>NC_091283.1:536932380-537232380 GCF_032444005.1 Ranitomeya imitator | reverse complement strand
CCATCCCTGTGTGTGCCATATCTCACTCAGTGGGCCATAAAAAGCCTATTTATTTTTTTGCTTGATTTGGGTTCTAAAATCTACCTGAAAAAATCACTACATCAATCAGTGGGAGAAAAATATTGGCCTCAGGGCTTGTGTGCCACTCCTGACTCCTGTGTGTGCCATCTCTCACTCAGTGGGCCATAGAAAGCCTATTTATTTTTTTGCTTGATTTGGGTTCTAAAATCTACCTGAAAAAATCACTACATCAATCAGTGGGAGAAAAATATTGGCCTCAGGGCTTGTCTGCCACTCCTGACTCCTGTGTGTGCCATCTCTCACTCAGTGGGCCATAGAAAGCCTATTTATTTTTTTGCTTGATTTGGGTTCTAAAATCTACCTGAAAAAATCACTACATCAATCAGTGGGATATAAATATTGGCCTCTGGGCTTGTGTGCCACTCCTGACTCCTGTGTGTGCCATCTCTCACTCAGTGGGCCATAGAAAGCCTATTTATTTTTTTGCTTGATTTGGGTTCTAAAATCTACCTGAAAAAATCACTACATCAATCAGTGGGAGATAAATATTGGCCTCAGGGCTTGTGTGCCACTCCTGACTCCTGTGTGTGCCATCTCTCACTCAGTGGGCCATAGAAAGCCTATTTATTTTTTTGCTTGATTTGGGTTCTAAAATCTACCTGAAAAAATCACTACATCAATCAGTGGGAGAAAAATATTGGCCTCAGGGCTTGTGTGCCACTCCTGACTCCTGTGTGTGCCATCTCTCACTCAGTGGGCCATAGAAAGCCTATTTATTTTTTTGCTTGATTTGGGTTCTAAAATCTACCTGAAAAAATCACTACATCAATCAGTGGGAGAAAAATATTGGCCTCAGGGCTTGTGTGCCACTCCTGACTCCTGTGTGTGCCATCTCTCACTCAGTGGGCCATAGAAAGCCTATTTATTTTTTTGCTTGATTTGGGTTCTAAAATCTACCTGAAAAAATCACTACATCAATCAGTGGGAGAAAAATATTGGCCTCAGGGCTTGTGTGCCACTCCTGACTCCTGTGTGTGCCATCTCTCACTAAGTGGGCCATAGAAAGCCTATTTATTTTTTTGCTTGATTTGGGTTCTAAAATCTACCTGAAAAAATCACTACATCAATCAGTGGGAGATAAATATTGGCCTCTGGGCTTGTGTGCCACTCCTGAAAACTGTGTGTGCCATCTCTCACTCAGTGGGCCATAGAAAGCCTATTTATTTTTTTGCTTGATTTGGGTTTTAAAATCTACCTGAAAAAATCACTACATCAATCAGTGGGAGAAAAATACTGGCCTCTGGGCTTGTGTGCCACTCCTGACTCCTGTGTGTGCCATCTCTCACTCAGTGGGGCATAGAAAGCCTTTTTTTTTTTTTGGTTTCTAAATTGTCCTTGAAAAAATCATTTTATTTTATTTGGTTTCTAAATTCTTCCTGAAAAAATCATTTTATTTTATTTTGTTTCTAAAGTCTCCCTGAAAAAAATTAAAAATAAAAATAAAACAGTGGGAGATTAATATTGCCCTTTCTGCTTGTGTGCCAGTCTTGACTCCTGGGTGTGGCATCTCTCTCTCTGTCTCTCAAATTGTGGGCCATAGAAAGCCTATTTATTTTTTTGCTTGATTTGGGTTCCAAAATCTACCTGAAAAAATCACTACATCAATCAGTGGGAGAAAAATATTGGCCTCTGGGCTTGTGTGCCACTCCTGACTCCTGTGTGTGCCATCTCTCACTCAGTGGGCCATAGAAAGCCTATTTATTTTTTTGCTTGATTTGGGTTCTAAAATCTACCTGAAAAAATCACTACATCAATCAGTGGGAGAAAAATATTGGCCTCTGGGCTTGTGTGCCACTCCTGACTCCTGTGTGTGCCATCTCTCACTCAGTGGGGCATAGAAAGCCTTTTTTTTTTTTTTGGTTTCTAAATTGTCCTTGAAAAAATCATTTTATTTTATTTGGTTTCTAAATTCTTCCTGAAAAAATCATTTTATTTTAATTTGTTTCTAAAGTCTCCCTGAAAAAAAAAAAAAATAGGTGGGAGATTAATATTGCCCTTTCTGCTTGTGTGCCAGTCTTGACTCCTGGGTGTGCCATCTCTCTCTCTCTCTCTCTTTCAAATTGTGGGCCATAGAAAGCCTTTTTTTTTTTTGTTGCTTGATTTGGGTTCCAAAATCTACCTGAAAAAATCACTACATCAATCAGTGGGAGAAAAATATTGGCCTCTGGGCTTGTGTGCCACTCCTGACTCCTGTGTGTGCCATCTCTCACTCAGTGGGCCATAGAAAGCCTTTTTTTGTTTTTTTATTTGGTTTCTAAATTCTTCCTGAAAAAATCATTTTTTTTATTTTGTTTCTAAAGTCTCCCTGAAAAAAAAGAAAAAATAAAACAGTGGGAGATTAATATTGACATTTGTGCTTGAGTGACAGTCCTGCGTGTGTGGCATCTCTGTGATTTGGTGCCACAGAAAACAGAGTGTGTAACATTGTGCCTGATTTTCCTTGTGGTCTCACCAACCTGTAAAGGGATATTGAAATCATACTGAAGTTATAGGTCACCGTGTAAGTTGTTTGACAGCAACAAATAAAGTTACTTTGGTTAAGTTTTTAAAACAATGAGGAAGTCTGGTGCAAGAGGTCGTGGCCGTGGGCGTTCATTGTCAGCTGGTAATGATGGTAGTGGTAGTGGAGCATCAGGTGGTCGTGGGAAAAAAAATATTCCACCTAAGTCTGGAGCTGTGGAGCCAGGTTCGTCGTCTGGCTACACAAGGCCTCGAACGCTCTCTTTTCTGGGAGTAGGAAAACCGCTTTTAAAGCCGGAGCAGCAACACAAGTTTTGGCTTACCTTGCAGACTCAGCCTCTAGCTCTTTTGCCTCCTCTTCTGAAACTGGTAAATGTAAAAGCAGCGCGTCGCTTGTGGATGTTCACGGTCAGGGACAAGTCGCTTCCTTGTCCTCTTCAGCAAAAACAACAACAAGAGAGAAGGATGCAGCAGGCGACACAACGGGTTACTCCATGGAGCTCTTTACACATACCGTCCCTGGCTTAGAAAGTGAAACACTTAACAGGCCATGCCCATTACAAGTAGATTCTGACATGGAGTGCACTGATGCACAGCCACAGCCTGACTACTATGCTGGTCCTTTGACTCAGACCACAACATTGCCCTCTCAGGGTACTGATCCACAATCAGACCCTGATGAGACTATGTTGCCCCGTCACGAACGCTATACCACCGACCGACACGGTGACACAGACGAAGTTGCACACGAGCAAGAAGAGGTGGTAATAGATGACCCAGTTGTTGACCCCGATTGGCAGCCATTGGGGGAACAGGGTGCAGGCGGCAGTAGTTCAGAAGCGGAAGTGGAGGAGGGGCTGCAGCAGGCATCAACATCGCAACAGGTTCCATCTGCCGGGCCCGTATCTGGCCCAAAACGCGTGTCAAAGCCAAAACCTGTTGGAGGACAGCGTGGCTATCCGGTTAAAGCTCAGTCTGCAATCCCTGAAAAGGGATCCGATGCTAGGAAGAGTGCAGTCTGGCATTTTTTTAAACAACATCCAATTGATCAGCGCAAAGTCATCTGTCAAAAATGTTCAACTACCTTAAGCAGAGGACAGAATCTGAAAAGTCTCAATACAAGTTGCATGCATAGACATTTAACCACCATGCATTTTCAAGCCTGGACTAACCACCAAACATCCCTTAAGGTTGTAGCACCCTCGGCCAATGAAGCTAGTCAGCAACGCAACATCCCTTCCGTCACTGTAAGGCCACCATTTTCCGCACCACCGGCAGTATCTGTGCAGGTTTCTTTGCCAGCCAAAAGCAGTCAGGGTCAGGGAATCACCAGTTTTGTAGGAGGAAATATTGCATCTAGGGCACCGGCGGAAACAATACCGTCTCCAACCGTCTCTCAGTCTGCCATGTCCACCGGCACACCCGCAAGTTCCACGATCTCCAGCTCTCCAGTCCAGCTCACCCTACATGAGACTCTGGTTAGAAAAAGGAAGTACTTATCCTTGCATCCGCGTACACAGGGTTTTAACGCCCACATAGCTAGACTAATCTCGTTAGAGATGATGCCCTACCGGTTAGTTGAAAGTGAAGCTTTCAAAGCCCTGATGGAGTACGCTGAACCACGCTACGAGCTACCCAGTCGACACTTTTTTTCCAGAAAAGCCATCCCAGCCCTGCACCAGCATGTTAAACAGCGCATCGTCCATGCACTCAGGCAATCTGTGAGTACAAAGGTGCACCTGACTACAGATGCATGGACCAGTAGGCATGGCCAGGGACGTTACGTGTCCATCACGGCACACTGGGTGAATGTGGTGGATGCAGGGTCCACAGGGGACATCAATTTCGGGACAGTTGTGCCTAGCCCACGGGCTACGAAACAGTTGGCTGTAGGCGTTCGCACCCCTTCTTCCTCCTCCTCGTCCTCCTGCAGAAGCGACAGCTCTTCCACAGACCGCAGTCGGCCAACCACTCCATCGGCAGCTGACACTGTTGCACACCAGTTGTCCCATTATGGGCCAGCTACTGGCAAGCTTCAGCAGGCTGTATTGGCTATGAAGTGTTTGGGCGACAACAGACACACCGCGGAAGTTCTGTCCGAGTTCTTGCAACAAGAAACGCAGTCGTGGCTGGGCACAGTAGATCTTGAGGCAGGCAAGGTAGTGAGTGATAACGGAAGGAATTTCATGGCTGCCATCTCCCTTTCCCAACTGAAACACATTCCTTGCCTGGCTCACACCTTAAACCTGGTGGTGCAGTGCTTATTGAAAACTTATCCTGGGTTCTCCGACCTGCTCCTCAAAGTGCGTGGACTTTGCTCACATATCCGACGTTCGCCTGTACACTCCAGCCGTATGCAGACCTATCAGCGGTCTTTGAACCTTCCCCAGCATCGCCTAATCATAGACGTTGCAACAAGGTGGAACTCAACACTGCACATGCTTCAGAGACTGTGCCAACAGAGGCGGGCTGTTATGTTTTTGTGGGAGGATACACATACACGGGCAGGCAGTAGGATGGCAGACATGGAGTTGTCAGGTGTGCAGTGGTCAAAGATACAAGACATGTGTCAAGTCCTTCAGTGTTTTGAGGAATGCACACGGCTGGTTAGTGCAGACAACGCCATAATAAGCATGAGCATCCCCCTAATGTGTCTGCTGATGTAAAGTTTGACGCTCATAAAGGATCAGGCGTCTGCACCAAAGGAAAAGAGGAAAGTCTTGATGACAGTCAGCCATTGTCTGGTCAGGGCAGTGCACAGGACGAGGTAGCGGGCAAAGAGGAGGTGGAGGACGAGGAGGATGATGGGGATGAGTATATTTTTAATGAGGAAGCTTTCCCGGGGCCACTGGAAATTGGTTGCGTGGCAAGGCCGGGTTCTGGTTTTTTGAGGGACACAAGTGACGTAGATTTGCCTGAAACTGCCCCTCAACCAATCACAACTGCAGATTTGACAACTGGAACTTTGGCCCACATGGCGGATTATGCCTTACGTATCCTCAAAAGGGACACACGCATTACTAAAATGATGAACGATGATGATTACTGGTTGGCCTGCCTCCTTGATCCTCGCTATAAAGGCAAATTGCAAAATATTATGCCACATGAGAACTTGGAACTAATATTAGCAACCAAACAATCAATTCTTGTTCTTCAGGCATTCCCAGCACACAGCGCCCGTGATCGTTCTCACACGAGCTCCAGGGGGCAGCAGACCAGGAGTGTTAGGGGTGCACACATCAGAAGTGGCGTTGGACAGAGGGGTTTTGTGACCAGGTTGTGGAGTGATTTTGCTATGACCGCAGACAGGACAGGTACTGCTGCATCAATTGAAAGTGACAGGAGACAACATTTGTCCAGTATGGTTACTAACTATTTTTCATCCCTTATCGATGTTCTCCCTCAACCGTCATTCCATTTGATTACTGGGTATCAAAATTAGACACCTGGCCAGAATTGGCAGAATATGCATTGCAGGAGCTTGCTTGCCCGGCAGCTAGTGTCCTATCAGAAAGAGTATTCAGTGCTGCAGGTTCAATATTAACCGAAAAAAGGACTCGTCTGGCTACGCAAAATGTTGATGATCTAACATTCATTAAAATGAACCACAACTGGATTTCGAATTCTTTTGCCCCACCTTGCCCGGCAGACACCTAGCTTTCCTATGAAAAGCTCTTGCCTGTGGACTACTGTGAATTACTTTTCGAATGTCTAATTTGCTGCAGCTGATTGTCCAGCATGCGACATGATTACACCTCCCTAAATGGCCAAACTCCCCACACGGGGCCGTGGTATCGCGACTTGGCGCAAGCACCCGTGAGAGTGCTGTTTGTCTGAAGAGTTGGGTGTGCCCGCTTTTGGTCGATGGCACTGCCACTGGGTCCCTCATAGTACAATAAAGTGTCTCTGGCGGTGGTGGTGCGCACCCAACGTCAGACACACTGTTGTAACATGAGGGGCCCTGGGCCTGTACCGCTGGCCACAAGAGAGTTCACCCAACCCCAGGTCAAACATTGCTCTACCACTTCCACAGTTATCTCTCACACTTCCACCAATGTTTAGTCTATGCGCTGACATCGTTCCATTCCTGCCACTGACAATACCATTGTGTTGACATGTATGATGGTACTTAACATAGTCAGGGGCAGTGTCCTCTATTTACCACAGTAAATACTTTGCGCTAAATTAGTAGGTCTGAAACTACGCAGAGGATCCCACCCCTGAACCTAATGATTGCACCCTTTAGTGTTTTCGTTTTGTTTTAATGCGAGACATTCACATTTATTTATTGTTTTGGACTACTAACTGGCAGACACTCATTAGAATCGGCCTCCGCTGACCAGACCACTGCTGCCCGTCTACCCCTGGAACCAATTTTAAATTGCCTACAGCCAGCCCATTTTATTATGTTAGGCCTTCGAAGCCTGTCTGCGGCCCGTTCTTTCAACTACTACTACACTGACCTGTCTACTGCTGCCCGTGTACTCCTGGAACCAATTATAAAGTGCCTACAGCCTGTCCAATTTTTTTATGTTAGGCCTTCGAAGCCTGTCTGCGGTCGCTCCTTCCACTAGGACTCCACTGACCATTCTACTGCTGCCCGTGTACCCCTGGAACCAATTTTAAATTGCCTACAGCCCAATTTTTGTATGTTAGGCCTTTGAAGCCTGTCTGCGGTCCCTCCTTCCACTAGGCCTCCACTGACCATTCTACTGCTGCCCGTGTACCCCTGGAACCAATTTTAAATTGCCAACAGCCCTATTTTGTTATGTTAGGCCTTTCGAAGCCTCTCTGCGGTCCCTTCTTTCTACTACTACTACACTGACCAGACCATTGCTGCCCATGTACCCCTGGAACCTAATTTAAATTGCCTACAGCCAGCCCAATTTTTTTTATGTTAGGCCTTCGAAGCCTGTCTGCGGTCCCTCCTTCCACTAGGCCTCCACTGACCATTCTACTGCTGCCCGTGTACCCCTGGAACCAATTTTAAATTGCCAACAGCCCTATTTTGCTATGTTAGGCCTTCGAAGCCTGTCTGCGGTCCCTCCTTCCACAAGGCCTCCACTGACCATTCTACTGCTGCCCGTGTACCCCTGGAACCAATTTTAAATTGCCAACAGCCCTATTTTGTTATGTTAGGCCTTCAAAGCCTGTCTGCGGTCCCTCCTTCCACAAGACCTCCACTGACCATTCTACTGCTGCCCGTGTACCCCTGGAACCAATTTTAAATTGCCATCAGCCCTATTTTGTTATGTTAGGCCTTCGAAGCCTCTCTGCGGTCCCTTCTTTCTACTACTACTACACTGACCAGACCATTGCTGCCCGTGTACCCCTGGAACCAATTTTAAATTGCCAACAGCCCTGTTTTGTTATGTTAGGCCATCGAAGCCTGTCTGCGGTCCCTTCTTTCTACTACTACTACACTGACCAGACCATTGCTGCCCGTGTACCCCTGGAACCAAATTTAAATTGCCTACAGCCAGCCCAATTTTTTTTATGTTAGGCCTTCGAAGCCTGTCTGCGGTCACTCCTTCCACTAGGCCTCCACTGACCGTTCTACTGCTGCCCGTCTACCCCTGGAACCAATTTTAAATTGCCTACAGCCAGCCCATTTTATTATGTTAGGCCTTCGAAGCCTGTCTGCGGCCCGTTCTTTCAACTACTACTACACTGACCTGTCTACTGCTGCCCGTGTACTCCTGGAACCAATTATAAAGTGCCTACAGCCTGTCCAATTTTTTTATGTTAGGCCTTCGAAGCCTGTCTGCGGTCCCTCCTTCCACTAGGACTCCACTGACCATTCTACTGCTGCCCGTGTACCCCTGGAACCAATTTTAAATTGCCTACAGCCCAATTTTTGTATGTTAGGCCTTTGAAGCCTGTCTGCGGTCCCTCCTTCCACTAGGCCTCCACTGACCATTCTACTGCTGCCCGTGTACCCCTGGAACCAATTTTAAATTGCCAACAGCCCTATTTTGTTATGTTAGGCGTTCGAAGCCTGTCTGCGGTCCCTCCTTCCACAAGGCCTCCACTGACCATTCTACTGCTGCCCGTGTACCCCTGGAACCAATTTTAAATTGCCAACAGCCCTATTTTGTTATGTTAGGCCTTCGAAGCCTGTCTGCGGTTCCTTCTTTCTACTACTATTACACTGACCAGACCATTGCTGCCCGTGTACCCCTGGAACCAAATTTAAATTGCCTACAGCAGCCCAATTTTTTTTATGTTAGGCCTTCGAAGCCTGTCTGCGGTCCCTCCTTCCACTAGGCCTCCACTGACCATTCTACTGTTGCCCGTGTACCCCTGGAACCAATTTTAAATTGCCAACGGCCCTATTTTGTTATGTTAGGCCTTCGAAGCCTGTCTGCGGTCCCTCCTTCCACAAGGCCTCCACTGACCATTCTACTGCTGCTCGTGTACCCCTGGAACCAATTTTAAATTGCCAACAGCCCTATTTTGTTATGTTAGGCCTTCGAAGCCTCTCTGCGGTCCCTTCTTTCTACTACTACTACAGTGACCAGACCATTGCTGCCCGTGTACCCCTGGAACCAATTTTAAATTGCCAACAGCCCTATTTTGTTATGTTAGGCCTTCGAAGCCTGTCTGCGGTCCCTTCTTTCTACTACTACTACACTGACCAGACCATTGCTGCCCGTGTACCCCTGGAACCAATTTTAAATTGCCAACAGCCCTATTTTGTTATGTTAGGCCTTCGAAGCCTGTCTGCGGTCCCTTCTTTCTACTACGCCTACTCTGACCAGACCACTGCTGCCCGTGTACCCCTGGAACCTATTTTTTATTGCATAGAGCATCCTTTTTTTAATAGTAGGCGTACAAAGTCTGTCTGCGGTCCACTATTGAAATTGTCCTCCACTGCCCAGAGCAATGCTGCCTGTGTACCCCTGTAACCTTTTTTAAGCTGCAGTGAGCCACAATTTTTGGTTTAAGGCCTACTACCTGTGTCTGTCTGCGCCACTCAATTCAGCTGTGTTCCTTTGAAAAAAGCTGAGCGTCAATAGTCTTGTTTTCAGCCTCTAGGAATTTTAAAACTGCATTGGGGGTACAACTTTGGTAGGGCCTACTAACGGTGTCTGCCGCCCCAAGGTGTGCCCCAGGTTTCGTCCACATTGCTTCGGTCTTCCGACTCTCGTTTAGTAGTTGTAGAAAACTACACTGCATTAGGCCTACAAATTGGGTATGGGGTGTAGAGACGGTGTGTTCCACTCCAAGGTGTTCCCCAGGTTGCCTTTCCTGAGCTTCTATCTTCAGGCTCTCGTTTAGTAGTTGTTGGAAACTACACTGCATTAGGCCTACAAAATGGGTATGGGGTGTAGAGAGATAGTGTGTTCCACTCCAAGGTGTTCCCCAGGTTTCCTCGCCATTGCTTCGATCTTAATGCTCTCGTTTAGTAGTTGTTGGAAACTACGCTGCATTAGGCCTACAAATTGGGTATGGGGTGTAGAGAGATGGTGTGTTCCACTCCAAGGGGTTCCCCAGGTTTCCTCGCCATTGCTTCGATCTTAATGCTCTCGTTTAGTAGTTGTTGGAAACTACACTGCATTAGGCCTACAAATTGGGTATGGGGTGTAGAGACGGTGTGTTCCACTCCAAGGTGTTCTCCAGGTTGCCTTTCCTGAGCTTCTATCTTCAGGCTCTCGTTTAGTAGTTGTTGGAAACTACACTTCATTAGGCCTACAAATTGGGTATGGGGTGTAGAGACGGTGTGTTCCACTCCAAGGTGTTCTCCAGGTTGCCTTTCCTGAGCTTCTATCTTCAGGCTCTCGTTTAGTAGTTGTTGGAAACTACACTGCATTAGGCCTACAAAATGGGTATGGGGTGTAGAGAGATGGTGTGTTCCACTCCAAGGTGTTCCCCAGGTTTCCTCGCCATTGCTTTGATCTTAATGCTCTCGTTTAGTAGTTGTTGGAAACTACACTGTATTAGGCCTACAAATTGTGTATGGGGTGTAGAGAGATGGTGTGTTCCACTCCAAGGTGTTCCCCAGGTTTCCTCGCCATTGCTTCGATCTTAATGCTCTCGTTTAGTAGTTGTTGGAAACTACGCTGCATTAGGCCTACAAATTGGGTATGGGGTGTAGAGAGATGGTGTGTTCCACTCCAAGGTGTTCCCCAGGTTTCCTCGCCATTGCTTCGATCTTAATGCTCTCGTTTAGTAGTTGTTGGAAACTACACTGCATTAGGCCTACAAATTGGGTATGGGGTGTAGAGACGGTGTGTTCCACTCCAAGGTGTTCTCCAGGTTGCCTTTCCTGAGCTTCTATCTTCAGGCTCTCGTTTAGTAGTTGTTGGAAACTGCACTGCATTAGGCCTACAAATTGGGTATGGGGTGTAGAGACGGTGTGTTCCACTCCAAGGTGTTCTCCAGGTTGCCTTTCCTGAGCTTCTATCTTCAGGCTCTCGTTTAGTAGTTGTTGGAAACTACACTGCATTAGGCCTACAAAATGGGTATGGGGTGTAGAGAGATGGTGTGTTCCACTCCAAGGTGTTCCCCAGGTTTCCTCGCCATTGCTTCGATCTTAATGCCCTCGTTTAGTAGTTGTTGGAAACTACACTGCATTAGGCCTACAAATTGTGTATGGGGTGTAGAGACGGTGTGTTCCACTCCAAGGTGTTCTCCAGGTTGCCTTTCCTGCTTCTATCTTCAGGCTCTTGTTAAATAGTGGTTAAATGGAACAACTGCATTTGGCGTACTAGTTGGTTTGGGGCCTACTAACAGTGTCTGCCGCTCCATGCTGTTCTCCTGGTTTCCTGTCCTGAAATTCCATTTTCAGGCTCTCGTTAAGTAGTTGTTAATGTTAGACTGCATTTGGCCTACTAGTTGGGTTGGGGCCTAGTATCGGTGTCTGCCACTCCTTGCTGTTCTCCTCCACTGAACAAAGCTGTGCCGCCTGTTTACTACGGTTGCCAATTTTGAACTGCATTTCGACTACTTACTGATTTGGGCCTACTCTCTGTGTCAGCCTCTCATTCCAGTTGTCCTCCACTGCAATGCCCCCTGGTTAGTCCTGTGTTACCAATTTTGAACTGCATTTAGCCCACTTTATTCTTTGGGCCTATATCTGTGTTTCCTCCTCATCCTGCCCATTGCCCAGCCAGTGATAGATGAGTCTGCTGGTACATTGACCCATAACGCAAAATTCCCCGTGCACGCTACACAGCAAGATTGTGACCCTGCTGAAAGTCAGGTTCCTCTTCCCGCATACCATACCACCTTACACGGGGACAAAGAGGAAGGTGCAGATGAAAGTGCAGGTTCCTTCATCAGGTGAGGGGAGGAATACTAGTTGGCGACGTCACTGGCACAGGGCCTCTCAGAGTACGCAAAAGTGTTGCTGCCGGTGGGAGGCGCCCCCGCCGTGCAAACATACCGCTGTACTTTGAGGGGCCCTGTGCCAGTGCCAATGCCAACGAGTGGGCCCCCCCTGCTTGCTCAGGATCTCAGCACTTGCAAAGTTGAAATACTTACCTCTCCCTGCTCCACTGCCGTGACGTGTTCCAGATTTCCTGGGCCCACTAATTACTTGAACCAGCCCTACCCCCCACAACTTTAGCCAAATGACCCCCAATTTCAAATGCCTTCCAATTATTATAAGGTAAATTACGATTAACAAGCTTCTGTAACAAGAATGGATGTTTTTGCCATTAAAATGGGCAGTGTAGGTGTTTTCCTGGCCTCCACTCACTGCCGACTATGCTCCCCCATTGACTTGCATTGGGTTTCGTGTTTCGGGCGATACCCGACTTTTCGCGATAATCGGCCGATTCCACTCGACTTCTAAGATAGTCGGGTTTCGCGAAACACGGCTCGACTCTAAAAAGGTCAAGGTCGCTCAACCCTAATTACAATAGCCGCAGGTGGCTGGAGCCTGCCGATATTTACTGTGGGAATTACAAAGTTGGGGGGCGGACAAAAGGAGAATATCGCGTCCCCTCTGCTCAGGGGCGCAGCCTGTGGGCTGATGCATTAGGGACATGCATCTCAAGTGGAACCTATTATACATACATATAACTGCACAACATATTCTGGGTGCTGAGTGGTTCCATAACACGTAACATGACTCCCCTTTTCAGCGACGTATATACAGTCTGATCCTTCACGGATCGGTTTGGGGATGACCAAAGTTTATGGGGTTGGTACAAGTTCCGTTTGTCGACTTAGTCCATCGGCGTTACCGTTTTGTTTGCCGGGTCTGTAGTGGATGGTGAAGTCCAGAGGTTGTAGGGCTAAATGCCACCGCAGCAATCTGGCATTGTCTCCGGATACCTGATTAAGCCAGACTAGGGGATTATAGTCCGTTGGGAGGGAAAACCATACAAATATGGTTGCAGCTTTTTGAGTGCCCATATTACCACCAAGCACTCCTTCTCGATGGCCACATAGCTTACTTCATAGGGCAGTAGTTTCCGACTCAGGTAAGCTACCAGGTGTTCTTGGCCGTCTGGCCCGACTTGCCTCAATACTGCCCCCAATCCAAACATAGAAGCGTCTGTGTGAACAAGGAAACATTTAGTTGGATCGGGTGCGGCCAATACAGGGGTATTGGTGAGGGCATCCTTTAGTTGGCGGAAGGGTTCCTCACACTCTGGGGTCCAGGTTACCTGGCGGGGTTGGTTCTTACGGGTCATATCAGTGAGGCGCTTGGCTACGCTGCTGTAATTGGGAACGAATTTCCTGTAATACCCCGCTGTCCCTAGAAACGCCATGACCTGGGTTTTAGTGCGTGGGGTGGGCCATTTGGCTATGGCCTCAATCTTGGCTGGTTCTGGTCGTTGTTTCCCACTTCCCACCCAATGCCCTAAATACTGAACCTCTGCTTTGCCCACGTGACACTTGCTTGGGTTCAGGGTGATTCTGGCCTGGTGGATCCTGTCCAATACTGTCTCTAGGTGATTTAGATGCTCTTCCAATGTCACGCTGTAGATGGCGATGTCGTCCAGGTGGGCACAAGCATAGTCCTGGAGACCATTCAGAAGCCGGACAGCCAGCCTTTGGATGGTCGCCGGGGCATTCTTCATCCCGTATGGCATAACTCAAAACTGGAATAAGCCGAACGGGGTGACAAATGCCAACTTGGGAATAGCGTCAGGACTAGGGTTGAGCGAAACAGATTGGTCATTTTCATAAGTCGCCGACTTTTGGCAAAGTCGGGTTTCATGAAACCTGACCCGATCCCTGTGTGGGGTCGGCCACGCGGTTGGCGACCTTCACGCCAAAGTCGCGTTTCATATGACGCATTCAGAGCAATTTCTCAGCCAATGAAGGTGGACGCAGAGTGTGGGCAGCGTGATGACATAGGTCTCAGTCCCCACCATCTTAGAGAAGGGCATTACAGTGATTGGCTTGCTTTCTGCGGCGTCACAGGGGCTATAAAGGGGCGTGCACGCCGACCGCCATCTTACTGCTGCTGATCTGAGCATAGGGAGAGGTTGCTGCTGCTTCGTCAGAAGCAGGGATAGCGTTAGGCAAGGAATATAAACCCCCAAACCGCTTGTGCTGTAGCGATTTCCACTGTCCAACACCACCTTTTCCTTGCAGGGACAGTGGAGGCTAGATTTCTGTGCATCAGCTCTGTAGCTTATAAGGCTGCCTTATAAGGCTCCTGATAGCTGCATTGCTGTGTGTACGCCACTGTGCAAACCAACTGCTTTTTTCAAAGCACAAATCCTGTTGTTCCTTCCTTTCTGCACAGCTATCTTGTTTGTTTGTCCACACTTTTGTGTGCAGCAGTCCTTTTTATTACTGCCTGCCATACTTTTCTGAGATTACTGTAGGGAGATAGTAATTGTAGTACAGTCCCTATATATATATATATATATATATATATATATATATATATATATATATATATATATATATATATATCTTCAAGCCACTTTCTGCCCCTGAAACTGTGTAGTCTGAAACAGTGGGCCTGTATTTTTCTGCACTGTCCCACACCTAAAAAGGGAGTTTTATATTGCCAATCAGTGCATCTGTGCCAGTCCAGTCTGTTGTATCTGTCAGTTATTTTGTGTCACAGAAACAATACTGTAAAACAGTGGGCCAGATTTATTCACTAGTCTTGCATATAAAAAAAAAGGGGAGATTAATATTGGCAAATCTGTGCATCTGTGCCAGTCCAGTCTGTGGTATCTGTCTGTCATTTTCTGCCACAGAAACAATACTGAAAACAGTGGGCCAGATTTATTCACTAGTCTCCCATCAAAAAAAAAAGAAAAAAGAAGGGGCGATTAATATTGGCAAATCTGTGCATCTGTGCCAGTCCAGTCTGTGGTATCTGTCTGTAATTTTCTGCCACAGAAACAATACTGTAAAACAGTGGGCCAGATTTATTCACTAGTCTTCCATCAAAAAAAAAAGAAGGGGAGATTAATATTGGCAAATCTGTGCATCTGTGCCAGTCCAGTCTATGGTATCTCTCTGTCATCTTCTGCCACAGAAACAATACTGTAAAACAGTGGGCCAGATTTATTCACTAGTCTCCCATCAAAAAAAAAAGAAGCGGAAATTAATATTGGCAAATCTGTGCATCTGTGCCAGTCCAGTCTGTGGTATCTGTCTGTCATTTTCTGCCACTGAAACAATACTGTAAAACAGTGGGCAAGATTTATTCACCAGTCTCCCATCAAAAAAAAAAAGAAGGGGAGATTAATATTGGCAAATCTGTGCATCTGTGCCAATCCAGTCTGTGGTATCGCTCTGTCATTTTGTGCCACAGAAACAATACTGTAAAACAGTGGGCCAGATTTATTCATTAGTCATCCATATAAAACCAAAAAGGGGAGATTAATATTGGCAAATCTGTGCATCTGTGCCAGTCCAGTCTGTGGTATCTGTCTGTCATTTTCTGCCACAGAAACAATACTGTAAAACAGTGGGCCAGATTTATTCACTAGTCACCCATCAAAAAAAAAAAAGAAGGGGAGATTAATATTGGCAAATCTGTGCATCTATGCCAGTCCAGTCTGTGGTATCCGTATGTCATTTTCTGCCACAGAGACAATACTGTAAAACAGTGGGCCAGATTTATTTACTAGTCTTCCATATAAAAACAAAAAGGAGAGATTAATATTGGCAAATCTGTGCATCTGTGCCAGTCCAGTCTGTGGTATCTGTCTGTCATTTTCTGCCACAGAAAATATTCTGTAATACAGTGAGCCAGATTTATTCACTAGTCTTCCATATAAAAAAGGGAAGATTTTTATTTCCAGTGTGTGCATCTGCGTCAGTCCTGTTAGTAGCATATCTGTTAGCCACTGTCTGCCACTGAAACTGTGTACTGTAATACAGTGGGCCTGATTTTCCCTGCAGTCTCACACACCTATAAAGGGAGATTTAAATTCACAACAATTTTGCGTCCACCTTGTAACTAGTTTTACAGTACCAAATACCATTTGTTAGTTTGGTTACATATTTCCAAGAATGAGGAAGACTGGAGGAAGAGGTCGTGGCTGTGGGCGGTCATTGCCAGCTGGTAATGATGGTAGTGGGGTGGAGCATCAGGTGGTCGTGGGAAAAGCAATATAGCACCTAAGTCTCGAGTTGTTCAGCCACCGTCATCGTCTGGCTACACAAGGCCTCAAACGCTCCCTTTTCTGGGAGTAGGAAAACCGCTTTTAAAGCCGGAGCAGCAGGTACAAGTTTTGGCTTTCCTTGCTGACTCTGCCTCTAGCTCTTTTGCCTCCTCTTCAGAAAGTGCAAAATGTAAAAGCAGCGCGTCGTCAGTGGATGTTCACGGTCAGGGACAAGTCGCTTCCTTGCGTTCTTCACCCAGAACAACAGAGAAGGATGCGTCAGGTGACACAACGGGTTACTCCATGGAGCTCTTTACACATACCGTTCCTGGGTTAGAAAGGGAAATTGTTAACAGGCCATGCCCATTACAAGATAAATCGGACATGGAGTGCACAGATGCACAGCCACAGCCAGATTATTATGCTGTTCCTTTGACTCAGATCACAACATTGCCCTCGCAGTGTACTGATCCAGAATCTGACCCAGATGAGACTATGGAGCCCCGTCACGAACGCTATACCACCGGCTTACACGGTGACACAGACGAAGTTGCACACGAGATAGAAGAGGAGGTCATAGATGACCCAGTTGTTGACCCCGATTGGCAGCCATTGGTGGAACAGGATGCAGCCGGCAGTAGCTCTGAAGCGGAGGAGGAGGAGCCGCAGCAGGCATCAACATCACAACAGGTTCCATCTGGCAGGCCCGTATCTGGCCAAAACGTGTCGCAAAACCAAGAACAGTTGTAGGACAGCGTGGCCATCCGGTTAAAGTAGCTCAGTGTGCAATGCCTGAAAAGGTATCCGATAGTAGGAAGAGTGCAGTCTGGCATTTTTTTAACCAAGATCCAAATGATCAGTGCAAAGTCATCTGTAAGAAATGCTCAAGGACCTTCAGCAGAGGTCAGAATGTTAAAAATCTAAATACAAGTTGCATGCTAGGATATTTAATCACCATGCACTTGCAAGCCTGGACTAACTACCAAACGTCCCTTAACGTTGTTGCACCCTCTCACAATGAAGCTAGTCAGCAACGCTACATCCTCTCCCTCACTGTAAGCCCACCGTTTACCACACCACCTGCAGCAAATGTGGAGGTTTCGTCGCAAGGCCAAAGCAGTCAGGGAATCACCAGGTTCTTGGTAGGAAACACTGTATGTAGGCAAACAGCAAGAATACCATCACAAACCCTCTCTCAGTCTGCCATGTCCACCGGCACCCCCGCTAGTTCCACCATATGCAGCTCTCCAGTCCAGCTCACCCTACAAGAGACTCTCGTTAGGAAAAGGAAGTACTCATCCTCTCATCCGCGTACACAGGGTTTGAACGCCCACATTGGTAGACTAATCTTGTTAGAGATGATGCCCTACCGGTTAGTTGAAAGCGAAGCTTTCAAAGCTCTGCTGGACTATGCTGTACCACGCTACGAGCTACCCAGTCGACAGTTCTTTTCGAGAAAAGCCATCCCAGCCCTCCACCAGCATATAAAAGACCGCATTGTCCATGCACTCAGGCAATCTGTGAGTAGAAAGGTGCACCTGACAACAGATGCATGGACCAGTAGGCATGGCCAGGGGTGTTACGTGTCCATCACGGCACACTGGGTTAATATGGTGGATGCAGGGTCCACATGGGACAGCAATATTGGGACAGTTCTGCCTAGCCCACGGTCTTGGAAACAGTTGGCTGTAGGCGTTCGCCCCCCCTCCTCGTCCTCCTCGTCCTCCAGCAGAAGCGAGAGCTCGACCACAGACCACAGTCGCACGACCACTCCATCCGCAGCTGCCACTGTTGCACACGAGGTGTCCCATTATGGAACAGCTAGTGGCAAGCGTCAGCAGGCTGTATTGGCAATTAAGTGTTTGGGCGACAACAGACACACCGCGGAAGTTCTGTCTGAGTTCTTCCATCAAGAAACTCAGTCATGGCTGGGCAGTGTACATTGTAAGATTATGCTACCTGAGTGTGTTGGGGAACACTCGCTTGGCAGCAGGATAAACACTTCAGGCATGATATCTCACACAAATCAGGCTTATTTGGTTTATTACACAGTTCATAGAACATCACAAGCACCAACAGTCTGTATAGTACCTGACGGGAGCTCCTGCTCCACCTGCTGACTCCTTGTCAGTCCACTCCTCCGGGTAAGCTGCCTCACGGGGATCACCAACTTGCCTGGCCGGCACACATTAGTCGGTCCAGATCCACCGAAGGACTGTAGCTTCCCCATACAGTAGCTGTCACTGGCTCTGCAGATCCCGGTCCTCACCTCGTGCTATTCAGGGATCCGGTCCTACTCCCAGGACCTTCCAACACCCAGGTTACACAGGATCACACAGGTGGCCAGTCCGGGTACTATTCAGGATGTCCATCCCCAGCTGGGACCGTCCAATACCCAGGCCACCAGTAACAAAGTCCCACCATGTGCTATTCAGGATTTCTCCTCCCAGGAAATCCAACACATACTTCAGGACCTTCAGACCCCACATGTGACCCACACCCTGGTCACATTATATACCCTGAAACCACACCCCTGGGTAGAAGTGTGGATGTGTGGCTAGTTTGTCCCGCCCATCTCACACAACTAGCCTAGTAAGTCACCCTTGCTTATAATACAACACTACACCAACTGTTGAGGGACTACAGGTCCCAGAATAACCACATTACATCAGACTTACCACGCAGACTCCCTCTGCGACACATATCGGCCATCAATCACATGACCAGTCACTGTTTCATCACAATTATGTCTCCAAATGCACCTTGAAGTGCAGATGCAGCGCCCCCTGGCTGTAACATTGGTCACTGCACCACAACATCTTGAGGCAGGCAAGGTAGTGAGTGATAACGGAAGGAATTTTATGGCTGCCATAGCCCTTTCACAACTGAAACACATTCCTTGCCTGGCTGACGCCTTAAACCTGGTGGTGCAGTGCTTCCTGAAAAGTTATCCGGGGTTACCCGACCTGCTCCTGAAGGTGTGCACACTTTGCTCGCACATCCGCCGTTCGCACGTACACTCCAGCCGTATGCAGAACCATCAGCGATCTTTGAACCTTCCCCAGCATCGCCTAATTATCGACGTTGAACAAGGTGGAACTCCACACTGCACATGCTTCAGAGACTGTGCGAACAGAGGCGTGCTGTTATGTATTTGTGGGAGGATACACATAAACGGGCAGGCAGTTGGTTGGCAGACATGGAGTTGTCAGGTGTGCAGTGGTCGAAGCTACAAGACCTCTGTCAAGTCCTTCAGTGTTTTGAGGAATGCACATGGCTGGTTAGTGAAAACAATGCCATAATAAGCATAAGTATCCCCCTAATGCGTCTGCTGATGCAAAGTGTGACGCACATAAAGGAGCAGGCGTCTGCAGCTGAGGACGAGGGAAGCCATGATGACAGTCAGCCATTGTCTGGTCAGGGAAGTCTACTGGACGAGGTGGAGGGCGAAGAGGAGGAGAAAGAGGAGGATGATGGGGATGAGTATTTTTTGGATGAGGAAGCTTCTCAGGGGCAATAGAAACTGGTGGCGTTGCAAGGCCAGGTTCAGGGTTTTTGAGGGAGGCAAATGACGTTGATTTGCCCGAAAGTGCTCCTCAACCCAGCACAAGCAGTGAATTGACAACTGGAACATTGGCCCACATGGCGGATTATGCCTTGCGTATCCTAAAAATGGACCCCCACATTATAAAAATGATGACCGATGACGATTACTGGTTGGCCTGCCTCCTGGATCCACGCTATAAGGGGAAACTGCAAAACATCATGTCACATGAGAACCTTGAACAAATATTGGCAACCAAACAAGCAACTCTTGTTGACCGTTTGATTCAGGCATTCCCAGCACACAGCGCCGGTGAGGGTTCTCATATGAGCTGCAGGGGGCAACAGAGCAGAGGTGTTAGAGGTGCACAAATCAGAAGTGGCGTTGGACAGAGGGGTTTTCTGACCAGGTTGTGGAGTGATTTCGCAATGACCGCCGACAGGACAGGTACCGCAGCATCAATTCAAAGTGACAGGAGACAACATTTGTCCAGTATGGTCACTAACTATTTTTCCTCTCCTATTGATGTTCTTCCTCACTCGTCATTTCCATTTGATTACTGGGCATCCAAAATAGACACCTGGCCTGAATTGTCTGAATATGCATTGCAGGAGCTCGCTTGCCCAGCAGCTAGTGTGCTATCAGAAAGAGTATTCAGTGCTGCTGGTTCAATACTGACTGAAAAAAGGACTCGTCTGGCTACCCAAAATGTTGATGATCTAACCTTCATTAAAATGAACCACTCATGGATTTCTAATTATTTTGCCCCACCTTTCCCGGCTGACACCTAGCTTTCCTTTAAAAAGGTCTTGCTTTTGGACTGGTCTAACTGAGTGTTCCAATTTCTCCATGTGCAGCTGCTGTATGTCCAGCATACGACATGTTTACACCTCCCTAAATGGGCTGATTCCCCCCACGTGGCCGTGGTTTTGCCACTTGGCAAAAGCACCTTTGAGAGTGCCGTTTGTCTGAAGAGGTGGGTGTGCCCACTTTTGGCCGACGGCACTGGCGCCGGGTTCCTCATAGTACAATGAAGTGTCTCTGGCGGTGGTGGCACGCACCCAACGTCAGACACACCGTTGTAACATGAGGGTCCTTGGGCCAGTACCGCCGGGCACGAGAGAGTGCGCCCCACTGTTATGATCTGGTGGCCTAGGAGCAGCATGAGACGTACTCTGGAGAAGGTGGTACCTTTACTGACCACAAGCCCTGAACTAGCAGCGCAACTAGAAGTAGCCGTGGGGGGTACCTAACACTCCCTAGACCCCTCGACACAGCCTAAGAACTAACTACCCCTAAAGACAGAAACGGAAAACTATCTTGCCTCAGAGAAAATCCCCAAAGGATAGACAGCCGCTCACAAATATTGACTGTGAAAGGAGAGGGAAATAACATACGCAGACATGAAATCAGGATTTAGCATAGGAGGCCATACTAGCTAAAAAGGAAGAATAGGACAGAGTACTATGCGGTCAGTATTAAAACACTACAAAATATCCACCACAGAAAATACAAAACACCACATCTGACTAAAGACATGGAGGGTACATCTGCATCTCCAGAGACACAGCTAGGCTGCAAAAAATCCTTCACAGACAAAGCTGGACAAAACAAAACAAGAAAATGCACAGACTATAAGGTCCACAGCAGGTGGACAGCAAAATCAAGGCCAGAACTTATCTTTGAAGAAATGAACAGCAGACCAGGAGAGACCAAGTATGGATGTGAATCCTCCAAAAACAATGGACAACTGGCACTGACTAAAGGATAAAGCAGGACTTAAATAGCCCAGCCCAAATTGCAAAAAATGGATACACCTGATAAATACTGCGATCCAACTACCGCAGCACAACCACTCATAACCACCGGAGGGAGCCCAAGAGCAGAATTCACAACACCCCACCCCCCAGCTCACACCGTGCTCTACCACTTGCAAAATTATCTGTCACTGCTATGCAGTGAAATCCTTCTATGCCTGGCACTGACAATACAAATTTGTTGACATGTATGATGCTACTTAAAATATTCAGTGGCCCTGTCCTACATTTACACCAGTAAATACTTTGTGCCAAATAACAATGTCTGAATGTTTTTTTGCGAGACATTAACATCTATGTTTTATTTTGGAGTACTAACTGTGTCAGACACTCCTTCCAATTGTCCTCCACTGACCACACCAATGCTGCCTGTGTACCCCTGCAAGATAATTGAAACTGCATTGAGCCTACTTTTTTATGTTAGGCCTTCTAAAGTCTGTCTGCTGTCCCTCCTTCCAATAGTCCTCTGCTGACCACACCAATGCTGCCTGTGTACCCCTGGAACCTATTTAAAAGTGCATAGAGCCACTTTTTTGTTAATTTTAGGCCTACTAAGTCTGTTTGCGGTCCCTCCTTCCAATAGTCCCCCACTGACCACACCAATGCTGCCTGTGTACCACTGGAACCTATTTAAAAGTGCATAGAGCCACCTTTTTTTATTTTAGGCCTACTAAGTCTGTCTGCGGTCCCTCCTTCCAATAGTCCCCCGCTGACCACACCAATGCTGCCTGTGTACCCCTGGAACCTATTTAAAAGTGCATAGAGCCACTTTTTTTATTTTAGGCCTACTAAGTCTGTCTGCGGTCCCTCCTTCCAATAGTCCTCCGCTGACCACACCTATGCTGCCTGTGTACCCTTGCAAGATAATTGAAACTGCATTGAGCCTATTTTTTTTATGTTAGGCCTACTAAGTCTGTCTGTGGTCCCTCCTGCCAATAGTCCTCCCCTGACCACAACAGTGCTGCCTGTGTACCCCTGCAAGATAATTGAAACTGCATTGAGCCTACTTTTTTTATGTTTGGCCTACTAAGTCTGTCTGCGGTTCCTCCTTCCAATAGTCCTCCGCTGACCACACCAATGCTGACTGTGTACCCCTGGAACCTATTTAAAAGTGCATAGAGACACCTTTTTTTATTTTAGGCCTACTAAGTCTGTCTGTGGTCCCTCCTTCCAATTGTACTCCGCTGACCACACCAATGCTGCCTGTGTACCCCTGGAACCTATTTAAAAGTGCATAGAGCCTACTTTTTTTAATTTTAGGCCTACTAAGTCTGTCTGCGGTTCCTCCTTCCAATAGTCCTCCGCTGACCACACCAATGCTGACTGTGTACCCCTGGAACCTATTTAAAAGTGCATAGAGCCTACTTTTTTTTATCTTAGGCTTACTAAGTCTGTCTGAGGTCCCTCCTTCCAATAGTCCTCCGCTGACCAAACCAACGCTGCCTGTGTACCCCTGCAAGATAATTGAAACTGCATTGAGCCAAATTTTTTTTATGTTAGGCCTACTAAGTCTGTCTGCGGTCCCACCTTCCAATTGTCCTCCACTGACCACACCAATGCTGCCTGTGTACCCCTGGAACCTATTTAAAAGTGCATAGAGCCACATTTTTTTATTTTAGGCCTACTAAATCTGTCTGCGGTCCCTCCTTCCAATTGTCCTCCGCTGACCACACCAATGCTGCCTGTGTACCCCTGGAACCTATTTAAAAGTGCATAGAGCCTACTTTTTTTTTATTTTAGGCCTACTAAGTCTGTCTGCGGTTCCTCCTTCCAATAGTCCTCCGCTGACCACACCAATGCTGACTGTGTACCCCTGGAACCTATTTAAAAGTGCATAGAGCCTACTTTTTTTATTTTAGGCTTACTAAGTCTGTCTGCGGTCCCACCTTCCAATTGTCCTCCACTGACCACACCAACGCTGCCTGTGTAACCCCTGGAACCTATTTAAAAGTGCATAGAGCCACCTTTTTTTATTTTAGGCCTACTAAATCTGTCTGCGGTCCCTCCTTCCAAATGTCCTCCGCTGACCACACCAATGCTGCCTGTGTACCCCTGGAACCTAAATAAAAGTGCATAGAGCCACATTTTTTCATTTTAGGCCTACTAAGTCTGTCTGCGGTCCCTCCTTCCAATAGTCCTCCGCTGACCACACCAATGCTGCCTGTACCCCTGCAAGATAATTGAAACTGCATTGAGGATACTTTTATTTATGTTAGGCCTACTAAGTCTGTCTGCGGTCCCTCCTTCCAATTGTCCTCCACTGACCATACCAATACTGACCCATGTAACCTTTTTTAAACCTGCATCGAGCCAACTTTGTGGTGTAAGGCTTACTAGCAGTGTCTGGCTACGTCACTCAATACAGCTGTCCTCTTAATAAAAATGACCTGCAATTATCAGGTTTTCAGCCTATTGAAATTTTAAAACTGCAGTGGGGCTACTAGTTTGTTTGGGGCCTACTAACAGTGTCTGCCGCTCCAAGGTGTTCTCCTGGTTGCCTTTCCTGAGCTTCTATCTTCAGGCTCTTGTTAAATAGTTGTTAAATGGAACAACTGCATGGGGGCTACTAGTTTGGTTGGGGCCTACTAACAGGGTCTGCAGCTCCAAGGTGTTCTCCTGGTTGCCTTTCCTGAGCTTCTATATTCAGGCTCTTGTTAAATAGTTGTTAAATGGAACAACTGCAGGGGGGCTACTAGCTTGGTTGGGGCCTACTAACAGTGTCTGCGGCTCCAAGGTGTTCTCCTGGTTGCCTTTCCTGAGCTTCTATCTTCAGGCTCTTGTTAAATAGTTGTTAAATGGAACAACTGCAGTGGGGCTACTGGTTTGGTTGGGGCATACTAACAGTGTCTGCGGCTCCAAGGTGTTCTCCTGGTTGCCTTTCCTGAGCTTCTATCTTCAGGCTCTTGTTAAATAGTTGTTAAATGGAACAACTGCAGTTGGGCTACTAGTTTGGTTGGAGCCTACTAACAGTGTCTGCCACTCCAAGGTGTTCTCCTGGTTGCCTTTCCTGAGCTGCTATCTTCAGGCTCTTGTTAAATAGTTGCTAAATGGAACAAATGCAGGGGGGCTACTACTTTGTTTGGGGTCCACTAACAGTGTCTGCCGCTCCAAGGTGTTCTCCTGGTTGCCTTTCCTGAGCTTCTATCTTCAGGCTCTTGTTAAATAGTTAAATGGAACAACTGCATTTGGCCTACTAGTTGGGTTGGGACCTACTAACGGTTTCTGCCGCTCCTTGCTGTTCTCCTGGTTTCCTGTCCTGAACTTCCGTTTTCAGGCTCTCGTTAAGTAGTTGTTAATATTACACTGCATTTGGCCTACTTGTTGGGTTGGGGCCTACTAACGGTGTCTGACGCTCCTTGCTGTTCTCCTCCTCTGTACAAAGCAGTGCCGCCTGTTTACTACTGTTACCAATTTTGAACTGCATTTAGACTACTTACTGATTTGGGCCTACTCACTGTGTCAGCCTCTCATTATAGTTGTCCTCCACTGAACAAAACAATGCCACCTGTTTAGTCCTATTTAGTGTTGAGCGATACCTTCCGATATCGGAAAGTATCGGTATCGGATAGGATCGGCCGATATTCAAAAAATATCGGATATCGCCGATACCGATACCCGATCCCAATGCAAGTCAATAGGACCAAAATATCGGAATTAAAATAAACCCTTTCTTGCCTTGTAGGTTCATTCTACATGAAGGAAAACAACTAAGAATAATTCCGGATGTATTTGGGGAGGTGGCGGAGACATTAAAGTCATAGAGGTTTATCCCAATCAAATAGAATAGCATGTTTTTTGGTTTTTTTTAAGACGTTCGGAGTGACAAAGATATTGACTATGTAAATTTTTTTTTTTATTTTGTCAGATATTGATGTTTCACTATTCCACGCCCTTCCCCTTCTTTTTTTTCTTTTTTTTTTTTTTCTTTTCCCACACTTTCATCTTCATCATCATCAGCATCTTTGACATCAACTTCTTCTTCACCTTATTCATCTTCTTCTTCATCCTTTACCTTTTTTTTTTTTTTATTACATTCTTCATATTCATTTTATTCAACTATTATTATTCTTCCTATTCTACATATTCTTTTTATTTCACTGTTATTATTCTTCCTATTCTACTTCTTCATCATATTGTCATTTGTGACAGGCATTCCCGTAGTTGTTATCTATAAAAGTTGGAAGATTACACCTTCCGTTCTGCCAGTCACAAAAGTTACATTTGTCCGCGTTCAGTCCTGCAGCATCAGGCTTTATCCAGGGGCACCACGAGGAGGAACGGACTCACCCCCATACACTGCTTAGTCTTCTTCTGCATATAATTTAGATAATATCTTTTGCTCTGATATTAAGTCTTATGCTTAATGTTCTTCTGCTCTTTGTTCTGCAGCCTCTTGTTCTTCTGCTTCTCGGTCTTCCATGTCGTCGTCTCCAGGGTCGTCGTCTCCAGGGTCGTCGTCTCCAGTGTCGTCATCTCCGCCGTCGTCGTCTCAGCCGTCGTCGTCTCCGCCGTCGTCGTCTCCGCCGTCGTCATCGGGGTGGTCTTCCGGGTCGTCGTCGTCGTCATCGGGGTGGTCTTCCGGGTCGTCGACTTTAGGGTCTTCAACTTGGAAATGTAGCAGAAGGTACAAGAAGGCTGAGAAAATGCCAAGAACCTGATGATGGAACTGGAACTCGGATGGCTACCCGAAGGTTCAAGAGCCTATGGAACTACCGAGGACCAGCTGACGTTACTGGAACCCGGTTACTAAGCAGGAGGTACCCGTGCCCGAAAGCACTACCAAGGACCACCTGACGTTGGTGGAACTTGGATACCCAGAAGGAGGCACCTAAGCCAAAGGCTCTGCCCGGAATCAGCTGACGGTACTGGAACCAGGATGGGGAGCAGAAGGTACAAGAGCAAAAGACACTGCCGAGAACCAGCTGACGGTGCTGGAACCAGGTGGTGGACCCCAAGGCCCACAGGAGAGGAGAGAACAGCTAGGCCGCGAGGCAGCCGCAGTTACCGAACCCCAACAGTCCTACAGGGGGAGCTGGGCCTACTGGCACTACAGAACCAGCCTTGACTACCAGTTCACGCAGCCCACATAGGAAGCTCCTAAACTGGAGGCACCCTGGAGTTGGCTAACCCGACCGCACCACGACTGGGCAAGCATAGGCGTCTCAGCGAGTTTGACACAACCCGGAAACAGCTGACGGTGCTGAAACCAGGTTTGGCACGAGGGAGTACCTGTGACAAAAACACTGCCGAGAACCAGCTGGCGGTGCTGGAACCCAGATGCGTTGCCCCAGTGTGCAAGAGCCAATGGCACGACCGAGGACCAGCTGACGGTGCTGGAACCCGGTTACTAAGCTGTAGGTGCCCGCGCTTAAAAGCACTACCAAGGACCGCCTGACGTTGGCGGAACTCGGATACCCAGGAGGAGGAACCTAAGCCAAAGGCTCGGCCTGGAACCAGCTGACGGTGCTGGAACCAGGTGGTGGACCCCAAGGCCCACAGGAGAGGAGAGAACAGCTAGGCCGCGAGGCAGCCGCAGTTACCGAACCCCAACAGTCCTACAGGGGGAGCTGGGCCTACTGGCACTACAGAACCAGCCTTGACTACCAGTTCACGCAGCCCACATAGGAAGCTCCTAAACTGGAGGCACCCTGGAGTTGGCTAACCCGACCGCACCACGACGGGGCAAGCATAGGCGTCTCAGCGAGTTTGACACAACCCGGAAACAGCTGACGGTGCTGAAACCAGGTTTGGCACGAGGGAGTACCTGTGACAAAAACACTGCCGAGAACCAGCTGGCGGTGCTGGAACCCAGATGCGTTGCCCCAGTGTGCAAGAGCCAATGGCACGACCGAGGACCAGCTGACGGTGCTGGAACCCGGTTACTAAGCTGTAGGTGCCCGCGCTTAAAAGCACTACCAAGGACCGCCTGACGTTGGCGGAACTCGGATACCCAGGAGGAGGCACCTAAGCCAAAGGCTCGGCCTGGAACCAGCTGACGGTGCTGGAACCAGGTGGTGGACCCGAAGGCCCACAGGAGAGGAGAGAACAGCTAGGCCGCGAGGCAGCCGCAGTTACCGAACCCCAACAGTCCTACAGGGGGAGCTGGGCCTACTGGCACTACAGAACCAGCCTTGACTACCAATTCACGCAGCCCACATAGGAAGCTCCTAAACTGGAGGCACCCTGGAGTTGGCTAACCCGACCGCACCACGACGGGGCAAGCATAGGCGTCTCAGCGAGTTTGACACAACCCGGAAACAGCTGACGGTGCTGAAACCAGGTTTGGCACGAGGGAGTACCTGTGACAAAAACACTGCCGAGAACCAGCTGGCGGTGCTGGAACCCAAATGCGTTGCCCCAGTGTGCAAGAGCCAATGGCACGACCGAGGACCAGCTGACGGTGCTGGAACCCGGTTACTAAGCTGTAGGTGCCCGCGCTTAAAAGCACTACCAAGGACCGCCTGACGTTGGCGGAACTCAGATACCCAGGAGGAGGCACCTAAGCCAAAGGCTCGGCCCGGAACCAGCTGACGGTGCTGGAACCAGGTGGTGGACCCCAAGGCCCACAGGAGAGGAGAGAACAGCTAGGCTGCAAGGCAGCCGCAGTTACCGAACGCCAACAGTCCTACAGGGGGAGCTGGGCCTACTGGCACTACAGAACCAGCCTTGACTACCAGTTCACGCAGCCCACATAGGAAGCTCCTAAACTGGAGGCACCCTGGAGTTGGCTAACCCGACCGCACCACGACGGGGCAAGCATAGGCGTCTCAGTGAGCTTGACACAACCCGGAAACAGCTGACGGTGCTGAAACCAGGCTTGGCACGAGGGAGTACCTGTGTCAAGAACACTGCCGAGAACCAGCTGGCGGGGCTGGAACCCAGATGCGTTGCCCCAGTGTGCAAGAGCCAATGGCACGACCGAGGACCAGCTGGCGGTGCTGGAACCCGGTTACTAAGCTGTAGGTGCCCGCGCTTAAAAGCACTACCAAGGACCGCCTGACGTTGGCGGAACTCGGATACCCAGGAGGAGGCACCTAAGCCAAAGGCTCGGCCCGGAACCAGCTGACGGTGCTGGAACCAGGTGGTGGACCCCAAGGCCCACAGGAGAGGAGAGAACAGCTAGGCCGCGAGGCAGCCGCAGTTACCGAACCCCAACAGTCCTACAGGGGGAGCTGGGCCTACTGGCACTACAGAACCAGCCTTGACTACCAGTTCACGCAGCCCACATAGGAAGCTCCTAAACTGGAGGCACCCTGGAGTTGGCTAACCCGACCGCACCACGACGGGGCAAGCATAGGCGTCTCAGCGAGTTTGACACAACCCGGAAACAGCTGACGGTGCTGAAACCAGGCTTGGCACGAGGGAGTACCTGTGTCAAGAACACTGCCGAGAACCAGCTGGCGGGGCTGGAACCCAGATGCGTTGCCCCAGTGTGCAAGAGCCAATGGCACGACCGAGGACCAGCTGGCGGTGCTGGAACCCGGTTACTAAGCTGTAGGTGCCCGCGCTTAAAAGCACTACCAAGGACCGCCTGACATTGGCGGAACTCGGATACCCAGGAGGAGGCACCTAAGCCAAAGGCTCGGCCCGGAACCAGCTGACGGTGCTGGAACCAGGTGGTGGACCCCAAGGCCCACAGGAGAGGAGAGAACAGCTAGGCCGCGAGGCAGCCGCAGTTACCGAACCCCAACAGTCCTACAGGGGGAGCTGGGCCTACTGGCACTACAGAACCAGCCTTGACTACCAGTTCACGCAGCCCACATAGGAAGCTCCTAAACTGGAGGCACCCTGGAGTTGGCTAACCCGACCGCACCACGACGGGGCAAGCATAGGCGTCTCAGCGAGTTTGACACAACCCGGAAACAGCTGACGGTGCTGAAACCAGGCTTGGCACGAGGGAGTACCTGTGTCAAGAACACTGCCGAGAACCAGCTGGCGGGGCTGGAACCCAGATGCGTTGCCCCAGTGTGCAAGAGCCAATGGCACGACCGAGGACCAGCTGGCGGTGCTGGAACCCGGTTACTAAGCTGTAGGTGCCCGCGCTTAAAAGCACTACCAAGGACCGCCTGACGTTGGCGGAACTCGGATACCCAGGAGGAGGCACCTAAGCCAAAGGCTCGGCCCGGAACCAGCTGACGGTGCTGGAACCAGGTGGTGGACCCCAAGGCCCACAGGAGAGGAGAGAACAGCTAGGCCGCGAGGCAGCCGCAGTTACCGAACGCCAACAGTCCTACAGGGGGAGCTGGGCCTACTGGCACTACAGAACCAGCCTTGACTACCAGTTCACGCAGCCCACATAGGAAGCTCCTAAACTGGAGGCACCCTGGAGTTGGCTAACCCGACCGCAACACGACGGGGCAAGCATAGGCGTCTCAGTGAGCTTGACACTACCCGGAAACAGCTGACGGTGCTGGAACCAGGTTTGGCACGAGGGAGTACCAGTGACAAAAACACTGCCGAGAACCAGCTGGCGGTGCTGGAACCCAGATGCGTTGCCTATTAAAGATTGTCTTCCTAGAGCCCCAACTAGCGGTGCTGGAGCAAAGGGTAAGCAGGGGGAGCAGAGTGTAGGCCGAAGCCTGCACTGGAGGCAGCTTTGTGTCAGCGTTGCGTTTGCAGGACACTTTGCCGGCTACACAGTGTGGGAACAGCTGGCGTTGCTGAACCCCACTAACACAATGGCGGGTGTTTTTCTCTGTGCAACTAGCACTTGCGGGCAAAAACTTGCGATGTTAGAGCCCGTGGTGAAGCAGGAGGAGGAGGAGAGGAGCAGAGTGTAGGCCGAAGCCTAGTTGAACCAATTTCAAAGGAAACCTTTAACCCCCCCTCAGGTGTTACAAACTACAAGAGACACACCTTGTGCAGTATTAATGCTGCACAAGTGAAAGGTTGCTCTATTAATTTGTCTACTTGCACACGCTGAATGAAAGACGTACACAATTTAGCCCATTCTACAGTCAAACTGTAGTGGATGCGTGACTTGGCTTTTTAAGGAGACACAGCACAGGTGTCCCAAATAACGCCTTGGTGCTTGGCGCAGCTTCCTGAGCGTTGTTATTTGCTGTACAGGAGTCTGCGCTCTTGTGTTATCCCTTGGCAATGCCCTGTTAGAGCTGCCCGTCTTATGACCTCATTTCATGTTGGCCGGTGCGGTTAACGATGGCCATAAATCCCAGACCCACAGTGCCTTTTCATAAAGTCACACTGCGGTGCTGGGATTTGTGGCCTTGAGCAGTAAATATTTTGGCCGCTCACACACGTCCTTACACCTGCTTCAGACTGGGCGGCCTCTGCTGTTCCCTTCTCGCATGCCGCGGCCATGAGGCTGCACAGTCTGAAGAAGGCGGAAGGAGATGAGTTAAGACAGGCGAAGATATGCACTGCTCGTGCCCATCAATCACACCCTCGCAGTCAAAATAAGTAAGACAACGAGGAGCATTGTTTCAGGCAGGGCGGACGCACAGGCACAGGCAGCCAACCAATGATGTCAGAAGATGGGCAGCGCTACCAAGGGGGGTGCTGCGTATCATTAGAAAGGAAAGTCACACCTCAGGGACAGTGGAATGGTCTCTAATGAGACACATTTTGTACGTGTTGAGTTCCACGTGGGCAAGGAGAAAAAGTCAGCCACCTTGTACAAATGCAGCAGTACTGCTGTACAAGGTGGCTGTTATACATAGAAACACCTGGGGGGGTGGGGCCAGGTTCCCTTTAATTTCAGTTCATGTGCCTGCGTGGCGTTTGCAGGTCACGTTGCCGGCTACACAGCAGGGGAACAGCTGGCGGTGCTGAACCCCACTGACACATTGGCTGGTGTTTTTCTCTGTGCAGCTAGCACTTCCGGGCAGAAACTGGAGGTGTTTGAGCCCAGGGTCAGCAGGAGGAGGAGAGGAGCAGAGTGTAGGCCGAAGCCTGCACTGGTGGCAGCTTTTGGTCAGTTGTGCCAGCGTGGCTTGTGCTGGACACGATGCCGGCTACACAGCGGGGGAACAGCTGGCGGTGCTGAACCCCACTGACACAATGGTGGATGTTTTTCTCTGTGCAGCTAGCATGTCCGGGCAGAAACTGGCGGTGTGTGAGCCCAGGGTCAGCAGGAGGAGGAGAGGAGCAGAGTGTAGGCCGAAGCCTGCACTGGTGGCAGCTTTTGGTCGGTTGTGCCAGCGTTGCTTGTGCTGGACACGATGTCGGCTACACAGCAGGGGAACAGCTGGCGGTGCTGAACCCCACTAACACATTGGCTGGTGTTTTTCTCTGTGCAGCTAGCACTTCCAGGCTACAACTGGCGGTGTTATTGCCCAGGGTCAGCAGGAGGAGGAGAGGAGCAGAGTGTAGGCCGAAGCCTAGTTGAACTAATTTCAAAGGTAACCTTTAACCCCCCCTCAGGTGTTGCAAGGTACAAGAGCCACACCTTGAACTGCATTAATGATGCACAAGTCAAAGGTTGCTCTCTTAATTTTGCTCCTTGCACACGCTGAATAAAACACGTACACTATTTAGCCCATTATACTGTCAAACAGTAGTGGAGGCGTGACTTGTCTTTTTAAGGAGACGCAGCACAGGTGTACAAATTTACACCTAGGTGCTGGGCGCAGATTCCTTACCGTTGTTATTTGCAGTACAGGAAACTGCGCTCTTGTGTTATCCCTTGGCAATACCCTGTTAGTGCAGGCCGTCTCATGACCTCATTTCATGTTGGCCGGTGCGGTTAACGATGGCCATAAATCCCAGACCCACAGTGCCTTTTCCTAAAGTCACACTGCGGTGCTGGGATTCGTGGCCTTGTGCAGTAAATATGTCCGCCGCTCACACATGTCCTTACACCTGCTTCAGACTGGGCGGCCTCAGCTGATCCCTTATCGCATGCCGCGGCCATGAGGCCGCACAGTCAGAAGAAGGCGGAAGGAGGGGAGTGAAGACAGGGGAACATATGCACTGCTCGTGCCCATCAATCACACCCTCGCAGTCAAAATATATGAGACAACGAGGGGCGTTGTGTCGGGCAGGGCGGACGCACAGGCACAGCCAGCCAACCAATGATGTCAGAAGACGGGCAGCGCTAACAATGGGGGTGCTGCGTGTCATTAGAAAGGAAAGTCACACCTCAGGGACAGTGGAATGGTCTCTAATGAGACACATTTTGTACGTGTTGAGTTCCACGTGGGCAAGGAGAAAAAGTTAGCCACCTTGTACAAATGCAGCAGTACTGCTGTACAAGGTGGCTGTTATACATAGAAACACCTGGGGGGGTGGGGCCAGGTTCCCTTTAATTTCAGTTCATGTGCCTGCGTGGCGTTTGCAGGTCACGTTGCCGGCTACACAGCAGGGGAACAGCTGGCGGTGCTGAACCCCACTGACACATTGGCTGGTGTTTTTCTCTGTGCAGCTAGCACTTCCGGGCAGAAACTGGAGGTGTTTTAGCCCAGGGTCAGCAGGAGGAGGAGAGGAGCAGAGTGTAGGCCGAAGCCTGCACTGGTGGCAGCTTTTGGTCAGTTGTGCCAGCGTGGCTTGTGCTGGACACGATGCCGGCTACACAGCGGGGGAACAGCTGGCGGTGCTGAACCCCACTGACACAATGGTGGGTGTTTTTCTCTGTGCAGCTAGCATGTCCGGGCAGAAACTGGCAGTGTTTGAGCCCAGGGTCAGCAGGAGGAGGAGAGGAGCAGAGTGTAGGCCGAAGCCTGCACTGGTGGCAGCTTTTGGTCGGTTGTGCCAGCGTGGCTTGTGCTGGACACGATGTCGGCTACACAGCAGGGGAACAGCTGGCGGTGCTGAACCCCACTAACACATTGGCTGGTGTTTTTCTCTGTGCAGCTAGCACTTCCAGGCTACAACTGGCGGTGTTATAGCCCAGGGTCAGCAGGAGGAGGAGAGGAGCAGAGTGTAGGCCGAAGCCTAGTTGAACCAATTTCAAAGGTAACCTTTAACCCCCCCTCAGGTGTTGCAAGGTACAAGAGCCGCACCTTGAACTGCATTAATGATGCACAAGTCAAAGGTTGCTCTCTTAATTTTGCTCCTTGCACACGCTGAATAAAACACGTACACTATTTAGCCCATTATACTGTCAAACAGTAGTGGAGGCGTGACTTGTCTTTTTAAGGAGACGCAGCACAGGTGTACAAATTTACACCTAGGTGCTGGGCGCAGATTCCTTACCATTGTTATTTGCAGTACAGGAAACTGCGCTCTTGTGTTATCCCTTGGCAATACCCTGTTAGTGCAGGCCGTCTCATGACCTCATTTCATGTTGGCCGGTGCGGTTAACGATGGCCATAAATCCCAGACCCACAGTGCCTTTTCCTAAAGTCACACTGCGGTGCTGGGATTCGTGGCCTTGTGCAGTAAATATGTCCGCCGCTCACACATGTCCTTACACCTGCTTCAGACTGGGCGGCCTCAGCTGATCCCTTATCGCATGCCGCGGCCATGAGGCCGCACAGTCAGAAGAAGGCGGAAGGAGGGGAGTGAAGACAGGGGAACATATGCACTCCTCGTGCCCATCAATCACACCCTTGCAGTCAAAATATATGAGACAACCAGGGGCGTTGTGTCGGGCAGGGCGGACGCACAGGCACAGCCAGCCAACCAATGATGTCAGAAGACGGGCAGCGCTAACAATGGGGGTGCTGCGTGTCATTAGAAAGGAAAGTCACACCTCAGGGACAGTGGAATGGTCTCTAATGAGACACATTTTGTACGTGTTGAGTTCCACGTGGGCAAGGAGAAAAAGTCAGCCACCTTGTACAAATGCAGCAGTACTGCTGTACAAGGTGGCTGTTATACATAGAAACACCTGGGGGGGTGGGGCCAGGTTCCCTTTAATTTCAGTTCATGTGCCTGCGTGGCGTTTGCAGGTCACGTTGCCGGCTACACAGCAGGGGAACAGCTGGCGGTGCTGAACCCCACTGACACATTGGCTGGTGTTTTTCTCTGTGCAGCTAGCACTTCCGGGCAGAAACTGGAGGTGTTTGAGCCCAGGGTCAGCAGGAGGAGGAGAGGAGCAGAGTGTAGGCCGAAGCCTGCACTGGTGGCAGCTTTTGGTCAGTTGTGCCAGCGTGGCTTGTGCTGGACACGATGCCGGCTACACAGCGGGGGAACAGCTGGCGGTGCTGAACCCCACTGACACATTGGCTGGTGTTTTTCTCTGTGCAGCTAGCACTTCCGGGCAGAAACTGGAGGTGTTTGAGCCCAGGGTCAGCAGGAGGAGGAGAGGAGCAGAGTGTAGGCCGAAGCCTGCACTGGTGGCAGCTTTTGGTCAGTTGTGCCAGCGTGGCTTGTGCTGGACACGATGCCGGCTACACAGCGGGGGAACAGCTGGCGTTGCTGAACCCCACTGACACATTGACTGGTGTTTTTCTCTGTGCAGCTCGCATGTCCGGGCAAAAACTAGCGGTGTTCGAGCCCAGGGTCAGCAGGAGGAGGAGAGGAGCAATGTGTAGGCCGAAGCCTGCACTGTTGGCAGCTTTTGGTCGGTTGTGCCAGCGTGGCTTGTGCTGGACACGATGCAAGCTACACAGCAGGGGAACAGCTGGCGTTGCTCAACCCCACTGACACATTGACTGGTGTTTTTCTCTGTGCAGATCGCATGTCCGGGCAAAAACTGGCGGTGTTAGAGCCCAGGGTCAGCAGGAGGAGGAGAGGAGCAGAGTGTAGGCCGAAGCCTGCACTGGTGGCAGCTTTTGGTCAGTTGTGCCAGCGTGGCTTGTGCTGGACACGATGCCGGCTACACAGCGGGGGAACAGCTGGCGTTGCTGAACCCCACTGACACATTGACTGGTGTTTTTCTCTGTGCAGCTCGCATGTCCGGGCAAAAACTGGCGGTGTTCGAGCCCAGGGTCAGCAGGAGGAGGAGAGGAGCAATGTGTAGGCCGAAGCCTGCACTGTTGGCAGCTTTTGGTCGGTTGTGCCAGCGTGGCTTGTGCTGGACACGATGCAAGCTACACAGCAGGGGAACAGCTGGCGTTGCTGAACCCCACTGACACATTGACTGGTGTTTTTCTCTGTGCAGATAGCATGTCCGGGCAAAAACTGGCGGTGTTAGAGCCCAGGGTCAGCAGGAGGAGGAGAGGAGCAGAGTGTAGGCCGAAGCCTAGTTGAACCAATTTCAAAGGTTACCTTTAACCCCCCTCAGGTGTTGCAAGGTACAAGAGCCACACCTTGTGCAGCATTAATGCTGCACAAGTAAAAGGTTGCTCTATTTAGTTTGCTCCTTGCACACGCTGAATAAAACACGTACACTATTTAGCCCATTATACTGTCAAACAGTAGTGGAGGCGTGACTTGTCTTTTTAAGGAGACGCAGCACAGGTGTCAAAATTTGCACCTAGGTACTGGGCGCAGATTCCTGAGCGTTGTTATTTGCTGTACAGGAGTCTGCGCTATTGTGATCCCTTGGCCATGCGCTGTGAGCGCTTCCTGTCTTCTGACCTCATTTCATGTCGGCCGTAGCGGTTAGCGATGGACATGAATCCCAGACCCACAGTGTGTTTTCAAAAAATCACACTGCGTGGCTGGGATTCGTGGCCTTGTGCAGTAAATAGGTTTGCCGCTCACACATGTCCTTACACCTGCTTCAGACTGGGCGGCCTCAGCTGATCCCTTATCGCCTACCACGGCCAGGAGGCCGCACAGTCTGAAGAAGGCGGAAGGAGATGAGTTAAGACAGGCGAACATATGCACTGCTCGTGCCCATAAACCACACCCTCGCTGACAAAATAAATATGACAACGAGGGGCGTTGTTTATAGCAGGGCGGATGCACAGGCGCAGCCAGCTAACCATGATGACAAAAGACGGGAAACGCTACCAAGGGGGGTGCTGCGTATCATTAAAAAGGAAAGTCACACCTCAGGGACAGTGGAATGGTCTCAATGAGACACATTTTGTACGTGTTGAGTTCCACGTGGGCAAGGAGAAAAAGTCAGCCACCTTGTACAAATGCAGCAGTACTGCTGTACTAGGTGGCTGTTATACATAGAAACACCTGGGGGGGTGGGGCCAGGTTCCCTTTAATTTCAGTTCATGTGCCTGCGTGGCATTTGCAGGTCACGTTGCCGGCTACACAGCAGGGGAACAGCTGGCGGTGCTGAACCCCACTAACACATTGGCTGGTGTTTTTCTCTGTGCAGCTAGCACTTCCGGGCAAAAACTAGCGGTGTTTGAGCCCAGGGTCAGCAGGAGGAGGAGAGGAGCAGAGTGTAGGCCGAAGCCTGCACTGGTGGCAGCTTTTGTTCTGTTGTGCCAGCGTGGCTTGTGCTGGACACGTTGCCGACTACACAGCAGGGGAACAGCTGGCGGTGCTGAACCCCACTGACACATCACCTAGTGTTTTTTCTGTGTAGACAACACTTCCAGGTGGCAACTGACAGTGTTGAAACCCAGGGAATCAAAGAGGAGCAGAGTGTAGGCCGAAGCCTGCAGTGGAGCAAGTTGAAAGGGAACCTTTAACCCCCCCCCCCCCAGGCATTTGTTGCTGAAAGAGCCATCTTGTACAGCAGTAATACTGCACATGGAAAATGGTGGCTCCAAAAATTATGCTCCTTGCAAACGCTGAAGTACACACTCATATAATGTGTCCCCTCACACCGTCAAACCATCCCGGAAGTGGGACTTTCCTTTGTAATGTGACACAGCACAGCCGTCATTCCAACCCCCTTGGTGCCGGGCGCCACCTCCTCAACGTTGTTTGGTTCTGTCACGGAGCCCGCGCTGTAATGTTATCCCTTGGCCATGCACAGTTAGCGGTGCCCGTCTTCTGACATCATGTAGGTCTCAGGCTGGCAGTGCCTGTGCGTCCAAGCTGCCCTAGATCCAACCTTGCAGTGTCATCTAATGTAGTCCCACTGCGGGCCAGGGATCCATGGGCATGCGCAGTGCATATCATCGCCTCTCACTCACCTCCTTCCTGCTTCTTCAGACTGTGCGGCGTCACGGCCGTGGCATGCTATTAGGGATCAGCTGACGCCGCCTAGTCTGAAGAAGCGTGAAGAAGGGGAGTGAGAGGCTAGTATATGCACTGCGCATGGCCATGGATACCAGGCCCACTGTGGGATCACATTAGACGACACTGCGAGGTGTGATTTCGGGCAGCGTGGACGCACAGGCGCAGCCAGGACGACAACAAATGATGTCAGAGGACGGGCAGCGCAAACTGTGCATGGCCAAGGGATAACATAACAGCGCAGGGTCCATGACGGAATCAAACAACGCTAAGGAGGCAGCGCACGGTGCCAAGGGGGTAGCAATGACGGCTGTGCTGCGTCACATTACAAAGGAAAGTCCCACCTCCGGGACGGTTGGACGGTGTGAGGGGACACATTACATGAGTGTGTAGTTCAGCGTTTGCAAGGAGCATAATTTCAAGAGCGACCTTTCCCTTGTGCAGTATTAGTGCTGCACATGGTGGCTCTTTCAGTAACAAACGCCTAGGGGGGGGGGGGACAGGTCCCCTTACATTTTAGTTGTGCCAGCGTGGCGGTCGCATGACACGTTGCCAGATACACAGCTGGGGATCAGCTGACGTTACTGAACCCCAATAACAGAGGAGCGACTGTTGACTGTGCACACAGCACTTCCAGGCACCAACTGGCGGTGTTAGAGCCCAGGGACAGCAGGAGGAGCAGATTGGAGGTATTGCCGCACACACAGCTGGGGATCAGCTGACGTTACTGAACCCCAATAACAGAGGAGCGACTGTTGACTGTGCACACAGCACTTCCAGGCACCAACTGGCGGTGTTAGAGCCCAGGGACAGCAGGAGGAGCAGAGGAACAGAGTGTAGGCCGAAGCCTGATTGGAGCAAGTTGAAAGGGAACCTTTAACCCCCCCCCCAAGACGTTTGTAGCTGAAAGAGCCATCTTGTGCAGCACTAACGATGCAAAAGGAAAAGGTGGTTCTTTTAATTATGCTCCTTGCAAACACCGAAGTAAACACTAAAAATGTGTCCCCTTATACCGTTAAACCGTCCCGGAGGTGCGAATTTCCTTCGTAATGGGACACAGCACAGCTGACATTCCTATCCCCTTGGTGCCGTGCGCTGCCTCCTCAGCGTTGTTTTAAGCTGTCACGGAGCCTGCGCTGTTCTGTTAGCCCTTGGCCATGCCCAATTAGCGCTGCCTGTCTTCTAACATAATTTGGTGTCAGGCTGTTACTGCCTGTGCGTCCACTCTGCTCCAGATCCCACCTCGCAGTCTCGTCCAACGTAATCCCACTGCGGGCCTTGGAACCATGGACATGCACAGTGCATATCCTCGACTCTCACTCCCCTCCTTCCCTCTTCTTCAGACTGTGCGGTGTCACGGCCGTGGCATGCTATTAGGGATCAGCTGACGGCGCACAGTCTAAAGAAGGCGGAGGGAAATGAGCGAGAGCCCGAGGGGAAGATATGCACTGCGCATGGCCATGGATCCCAGGCCCGCAGTGTGACTCAATCAGAAGACACAGCGAGGCGGGATCTCGGGCAGCGCGGCCGCACAGGCGCAGCCAGCCTGACACCAAATTATGTCAGAAGACAGGCAGCGCAAATAGGGCATGCCCAAGGGATAACAGAACAGCGCAGGCTCCGTGACAGCTTAAAACAATGCTGAGGAGGCAGCACATGGCACCAAGGGGGTAGGAATGACGGCTGTGCTGCGTCACATTGCGAAGGAAAGTCCCAGCTCCGGGACAGTATAACGGTATCAGTGAACACATTTTATAAGTGTTAAGTTCTGCGTGTGCAAGGAGCTAAAAAAAAAGAGCTACCTTTTCCTTGTGCAGCATTACTGCTGCACAAGGTGGCTCTTTCAGTAACAAACGACGGGGGGGGGGGGACAGGTTCCCTTACATTTAGGTTGTTGTGCCAGCGTGGCGATCGCAGGACACATTGCCGGCTACACAGCTGGGGATCAGCTGACGTTACTGAAACCCAATAACACTGGGTCGTATGTTTTTACTGTGCAGCCTGCACTTCTGAGCCGCAACTGGCGGTGTTGGAGCCCAGGAATAGCAGTTCAGGTGGTAGAAAGATGAACACAGCAGGAGGCTTGGATGACACCCAATTACTTAATCAGGCAGAGGAGTGGCAAATTCCTGCGAGATCCAGGCCTGGTTCATTTTCAGGAAAGTAAGCCGGTCAACGTTATCGGAGGATAGTCGCATGCGACGGTCTGTTAGTACACCACCTTCGGCACTAAAGACACGTTCCGATAAGACACTAGCCGCAGGGCAAGCCAGCACCTCCAATGCATACTGGCTTAGCTCTGGCCATGTATCCAGCTTAGAGACCCAAAACTTGAACGGGGAAGAGCCGTCTGGGAGTACAGTAAGAGGGCAAGCCATGTAGTCTGTCACCATCTGACGGAACCGTTGCCTCCTGCTGACTGGAGCCGCCGGTGATGGTGTAGACATTTGGGGCGGGCACACAAAAGTGTGCCAGAGTTGTGCCATACTGGGCTTGCCTTGGGCAGAGGCACTGCTTCTGCTCCCTCTTTGGGCAGAGCCTCCCCCACTGCCTCGACGCACTGAGCTGCTTTGTAAAGCACTAGCAGCACTCCTCTCAGTTGGACAGGAGAAGATGATGGAATTCACCAGTGTGTCGTGGTACTCCCGCAATTTACGCTCCCGGGTCAACGCAGGGATGAGGTTTTGGACGTTGTCCCGGTAGCGAGGATCGAGGAGGGTGAACACCCAATAATCAGGCATGTTGAGAATGTGGTCGATGCGGCGGTCGTTTCTCAGGCACTGCAGCATGAAATCCACCATGTGCTGCAGAGTGCCAACTGGCCCAGAAACGCTGTCCCCTGCTTGAGACATGATCTCTGCCCGCTCGTCATCACCCCACCCTCGCTGTACACACTGACCACTGGACAATTGTGTCGCTCCCTCCTCTGGACGGAGCTCTTCCTCCTCCATTGACTCCTCCTCATCCTCCTCACAAATTGGCCCCTGCGTACCCCTTTGTGAGGAACCACGTGGCGCTGACTCTCCAGAAGCTGATGGAAAAGGTGACTCCTCATCCTCCACCTCTTCCACAACATCATCCCTTAACCCTTGCAAAGTTTGCTGAAGCAGGCAGATAAGGGGGACAGTCATGCTGACTAGTGCATCATCTGCACTTGCCATCCGCGTGGAATAATCAAAAGGACGCAAAACCTGGCAGACGTCCTTCATAGTGGCCCACTCTGTGGTTGTGAAGTCTGATCGGCGCTGACTGCGACTTCTTTGCGCCTGATGCAGCTGGTACTCCATAACTGCTTGCTGCTGCTCACACAACCGCTCCAACATATGTAACGTGGAATTCCACCGGGTAGGTAGGTCACATATGATGCGGTGTTCCAGAAGGCGGAATCGGCGCTGCAGAGCAGCAATGTGGGATCTGGCCAAGCTGGAACGCCGCAAGTGAGCACACTCTAGGCGGACCTTGTGCAGCAGGGCATCAAGATCCGGATAGTCCCTCAGAAAACTCTGCACAACCAAATTGAGCACATGTGCCAGACATGGGATGTGAGTGAGGTTGCCAAGGGCCAAAGCTGCCACCAGATTTCGGCCATTGTCACACACTACCATGCCTGGCTGGAGATTCGCTGGCAGTAACCACACATCGCTCTCCTGCTTGATGGCATTCCAGAGCTCCTGCGCTGTGTGGCTTCGATGCCCCAATGAAACTAGTTTCAAGACGGCCTGCTGACGTTTGGCCACGGCTGTGCTCATGTCGGTCATAGGTAAACGTTCACGGGTCCATGTGGAGGTGGACTGTGACGGATCCTGCAGAGAGGAATCTGAGGAACTGGTGTAAGAGGAGGAGTCGATGCGTACAGACTGGATTCCTGCAATCCTTGGAGTGGGCAGGACACGTCCTGCGCCACTCGCACGATCTGTACCTGGCTCAACAACATTAACCCAATGGGCAGTGAGGGAAACATATCGCCCCTGTCCATGCTGACTGGTCCACGCATCGGTGGTGAGGTGGACCTTGCTACTGACGGCGTTCAGTAGCGCATGTTTTATGTTTGCCTCAACATGCCTGTGCAGGGCAGGGACAGCCTGCCTGCTGAAGTAAAAGCGGCTGGGCACCTTGTACTGTGGGACTGCCAATGCCATCAAGTCACGGAAGCTGTCAGTCTCCACCAGCCTGAACGAGAGCATTTCCAGGGACAACAGTTTGGCAATGCCTGCATTCAGAGCCTGTGCTCGGGGGTGGTTGGCCGAGAATGCCCGCCTTTTCTCCCATGCCTGTACTACCGATGGCTGTAGAGTAGACTGGGAGTGTGAGGATGACTGGGAAGGTGGTGCTGTGGGTGGAATTACACTAGGTCTCTGGACAACAGTGGAGGAAGAGGCAACACGAGATGAAGAGGTGGTAGCTGCCGCTGTTGGTTGGCCTACGTCTTCACTGTGTTTCTGTAACTCCACCGCGTGCCTGGTCCGCACATGTTTCCACATATTTGTGGTATTGAGGTTGCTGACACTTTTACCTCTTTTTACTTTCTGATGACACAGCTTGCATTTGACAAAACAAATGTCATCTGCAACTGTGTCAAAAAAGGACCAGGCACTGCAAGTCTTGGGAGCGCCCTTTTTGGCTTTGGAAAGAGACAGGCTCCTAACGGGTGCCAAAGTGGAAGCTACAGGCTCCGCAGTCTTCCCCCTCCCTCTCCCTCTTTGGCCCGTAAGGGGAAGCTCTTCCTCAGAGCTGCTCCCACCACCTTCCTGTTCCTCACGCCACGATGTGTCAAGGACCTCATCATCTCCACTACCCTCTGCCACCAACTGCTCCTCCTGGGTAGTCTCGGTAGCACAGTACGCATCAGAAAGCGGCACCTGAGTTTCATCATCAGATGCGTACTGCGCTGTGGTCACCGGAGGCACTGGCCCACCTGCCTCTTCAGAGTCAGAGAGAAAAAGCTGTTGGGCATCACTGCACACTGCCTCTTCTTCCATTTCTCCAATGCTGCTTGGCTGGCCCCCTGTTTCCAAGCCAAGAGATTCAGAGAACAGAAGTAGAGACGGCTCCTGTCCTGGGCTCTCTGACTGCCTGGCCAATTTGGCAGGTGTTGAAGAGACAGATGGCTGCTCTCCAGTGCTCTGTGCCTGAGAGGATGTGGCACTAACTGAAGTCGATGCCGAGGCGTTAGCTGCCATCCACCCGACAACGGCTTCAATTTGGTCTTCACGCAGCAGCGGTGCACGGCGCTCTCCGACAAAGCTGCGCATGAAGGACTGTTCCCTGCTGAAACTGAGTGACGACGAGTCACCGGCGCCCGCAGCAGGCACAGAATCACCACGTCCTCTCCCTGCTCCTCTCCCTGCTCCGCGCCCACGCCCACGTGCCTTACTCCCTGCCCTCTTCATCTTGGTTGACAGATAAAGATAAGCAGAAAAGTACTAAGGCCTTAGCGTGCTTATTCCTGAAATGCTCCTTCTAACAGGTGTAAGAAACACTAATGTTGTAAAGTGTGGACTAAACTTTATTATTTTTCAAATGTGGCCTACACAAGTGTTAAGTTGTGTTTGGTGAACTTTACTTTTTTTTTTGTGCAGATCGGGCTACAGAGCTAGTTTAAATCACACGGAGACCGTGCAGACAGCCGTAAACGGCGCTGCAAGGCCAAAAAACCCTCCTCTAGGTTATCCTATGTAGTGTTTTTCCACTATTTAGCTGGAGACGGGTGGAAAGACACTAATAGGAATTTTTTTTTTTAAATTTTAAACAGGCTGCACTATTTGAAAAAAAGGAAATTGTTTTTCAAGGTATGAGGCAGTAACGCACCCTGAGCTGAATCCAACCGGCTATGGCTGCACACAGACTACAGGGCGAGCTGCGCTCACACAGAGACCGTGCAGACAGCCGTAAACGGCGCTGCAAGGCCAAAAAACCCTCCTCTAGGTTATCCTATGTAGTGTTTTTCCACTATTTAGCTGGAGACGGGTGGAAAGACACTAATAGGAATTTTTTTTTTAAATTTTAAACAGGCTGCACTATTTGAAAAAAAGGAAATTGTTTTTCAAGGTATGAGGCAGTAACGCACCCTGAGCTGAATCCAACCGGCTATAGCTGCACACAGACTACAGGGCGAGCTGCGCTCACACAGAGACCGTGCAGACAGCCGTAAACGGCGCTGCAAGGCCCAATAAACCCCCTCTAGGTTATCCTATGTAGTGTTTTTCCACTATTTAGCTGGAGACGGGTGGAAAAACACTAATAGGGAATTTTTTTTTAAATTTTTAAACAGGCTGCACTATTTGAAAAAAAGGAAAATTTTTCTCAAGGTATGAGCCAGTAACGAACCCTGAGCTGAATCCAAAGGGCTATGGCTGCACACAGACTACAGGGCGAGCTGGGCTCACACGGAGACCGTGCAGACAGCCGTAAACGGCGCTGCAAGGCCCAAAAAACCCCCTCTAGGTTATCCTATGTAGTGTTTTTCCACAATTTAGCTGGAGACGGGTGGAAAAACACTAATAGGAAATTTGAGAAAAAATGTGCAGCAGGCTGCACTATGAGCAAAAAAGGACAACTGTGTGAGGCAGTGTGAACCCCCCTGAGCTGAATACAACCGGGTATATGGCTGCACACAGACTACAGAGTGAACTGCACACACACACACACACAGAGACCTTGCAGAACGCTGTTAAAACAGCGCTGCAAGGCAAGAGCAAGGTGAACAGTGAAGAACACACAGCGTTTTGCTAAATTAGCCTTTGGAAAGGAAAATAAAGCAATTAGCTAGCTCAACTGGCCCTCAGTTAGAACACAGCGTCCTGTCCCTAACTGAAATCACAGCAGAGTGAGCGCAAAATGGCGGCAGCGTTTTTTATAGTGCAGAGTGACATCATTTCAGCAGCCAATCACAGCCTTGCCAGTACTTACATGCCCACCATGCTAAACAGGATGTGCCCACACTTCCAATCATTCCTCATTGGCTGCTGCATTCTGTTTGAATTCTGGGAACTTCTGATTCCGGTATCCGATACACGGGAAGTATCGGAATTCGGTATCGGAATTCCGATACCGCAAATATCGGCCGATACCCGATACTTGCGGTATCGGAATGCTCAACACTAGTCCTGTTACCAATTTTGAACTGCTTTTAGCCTACTTTTGTTTTTGGGACTATATCTGTGTTTCCTCCTCATCCTGCCCATTGCCCAGACAGTGCTAGATGACTCTGCTGGTACATTGACCCAGACTGCTACATTCCCCTTGCACGCTACACAGCCAGATTCTGACTCTGCTGAAAGTGAAGTTCCCCTTCCCGCATACTATACCACCTTACACAGGGACAAAGAGGAAGGTGCAGATGAAAGTGCAGGTTCCTTCATCAGGTGGGGGGGATACTCGTTGGCGACGTCACTGGCACAGGGCCCCTCATAGTACGCAAAAGTGTCGCTGCCGGTGGGAAGCGCCCCCGCCGTGCAAACACACCGCCGTACTTTGAGAGGCCCTGTGCCAGTGCCCATGTGAACGAGTGGCCCCCCCCCTGCTTGCTCAGGATCACAGCACTTGCAAAGTTGAAATACTTATCTCTCCCTGCTCCACTGCCGTGACGTGGTCCACGTTTCCTGGGCCCACTAAATGCTTGACCCAGCCATACCCCCCACAACTTTAGCCAAATGACCTCCAATGTCCAATGCCTAACTATTATTATAAGGTAAATTAAGATTGACAAGCTTCAGTACCAAGAATGGATGTTTTTTCCTGGCCTCCACTCACTGCCGACTATGCTTCCCCATTGACTTGCATTGGGTTTCGTGTTTCGGTCGATCCCCGACTTTTCACGATAATCGGCCGATTTCACTCGACTCGACTTTTGAGATAGTCGGGTTTCACGAAACCTGACTCGACCCTAAAAAAGTAAAAGTCGCTCAACCTGTTAAGGGGAGAATATATGGCATATGAAGATATACTTAAATCAAACCAATATGGACGCTTTGCTTAACATTAGACTTGTGTAGCTTTAAGGTTTTCTGATTCACTGTCACAAGACTAAATTCTGTTGATTACTCTGTACCAGGATGTACCAAGATCCGTGTAAATCCCCTAGTCTTATCGAGAGTAAATGTATCTGCACGAAGGTGAATTGATCCCCAATAAACCAAAGATAAGTGGAAAACGTGCATAGACAGATGTCAGCTTGACCCAAAGGCGCCATTAGGGCGATAACGGTACAGAAATGGATTAAAAGTAATAATCATTAGAATTATGGTACTATAGTAATAAAGATAATAACATAGAACATGTAAGATCAAAAGAGTTTTCTGATAAGTGTTAAGTTGGAAAAACCCATGATGTAATGTGCTGAGACTGCCCAATTTTTCCATAAAAAGAGCGGTCCGACGAATAAAGAACCAGAAAACTTTGAGAGACAATTGCTTGCATTTGTGTCCTGATTTCTCCGGCCGTAATACTTCACATCCAATTTGGCAGCAGACAACTAAGATGAGAACACACGCATCCCGTGTGCCCTAACATTTGGCGTCTGAATGTGGGACTAGGACGAAAGTTCGAACCTGACCAGCCGCGAAGAAGACCTCCAATCTTGGACCGGACCACTCGAGGGTGGAGAAGTGCACCTCAGTAGTGTATAATAGCCATGATCCGTCAAACTCAATCTGACAGGTGCCCCGCCCCTATCAAAGTGTATCAAAATGTGTAACCCCTCCCCTCCCCTTGTCTGACGGCTGGTATCCAGCTGTCCCTCCTTGTTTGATTTCCCCTTTTGATATAGTTTAATATAGTTTAATTTGTTGTAGTTTTGATATTATTCCCGTATTTTGTGGAATAACACATGTTTATAATTATAGCCTAGTCGTGTATTTATTTTACACGTGGTTTATAACACCTTTCTCATTTGTTTTATAATAGATTTTATACGTAGCCCCGAGTTTGATTCTGTAAGCTTTTGTTTTATTCACAGTGTATCCATATAGTGAATAGGGCTGATGTTTCTGTATGCAATCCTACATCCTGTTATGTGAAAAGTATTCTCAAACACTAACTAAATGGTGAACATTACCTAAATTAGGTTAACTGTGGGTCAGAGGTTTATAGCACCTAGGTCAAGCAATTGTTGTTGTATTTGCGTACCCCATAAATGTTTATTCTCACAAACAGAAAAGTTATTGTGTCCTGAAGATGGCATCTGAGGTTATTTGTTTTTTGTATTAGCTTTCTCAGAAAACAGCTGTGTTATCTGAGGGTCAGATATTTTTGTACAAACTCATGCTGTTTGGTGATCTTTGTGAAGCAGAACTTTGTTTTATAACACATTTGTACTTGTATTGTACCTGAATTGATATTTGCTTTCTCTTTTTTGTGTCCTGAAGATGGCATCTGCAAAGTTATTTGTTATCTACTGAGGCCATTGCAAGTTGTGTTTATTCACATTGTAGCAGGTTTTATCCTTGTGGCTGCCTTATATACACAGAAGAGATATGCACCAATGTCACAACACAAGTTATAATATGACCCAATGTTACAACACAAGTAAGAAGCGGCGTGTTTTATACGAATAAAAACCAAAGACATGATATTGTAAAAAAAAAAATTTAAAAGATTTATTTCTCACGATAAAACAACAGCTCAAATTTTAAGTTAGCTAACAGCATGATGCTGACAAATGCATCTTTGCTGTATCTGATAACGACACGATGAACAAATAACGGCGCCTGAAAATCTTGATGTCACAAAATCTGATACGGCTCGATCATTATTCTGCATGTCAGACGTAAAATTTTGTAAAATCTTCTTAAATGGAAAGCCTCGCGCTATATGGTATAATACATATATGCAATAATGACCGCATACACTGCTATACAAATCTTGAATTTGTGCGCTCTGATAACAATAAGAATAACAATTCTTGTTCAGGAATGTCACAAAAGCGCGTGGAAAGATAATATTATCCGCACGGAAGCCGTAACTGTCAAAAAATATGCCCGTCTTATCGTCGCAGAGTACGATTAATATCCAGTGGCGACCAGCTTGATTTGCCGGGTCTGTATTCACAATATATGCCGCGGGTCTCTGAGTCACTCTTTCTTCCGGAAGCAAATCACACGGAAACACACCGGCGAATATGCGGTCTGTATAATTATCGGACCGCGCTACAACTGTAAGCTGCAGACTGTCCATCGTTGCTTAATTAAAATCGTACAAGATCTCTCGCCTGTTATTAATTTCCAGAATGGTGTGGTTGACTGCAAAGACAATCATATTTATCGTGTGGGGTGTCGCTATCGCAAAGCGGACTTCAGCACGCAGATTACCTGTTTTAATGAGCGAGAAATGGCCTCCAGGCTCTTGATCAGGCGATAAATCAAAAGCAAATAGCGTGAAGCCAGCCATAAATTCTTCACGATCTATCGCCATGGCACAATCAGCCTTTTGCTTGCCCGATATATGGGCAAGCGCCATATATTCTCTGATGGCTAAATCAGCATTAAAATTAGGATTATAAGGCCTCGCGGGTATCTGCTGACCATCCAGATATAATGCCGCGTGATTGACGTGGTAGTGGTGAAAGTCCAACGGGTTTTTTGTATAAGAACCGCTGAAGCCCTCATTATCTACAAACCCCAATATAACAGTTTTTGGTATCTGTCCTAGGAAGAGGTTCTCGTGGTTCGTGATCCGTGTCCCTGCGGCGATGCTGTACACTTTCAGGCATGTTCGGTCAACAGCGTACTTGGCTGTTGCTGCTAGGAGGGCCTGGCTGTGGCCGATTCGGACAGCCGGTGATACCTGCACTCTTTTCACATAGAGAGCCGCCTGCGAGATTTGTACCTTCAGCGGCTCGGCTTCTGCGAACATGAGGCAGAAAGTATCCTTATTTCTTGACAGTTTGACCTTAAGGTCAAGGCCGTTCAATATTAACTTTGGCTGGTTAAATATATCCCCAAATATGGGTCCCAAAAGGTCGATGGGTTTTGAGCGAGAGGCGGCACTGGCTCTTTTGATAAATCCCGCATTTGCGCCATCCAGGCGCCTGTCATTATGATGCCCCGCAGTGTCTTTATAGAACAAACCGGCTGTAAATTGCGATGCCAGCGTCTGTGAACTGTAATTTAAAAGGGTCTCTATGTAGGCTCTATAGCTGTAGAGATTGTCCGATTGTGAGATAAGTCGGTCTCCCAGAGTAATATCGACCTGGTTAAAAAGAGTGGCTAGAGGGTAGTTTATGAGCGCCACACGCGCACCATCGGCGATGGCCGTATTATCCTGCTTCACGATGCGACAGCTTATGTACAGTAGCGTGTTGTTCAGATCATAATAATAATCACCACTACCAGATATGTAAAACTCCAACGGTCCATTGTCTGACAGAGCAGCAACAGGCTGTACTTCTACAAATAGAGATTTCTCGATACTTGTTTGAGTTGGTGGTACGGCAAAAATATCCAGTTCAGATTTTGCGCACTCTACAGAAGCGTCATGCAGGAAAGCCATGGTAACTGATTAGAAGATGTCGTCCGCAGAGCGTCTTACTCGTTTCTGACGGGGGCGTCTCTTGGATGTAGTTTTATTCATGAGCATCGGCGGTAAAGGAGGGCAAACGCGGCGCTTTCTTTTTTGGGCTTTTTAGCGACATAGATTATCCCAGAGCCGTCTTGATGGGTTGGCGTATTTATCCTTTTCATAAGGGCAGTCGATGCGGATGTCACGGCATCTGCAGCGATGTTCCGGGCAGCCGTCCGAACGTGTGGTTTTACTAATTCTAAGCCTTTTCTGAAAAGCGGCACGGCGCGACGAAATAAACCTTTAAATAGTCCTGCCAGTCCAGAGCCATACATGTACTCGCTCCCGCGGAATCCCTCTAGACCGTGCCCCGACTGTGCAGTATAGTAGCGGGCATAAACAGCAGGATCTCCATACACCCTTTGAGACAGCATTTTATCGTGTCAATGCTGGCGAGGTCTAAAATGTAATCGCACTATACACTTGCCGTATCTGAATTTAACCGGCGTTCCCTGGTCCGACATGACTGTAATGTTTATGGAGTCAAAGTGTTGCTTGCACAGCGGTATGTAATCGGGCCGTGAGTAGCGCACCGTGACAATATCATTATCATCGCCGCTAACTTCTACGGTTCGTAGCAGTTGAACGTAACTGTCACCTACAAGTTGATGCTGAATTATATCAGTGTATACAAAAAGCGAATAAAAACCAGCCTTTGAATCGGGGTAAAAGCGGCGATTCCATGGCATTAAAGCAACGGGGGAGTCATCGACGGTCTGCAGGCCGAAAATAAATTTTAACTTAGTACCCAGAGTAAACTGTATAGGGGATGGGTCGGTCAGGATCACCTCGCGGCGTAGCTCATCATACCGTATTCTGTAGGCAGGCGTAGATAAATACAGCGCTTCTATTCGGGCATTGACCGCGCCAACTAGCTTAGGAATGGACGAGTAAAATCCTGATTTTATGTGATACTGTACTAAAGGTTCGCCGTGTTTAGCCGCGTAGAAGCTCCCTTCAAAAGCATCAAACGTGTTCCACGTATGGGGGTACTGTATTTCCGTTAACGCAACCTCATAATCTGCCGAAAGATGAACGGCCCGCGCTAACTTGGTATTGTACTCCGATATTGTGTTTTCAGGGTAGATTTTAATTGACGAATTACTGGGTAATGTCACGAAAAATGAGCCCGCTTCCATGGTTATATATCTGTCAACTCCGAGGCCGGGATCCAACTATTGAATTTTTCGGGGTAGCCCAGCCATTTGACAAAGCAATGACTCACACCCCTGACACGTTTTTTTCTCAAAATCTTTTCTACTCTGTAGACACGATCCTCATCCATAGGTATTTTTTGCAGCTCTTCCTTATAAAATGACCCCTCTACAGGCTCTCCGGCTAAATCACTGATTTTATAAAGGGGTTTATGAAATTTATTGGAGACGCCGGTGATTAAAAAAATCTCATCGCTGTACGTCTTCTCATAGCCCTTACAGAAGGTCGATTTATAGCGCGATATTCTCACATGAGAGCCGACCGTTAAAGACGGTTTAATCGGTTTATTAGTAATAGTAGAACTGTAAATATTGCGCCAGATTTGCATCACGTTTCTCTCTGACACAGACGCGGGACTACAGCGGATCGTTGAGTGGTACGTATGGTTGTAGCTATGCAGCAAATCCGGTAAAATATCAATATACCTAAAGGTATTATGATGCGTAAGATAGCGCCACATACGGGTTTTTAATGTGCGATTAAAACGCTCGACCATAGCGGCTTTTACATAATTGTTTGTAAAATAGTGATGAATATTGTACGTATTACATAGCTGTTTGAGTGATGAATTTATAAATTCTTTGCCGCGATCCGTCTGCAGTTTCTTCGGTATGCGCTTATCATTTTGAAATATTAATTCGAACGATCTGGCGACACTAGCGCCTGTCTTGTTTGTCAAGGCTACGCACCATGCGTATCTCGATAGAACATCAATCACCGTCAGGATGTATTTGACATTATCATTTTCCCTTGAATAGTCAATTAAACTTACGAGATCCGCCTGCCACTGCGCATCAATGGCCGAGACGTAAATTTTATTTGTCAAAAAGCGTTTTCTAGCAGGCTTGTGTAGCGTGTAGGTGTCTTGCTTATTTAACCAGGCAATAACATCAGATTTCTTTATACCGCGTGCTCTTGCAGATCTAAATAATTTGTCAATACCCGAGAATGAGCCGGGTGCGCGGCATGTAAAATATTGTTTTTCTAATATGGCATCATACGATTTAGACGTCATGATTGATTAAAATGATTGTGGTTCGTTAATCAACAGCCTGCTTCTTTCAGAAATTCAGCTGTATAAAAATTCCTGTTTTAATCCGGATATATCATGCGTGAGTTAATGCATGCATTAATTGCATGTATGGTTGTGTTCTGGGTGTTAACAGCAGGCGTGTGGTGGGGCGTAACTGGGTGTGTTTCTGGGTGTTAACAGGTGAGCTGGTTTCTGACACTCAGGATAAATACAGGTGGCTGGCCCACTAAGTACATCAGACAACCACCAGAAGTCCGACCAGACTAAAAAAAGCAAGCTATTCTAAATGTAAGTATATAAGACAGTTGTGTTATTATTCGCAAATGCTTAATTATATTTAACTATGCATCTCTAAAACCATAATTAAGGGTGTTATTTGTCTAATAAGTTAGTTTTATACTGGAGGATAGCTGCATATTTAGTATCGTTGTATAATATAGTTTTACTGCATAAAACATATTCTGTGGTACATAATTAATATAGAAAGACTTATCCGCGGGCAACTATTATAACATAATTTATGTAATACAGTAGTTAATAACTGTCAATACGCCCTAACTAGCGCCTGCAGCGTTTACTTACTACATGTGTGTTGTTTAACATAGACATATTTATAGTCATATTTATACAGTAGCGGTATATTTAGTGGGGCTGTGTAATATAGTTTTACCGCATAAATCATATTTGTGGCGCATAATTAATATAGAAAGACTTAGCCGTATTACCCATGATTTGCTTAGTATAAGAATACTTATACACGGGGAGCAGTTTATTTGTTGGGGTATATAATTGAGTTTGACGAGTAGTGGTGTGTGGATAATATAGATTGCGCATAAAATTTACACAGATAATTTATTTTAGATGGAATCCCAACATTTTTCGGCTTTTTCCAGTCAAGTTGCGGATTCGGTAATAGGTATGTTTCAAGATTTATATACATGTATCTGTTAGTGTCCCATTCTAACTAAGGGCTGTTTTTATATATTATCTTTATATTGTTTATTCTTTCTTGTTTAAGATGAATTAATCAGGACCATCCCCGATAATCTAGATGAATTTACCAGGAACACCCCCGATGCTGTAGATGAATTTATCAGCAACTATAGCGATGATTTTTTAAACGGCTTCAGCGTGCCTACTCTGGAGTGTGATACACCTGGAGCTGAGTATAGTAACACTAATGCAGGTGTCGCTGCTGTGTGGGATTTGACTCAAGGCATCATAGGTGCGTTGTGTGACTGCTGTGTATGTATGTGTGTGTGTGTGTATATAGCTTTTAAGTATTTAGACGTGTAAATATATATATTAATTCTTTACAGATGTCGACATGTTTCCAGAACCAACCACCACGGAACACAATCAGCCGCCTGTTGAGGAACTGATGTACCAGACCCCCACGCCGAGAAACAGCCCTGATTCTAGAGCACCTAAAAAACAGCTCGGACCGGCGGGCAAAAAAGGGAGAGGTGAGAATCGTATGAAAAGTTTTTTTTGCACAACCGCTCTGCGAAAATCCACCACGCCTCTACTAAGGCCTGTATCTTTATTTATAGCTTGTAAACTGAAGCCTAGAAGAATTTTCACAAAAGAGAATATACCGGAGCTAATGGAGAGCATCGCAGAAGCTGCAGAAGACGCCACGGCAATCATTCACCACACATCGCTATCCCGTAAGTGTATATTTTGGTATACATGCACAGTCTCTGTACAGTCAATGATGCACGTGCTTCATCATTGAGATCCATGGCCCCCACATATCTGACACATGTATAATCTATCCTGCAGCTAAGCGCAGCGGCCTGCGTCGGTCTCACACATATCTGGCACACGTATAATCTTTCCTGCAGCTATGCGCAGCGGCCTGCGACGGTCTCGCACATATCTGACACATGTATAATCTTTCCTACAGCTAAGCACAAAGTCATGAGAAAAACACCTCCAGCACCTCTACAGCCGCTACAGATCACCGAGAATGGCGCAGCACAAGCGTGGCCGGCGATACAGACGGCTAATGGTTCTGTTAGAGCATATCCGCTATCACCGATCTGCGTGGTGCAGGACGCAGGAAACCCTGTACCGTCGGACCATCGTGAAATACCCCATTCAAGTACCGGTCAGCCATCGACAATCCGTGTGAATGACCCCGCGCCACTATATCCAGAAGTGCTCGATGCACCCCGAAAACATAAGCGGAAAACAAAACATGTTACAGAGTCACCAACCGCATCCTGCGCCGTGGGTGCAACAGCCACGATGAGTCGTGAAGAGTATGATCGCGAGATTGATCAGCTCGCTGATGGTAAGCAACCATCCATAGAACCGCTCATTATACGTATGTCCCACACTATGCAACCGTCAGCGCCATGTGTAACGGGGCCTGCTAATGCCTCTGGGGCCGGACCCTCAGGATCCTCTAATTTGGGTGACATATCTCATGTCTGTGTATCTAACTATGTTAATGTTAAGAAACGGTCAAAGAGGTCGCGGCCGGCTGATGTTAAGGGGTGTAAAGAGCTTAAGGTGTGTAAAAAGCCACGGATTCATGCGCCAGCTATAGATCTGCAGCATGAATCCCGCAGCTGGGGCCCCGTTGAAATGCTTGTATTTCAGGAACACATCGGCCGCTACTTACGCTACAAACGCTGGGTCCCCAAAATAATGTTTTTTTGCGATACTTTTGAAAAATTATTATTAACACAAAACCCAACACAGGCTAATAAGTCCAAACTATACGCACTTCGGAGCCTGCTGCTGGATGGCGAGATAACAACTACAGCGACCCCATTATGACTAGATATGGTCGGCTACGGCATGCATAAACCGCCTAAACTAACACTACCCAGGTATAATAGGGCTAGAGTTATAAAGAGGGCTCTAAAATTGTTGGTCAGCGCTAGACGGGCGCTATGCTCTAGGAGGCGCCGTGGTGCCATGTGTCCTGCAATGCCTCTACAGTCACCACAGATGTCGTCACAAGAGTCAGAACAGCACTCACATAGTCCAGGCAGCTCTGCAGATGCCGCACAGGCATCTACACAAAATTCACAATCCGCAGACGCTGACGCTGCTGGTAATGTGCGGCGCCCCGATCATACAGTATTTTTGCAACACATCCATCATCATGAAAGGGCCCTCCGCAATTTCAATGGTCATATACATACAGATCATTTTAGATTTGTAAATTTGGAGCGTGTACGGTCATTTGAAGAGGGCTTGAATATTGTTCATGAAGGCATTCAGGCATTACTGGATAGAATCATCAGGGACATTGAACCTGGCGACTTTGTACAGTTAAGGTTTGATGCCGGTGATACTTTAGATCCTATTTTCACTACAAAACAAACCCGTGAAGATTTTAATTCCGAATCTTTTTTAAATGCTGTTGCCCGCGCACTTCAAAGTAACAGTGAATGCATATCATCCAATTCGCTAAAGCTAGTCGTCACCATTATTAAAAACCGACGCGGTGGTGTAAAAAGGCGCTTGAAATCTATAGCGAGCAGTCAGATCATTTAACAAAAGAGACAATGGCTGTATGATTTTAACAATTACAAGTCAAATCTGTGTTTGGCTGCCAGTGTGTGCGCCCTGATGGACGACACGGATGTCAGTGATGGTGTTTTACTGAACCGCTCTAAAAACATACACGCAGCACTGGGCATCCCTGATGATCAATTAGTGAGTTTTAGCGACATCCCTGCATTTGAAAAATATTTGGGGGTCACCATTAAAGTACTGTACTATAGTCAGGGCGATTGGCGTTACTTTGAGAGCGGTAATACAGCTATTGGCAAAACCGTATTCATAATAATCTAATAATAATCTTTATTTTTATATAGCGCTAACATATTCCGCAGCGCTTTACATTTTGCACACATTATCATCACTGTCCCAGATGGGGCTCACAATCTAGATTCCCTATCAGTATGTCTTTGGAATGTGGGAGGAAACCGGAGTGCCCGGAGGAAACCCACGCAAACACGGAGAGAACATACAAACTCTTTGCAGATGTTGTCCTGGGTGGGATTAGAACCCAGGACCCCAGCGCTGCAAGGCTGCTGTGCTAACCACTGCGCCACCGTGCTGCCCATATTGTATTCATATTGTTCCATGATAATCACTACTACGGTATCAAAAATATGAAGGGTTTTATCGGCGCTAAGTACTTTTGTGAGCTCTGCAATTCAGTGTTTCACCACAAAAACAATCATTCCTGTCAGTATTTTTGTAAAGCCTGTCAGAGAGAGAATTGCATAGAAAGCGGTGCCGACCAACAGCCCAGATGTCCTGTTTGCAGAGTTTATTGCCGCTCGAGCGTGTGCTTAGATTATCACAAACAATTGGGGTTAGCCGACCCGGCATTCTGCAGACTTAAAACATTTTGTGATAAATGCAACCTTTTTGTCCCCAGAAATAGTGAAACAGAGCATAAATGTAATGGTTTGCGCTGTCCTGTATGTCGCAGACATATAAATAAATTCGATGCCCATCTTTGTTACATGCGGAAGTATGTAGCACAGGATGAGTCAGACTGTTATATCTTTTATGATTTTGAATGTATGCAGGAGACAGGCACGCACATCCCGAATTACATTTATGCTACAACGCTGTATGGCCACCCCTCCTGGGAGTTTGAGGGCGATACCTGTACACATGACTTTGTACAGTTCTTTACAAGCGGTAAATTTTCAGATCATACATTTATTGCCCACAATGGTGGAAGATATGATGCATACTTTATTGTTAAGGAACTGATTTCTGAAAAACTACAAGTACAGTTGATAACCCAAGGTGGTCGTCTCTTGTGTGTGTCGCTACCCGATTTGTCTATAAGGTTCATAGACTCTCTAAATTTTATCCCCATGAAACTCAGTAAATTACCACAGGCCATGGGCTTTTCAGGAGGCAAAGGACATTTTCCACACTTTTTCAATACCCGAGAAAACCAAAACTATGTAGGTCCCATACCTGATGTAAAATATTATGGGGTGGAGTACATGTCACCTGGTGAGAAGGTAGAGTTCCTGGAGTGGTATGAGACACAGGTAAATACAACTTTTGACTTCAAGGCCGAGCTAAAATCTTATTGCAAACAAGATGTTGAAATTTTGAGACACGCCTGCGCGATCTATAGAGAGCGTATTATGCAGATGACCCAGAAAAATGTTAAAAAATACTGTAAGCGTCAAAAGCAAAGGATTGTAGTGAGCAGGTGTGTTGATCCTTTTCAGCTCATCACCCTGGCCTCGGTGTGTATGACAATGTACCGGTTTAAATTTCTTCCAAAAAAGACAATCGCCATTTTACCTGGTGATAATTATCACAAGGCAAAAAAGCGCTACTCGACACCCGCTATACAGTGGCTCATGTATGTAGCCCACTCTGAGAACATCGACATACAGCACGCTTTGAGAGGCGGTGAAAAACAGGTCGGGAAGTATTTTCTAGATGGCTATGCCTATGTTAGCGGCCAGCACATAGCCTTTGAATTTCAGGGGTGTTTTTACCACGGTTGTCCCGTGTGCTATAATGAAAATGACACAAATAAGGTCACAAGCACGTCCTACGGCCAGTTATATTACACCTTTTTAGCTAAAAAGCGTTACTTACAGTGTTGCGGGTACACAGTAAGACTGATGTGGGAACATGAGTGGAATGAAATGGTTGAAAATGATTCTAACCTTCAAACATTTCTTCGTCAGATGGAATTCCCCGCTCCTTTAGACCCCCGTGATGCGCTTTATGGCGGGCGAACTAACGCCATTAAGCTCTATCACCATCTGGAAGAAGGGGAGACTTTACACTACTACGATTTCACCAGTCTGTACCCCTTTGTAAACAAAACTAAAACATACCCTGTAGGCCATCCAGACATCATCTACGACAATTTTGGATTCATTAAAAAATACTTTGGCATTGCTAGAGTCAAGGTCTACCCGCCGAGAGATTTATTTTTTCCAGTTCTACCGGTAAAACTCAACAAAAAATTAATGTTTTCCCTTTGCTACACATGCGCTGCAAATTCCCAGGCAGATATTTGTGCCCACAGTGATGAAGAACGGGCGCTGACAGGCACCTGGTGCACTATAGAGCTCGAGATGGCGATAGAAAAAGGGTATCGGATCGCTCACATCTATGAAATATGGCATTTTCCTAAAACCACTGATGATCTGTTTGCGCCTTACATTAAATTACATCTTAGGGATAAGCAGGAAGCCTCTGGTTATCCTAGCTGGTGCACTGATGACGCCAAGAAACGGCAGTACATTGACTCTTTTCTTGAAAAAGAAGGTGTCCAATTACGGCCTGAAAATATAGCTGTCAATCCTGCTAAGCGCCAGATCTCCAAGCTTTTCTTAAATTCTTTATGGGGAAAGTTTGCTCAGAGATCTAATCTATCATGTACCAGCATTGTTAGGGATCCAGATGAGCTTTTTAAGTATTTGTTCCTGCCTTACTATGACATTTCGATGTTACATTTCCTTGATGATGACACCGCAACCATTAACTGGAAATATGCAAAAGGCCACCACACACTCAACAAAAACACAAACATTTTTATAGCGTGTTTTACAACAGCGTATGCTCGGTTAGAGCTCTATTCGCTGCTGGACCGGCTGCAGGAGAGGTGCCTTTATCACGACACAGACTCAGTTATTTTTGTACAGAGAGATGGTGAGTGGCAACCGCCTTTAGGCGATTACCTGGGGGAGCTGACCAGTGAAATACCCGATGGTACACACATCACAGAATTTGTATCCGCGGGCCCCAAAACTTACGGCTACAAACTCAACACCGGTAAAACTGTCTTAAAAGTTAAGGGGATAACACTAAATGTTGGTAACTCTCAATCTATTAATTTCAACAGTCTGAAAGATCTAGTTCTGGACTACCCGCGCAATTCTGCCGCAGAAACTCAGAAACGTATTGTCGTACAGCAGGCGTCCATTGTGAGAAATAAAAAGTACTGGGATATTGAAACAAGGCCATTACGCAAAACACAAAAGTGCGTTTATACAAAGCGGCGACTATTAGACGATTTCACAACATTACCTTTTGGGTATTAGTCGAGTATTGTGATGGATACGCGTCTGCAACACCCGTTCTCGTGCATTCTAGCAGGCCCGTCTAATTCTGGAAAGAGCTATTTTGTAAAACAGCTGCTATATAATATTGAAGCTAATTTTTCTCAGAAACCTGATAATATTGTATGGTTTTATTCGTGTTGGCAAAAACTATATGATGAAATCTCTCTCTCTTTTCCCCACGCCAGATTTGTGGAGGGTCTGCCGAATACATTCGTAGATGACGAATTATTCCCACCGGAGAAGGTGAATTTGGCGATTGTTGATGATCTCATGGAGAGTGCTAGTGAGAATTGTGAGATAGAAAAAGCCTTTACCAAGTATGTGCACCACAGAAATCTCAGCATTTTCTACCTGGTGCAAAACATATTTTGTCAGGGCAAGAAAAGCCGTACGATAAATTTAAACACAAAGTACATGGTGCTTTTTAACAACCCCCGAGATAAATTACAAATTTTAACTCTAGCTCGTCAGATGTATCCCGGAAAAACACGTTTTTTCCTAGAAGCTTTTGAGGATGCCACGCGGGAGCCTTACGGGTATTTGCTTGTAGATTTGAGAGCTAATACTCCTGAGGATCTGCGTTTAAGGACTGGGTTGTTTCCACCCGCGCTGCCCGCTGTCTATGTTCAGAAGAAAAAAACTTCTAAAAAGTGAATTTTACCAGGTATCAGACATTCTACGCTGTGGTCGTTGTGATGTAAAGATGTCTGAGAGGCTCCGGCGTAACTGGGCTCTCTTAAAAACCCTAGTGAAAGCAACCCCCGCTGTCAGAAAGTCTATTTTGCGCGATGCAAGCAATGATTTAATTACAGCCATAGGCGAGATTGCATTAAATATCTTAAAAGGCAGGATTCCGCTGAAAGAGCGCCAAAAAGGTATATTAAAGAAGTGGCGTAAAGCTATAAGAACCCTGAGCGACAGGTCTCAGCCCATAAAGAAAAAGAAGCGCCTACTAAAACAGGCCGGCGGGTTTATCGGTCCTCTTTTAGCTTTTGCAATCCCAATAATAACAAGCCTGATCGCCGGAAGATAATGGAGCATACAGCGAAAATGTATCTAGTCCCCAAACAGGAGCTAGACAAACTAAGACCCGGTACTACAGATAACATACGCGACAGTGTTATTCGGCGCCTTGATGGTGAGATTAGCGACATTTTACAGCGTCGTGACATTCCCGATGATGTGAAAATTAAAATGTATAGCGCTGTGCTACAACGCTACTTGGTACATACGAGGCACAGCTCAAAAGAAGTAACGGCTTTAAATCTCGTTAGCCCTCCTGATCCTGGTCAGCAGCAATTGCCAAATACCGACTCTGATAAAAATCATGAGATCGCTGAAATTGTCGGACATATAAACCAAAGATATAAAAAGAATGCTGAATTTTTACTAAACAGGCTGCTGCAGAATAAAAATGTCACAGCATGGAATAATAATGCTGAATTTATTTTCAAAGGATCCGTAATACCAGGGTCTAACTTACTGGATTTGGTACGTAGTACAACGCAGAGTCATGCTCTGAACAGTAGAAATTTACCACCGGGTTGGGATTCATTTATGCAGGCTATGGCCGAACTAAATATGCCGTCTACAGTTGTGGGTAACCCCGCTACTAGGAAGCTTTTAGATGAATTAAAAATTACCAACAGTGAGACACGCTCTGTATCTACACCGTTGAAGTTAGCGGCGGTTCCCCGTACAATTCAATCTTTACATTCCCCGTCATTAGGTACCACACGTGGAACTCTGCTACCTAAAAAAAGGTCTCTACCGATGCTGCAAACCATGTGGCTCACGATGTAAAGAATGTACTGGATAAATGCTGTACACGCCTTGTAACGCTATATTAATTATTTTGTAAGAAGTGTAATTGTTCATTGTACTATTTTAATGTTTTTACTTTTTATATTCTGTATGAATTTTTATAGTAATGAAATGTCTTTGAGATGCTGTTTTATTGTGAGAAATAAATCTTTTTAAATTTTTTACAATATCGTGTCTTTGGTTTTACTTGTGTTGTAACATTGGGTCATATTATAACTAGTGTTGAGCGATACCGTCCGATACTTGAAAGTATCGGTATCGGATAGTATCGGCCGATACCCGAAAAATATCGGATATCGCCGATACCGATATCCGATACCAATACAAGTCAATGGGACATCAAGTATCGGAATGTATCCTCATGGATCCCAGGGTCTGAAGGAGAGGAAACTCTCCTTCAGGCCCTGGGATCCATATTAAAGTGTAAAATAAAGAATTAAAATAAAAAATATTGTTATATTCACCTCTCCGGCGGCCCCTGGACATCAGCGGGAGGATCCGGCGTCCGGCACGGCTTCTTTCTTCAAAATGCGCGCCTTCAGGACCTGTGGAATGACGTCCCGGCTTCTGATTGGTCGCGTGCCGCCCATGTGACCGCCACGCGACTAATCAGAAGCCGCGACGTCATTCCTCAGGTCCTAGAAGGCGCTCATTCTAGGACTTTAGCTGAGGAATGACGTCGCGGCTTCTGATTGGTCGCGTGGCGGTCACATGGGCGGCACGCGACCAATCAGAAGCCGGGACGTCATTCCACAGGTCCTGAAGGCGCGCATTTTGAAGAAAGAAGCCGTGCCGGACGCCGGATCCTCCCGCTGATGTCCAGGGGCCGCCGGAGAGGTGAATATAACAATATTTTTTATTTTAATTCTTTATTTTACACTTCCGATACCGATACCCGATATCACAAAAATATCGGATCTCGGTATCGGAATTCCGATACCGCAAGTATCGGCCGATACCCGATACTTGCGGTATCGGAATGCTCAACACTAATTATAACTTGTGTTGTGACATTGGTGCATATCTCTTCTGTGTATATAAGGCAGCCACAAGGATAAAACCTGCTACAATGTGAATAAACACAACTTGCAATGGCCTCAGTAGATAACAAATAACTTTGCAGATGCCATCTTCAGGACACAAAAAAGAGAAAGCAAATATCAATTCAGGTACAATACAAGTACAAATGTGTTATAAAACAAAGTTCTGCTTCACAAAGATCACCAAACAGCATGAGTTTGTACAAAAATATCTGACCCTCAGATAACACAGCTGTTTTCTGAGAAAGCTAATACAAAAAACAAATAACCTCAGATGCCATCTTCAGGACACAATAACTTTTCTGTTTGTGAGAATAAACATTTATGGGGTACGCAAATACAACAACAATTGCTTGACCTAGGTGCTATAAACCTCTGACCCACAGTTAACCTAATTTAGGTAATGTTCACCATTTAGTTAGTGTTTGAGAATACTTTTCACATAACAGGATGTAGGATTGCATACAGAAACATCAGCCCTATTCACTATATGGATACACTGTGAATAAAACAAAAGCTTACAGAATCAAACTCGGGGCTACGTATAAAATCTATTATAAAACAAATGAGAAAGGTGTTATAAACCACGTGTAAAATAAATACACGACTAGGCTATAATTATAAACATGTGTTATTCCACAAAATACGGGAATAATATCAAAACTACAACAAATTAAACTATATTAAACTATATCAAAAGGGGGAATCAAACAAGGAGGGACAGCTGGATACCAGCCGTCAGACAAGGGGAGGGGAGGGGTTACACATTTTGATACACTTTGATAGGGGCGGGGCACCTGTCAGATTGAGTTTGACGGATCATGGCTATTATACACTACTCACCTCCTATTAGGTAAGAAAATTATTCATCTTACCTATAACCCTCCAGTGTTTCTGTGCCGAGATAAAGGTCAGTCGGCTGTCAGACTCGGACATAGTGACCGTTCTGACAAGTCCTAGCACCAAAAACCCACCCTGGTCACGATTTCCTTAATTGTCTGCCTTATCTGTTTTTGCTTTTGACTCTCTGCTTTGCTGTTTTGTTTGTTTGCATATGTGATACTACCTCAGCCAGCCTGACAAAGATAGGGAGACGTACTGAGCAATTTCACTGTCACTCTGGTTCCGGTCCTGCTCTCAGCTTGAAGTCTGAACTGTGTCTCTCCCAGTGGGCAAGTGGGAGTAGCGGATTGATTACTCTGAGTGATTTTACAACCTCTAAGTGGTTGGTGACTTCTTGCGGATGCCCACCGGAGATCACCTGGCTATGGTGATGATGTTTTGGCTGCAGCGTAAGTTCATAGGTATTATTCTATAAGGGTGGAAGGGTAATTACAATTACCGTATTGATGTGACTGAGTGATTGCTGTCTCCCTGTCTACCTAAAGTGTGTTCTGCCCAGGTACAGACTTTTTATCTCTACAGATCAGGCTGGCATATAGATTGATAAATTGTGAAGTGTTTTGTTGTCAGGAATTCGCAGTATCTGACATCAGTGCTAGGTTAAGCTGTCTTTTGTCTGTTTGTATGGTATATGGTTTGCCGACAGGAGGCGTACTAACATATGGTTAAAGTTTTGAATTCATTCTGTATATATATGTTGTGAGATTAGAGAATTAGTTAACCGGTTTTGTTTTGCATACTTTAGAATTGTAAAGTTAGTTGTTAAATGTGTTCATGTAGGAAGAAAATTCCTTGAATGGTAATTGCTTTTACTTGTACAGATATCTCTGGTATTGTGAGATCCGAAGTCCATTGTTACTCTTTAGTTAATGTTTGACTAATGTCACTGCATTTTTCTGTGAGATGGTTTTTGAAATGATTTTTGTTAAAGTGAAAGTGTTGTGGAAGCAGATATTCTAGCAATTTATCTGGCATTTTTAGACTACGCATTTTCGGGGTATAGAAGAATTGTTAAATACCGTGGTGGTAATTGTTAGCTAACTTCCTATATCACTGTGTTCGAAATACTAGACATCGCAATATCACTGAAGACTCCTTTCCTTTGACATAAGGAGTACATACAGCTTTCACAGTCACATAGCCAACTGTTCAAAACCCCGTGGGAACTTGTCTCAAGAGATAGACACACATGTCCCTCAGACGCACTCAGAATTCAGATGATAGAATGGGTGGGAGTAGTCAGTCAACACACATAAGACAGACACGACCCATAGGGGAGCAGGGAAAGAAAACGCATGTTAAAAAGAACCCTCCAACCCCAAAGGGGGGAGGATTAGATAAGAAGGTATGGAAGAATGTGTTAATGAGTAGAGAGCAGGGTCCTAGGCTTAGATATTATGAAATCCTACAGGACCCTGAAGAATTTTATAAGATGGTAAAGAAAGTCAGAAGACAGGCATGGAGAGAGGAATATGACACAAGGATACTGAATTTTATGGCAAACAGTCGCCTACAGAAAATGTGTCAGTTGCAACATCTGCATAACAGTCATTGATACCGCCCATATACATTCCCGACGACTGGACATGTACCAGCTGTCAAACGCAGAATGCAGAATATCGTGAGACTTGTTCTGACTGTCAGATGACCAACCCAAATAGCCCTACTTTCTATCCAACTATATATGTAGACGGAATACCTTATGCTACATCCTGGCAGCCAAGCCAACACAGCTACAGTCCTTCATTGGACTAGTTTCCTGCCATCTCTGGAGCCTTGATGCCTCTACACATGCCTCAAGGACACTCATTTCAGTTCATCCAAGGAAGCCATCGGTGGGTTTGACATGCTAATCTGCACTCACATCCTCTCCTGCTCTAGGACTGCCAGACTATAACAAACTGTTCTGCCTGTTGTATCATGGAGAAGCAAGCCATGCAACTGGAGTCCTGATACAGCATCACGGAAGGAGACAACGCCCTCCTGGGTACTACTCTTAACCCAGTGGCCCGTGGAGTCCCAACCTGCATGAGAACCACGTTGCAACCCACCTGTACTGGACAAGGCTTCTGACATCATTATGGGTCACCAGTTGAAGATCCTGGCCCATAGCACCTGTCTGCCATAGCACCTGCTACGTCTGCAATGCCCTATTCTGCTCAACGTCACTGTCTCCAGATGTGCTGTTCATAATCCAGCTACTCTCCTACCTCTGCCAAGGGGGGAGAAGGTGAAGATCACATCTCGGACACATCAGTGGAAGAGGTAGTCGACTCTGAAATGGCTCAACGCGATTGTCTCGCTGTCATGAGACAAGAAGACCTCTGGAAGATCCTGACCTGACGCTCTTTGTGGTTTGACCAAGGTATGCAGACCAAGAAGGCCGTTCGCACACTGGTATAGCAGTAGTTACAGAAGATTCCTGCTGCCAGCAAAACCACTGTCTCCACCCAAAGGCAGGGCTGCGGGCCTTGATAGAAGCATGCAACAGGTCCATTCAACACACAGCCACGACCAATCTGGAGGGAAAGAGACTTCATCATGGCTAATGGAACGCCGGTCTGAGACAGCCAAAGCCATACAAGAACGAATGGAGTCCTCGTTGATGCCTGGAAGAGTTGCGGTGGTAAAAGGTGAAGACGCACACACACTGGAGACACCTCAAGGGAAGCAGTGGGCAGCAGACTAACTGAAGCAACAGCAAAAGAAGCAGCAATGATACTACTTGACACAGAAACATCTCATCTGTACTCTAATATGGATCCAGAAACGGAGGGAAAAAGGGCTATCCCTGGAAAAAGATGTCCTAACATTCCAGAAGCAAGCATCCAAAGAAGAGAAGAAGAAAAGGGACCAAGATGGAGCCACACCGATGAAACACGCCTAAGGAGGAACAAGGGAAATTGAAGGCCTCGAACAAATGACCCTACATACTTAATGCTAGACAGGAAACAGTGGAGCTATAGCATAAGGAGTTTTAGTCTTTCCCTTAGGTCTCACATACGCATGTGCACACACACACACTAGCAGGTCCTACAAACTCAGCACTATAGGACCCTACTAATATTCCCAGTTTAGGATTATACCTTTTCTAACTACAGTTGTCTATATGCAGACTAAGTTTATTGTTAAATAAGGCATGTGACTAAATTTGTTCTCAAGTTCCATCCATCCCAGATCCTGAGGACCTAGAAGGTGTCCACCAGATCCTGCCTGATGACTGATTCCTCATCACCAAGAGGTTCAAACCTAGAGATGACAGCCCGTTCCAAGTCCTGCCTACTACCACAGCAGTCCATGGGTCCACACTTCCTACTGCAAGGAGATGCCAGATCCAGAATCCAGTGGCGGCTGCCACTCTTCATCCGTCTGACACTTATCCTTCACCTAGTCCAAGGGGTAGCCAGTCACCAAGGGGTAGTCACTCATGAGAAGGGTATAGTGACATTTTGGTATAATATCTCCACCCCAAGAGTAACATATCAATTTGACTATTGCCTCATAGTAGAATGCCCAGGCCCCATGGCACAGTTTGACATCTGGCTAAACACACAATTCATCTGTGTCCCACTGCTGAAACAGGGGAAGGTTCAAACTGTGAGGATTGGTCACTTGTTGGGTGGCACACTGGTGAAAGTGACTGGGGCACACAGGGGGTAACTGATAGATTCAAAGCCAGGAACAAGACAGCAGTTGGGCTTAAACCCACCATTCCCATAAATAAGAACATACAGTGGATAAACTACCTATACTATAATCAACAACGGTTTATAAAATACACTGGGGATACCATAAAGGCACATATTGACCCATTAAGTTTACAATAGCTATTCTATCTGTTTTAACTGTATTAAGCCTTAATTCTCTACCTGCATAGCTACATGTCTTAAGAAAATGATGATGAGGACCATGGAAACCAAAGTGATGATGACCATACATGCTGATTTCAAAGATCCCCTAGATGAAAGAAGCTGCTGTAAAAACCATGAGAGGATCCACATCCCCCGGAATACATCTGCCTGAAGCAAACCGATGAGGGAGGGACTAGGATCTGACTCCTCCTGTGCAAAGTCCGTTAGGAGGGGGTCCATCTACTAGAGATGGACCGTCTCGTCTATACGGTGAAGGTTAGTTAGTTAGATAGGCTTCAGATTAGGCGCAAAGGAGCAGATCGATAGGCTCGACGAGATCAGAGTTTTGATTTTGCATATCTCCAAAGGGGGGACTGTTAAGGGGAGAATATATGGCATATGAAGATATACTTAAATCAAACCAATATGGACGCTTTGCTTAACATTAGACTTGTGTAGCTTTAAGGTTTTCTGATTCACTGTCACAAGACTAAATTCTGTTGATTACTCTGTACCAGGATGTACCAAGATCCGTGTAAATCCCCTAGTCTTATCGAGAGTAAATGTATCTGCACGAAGGTGAATTGATCCCAAATAAACCAAAGATAAGTAGAATACGTGCATAGACAGATGTCAGCTTGACCCAAAGGCGCCATTAGGGCGATAACGGTACAGAAATGGATTAAAAGTAATAATCATTAGAATTATGGTACTATAGTAATAAAGATAATAACATAGAACATGTAAGATCAAAAGAGTTTTCTGATAAGTGTTAAGTTGGAAAAACCCATGATGTAATGTGCTGAGACTGCCCAATTTTTCCATAAAAAGAGCGGTCCGACGAATAAAGAACCAGAAAACTTTGAGAGACAATTGCTTGCATTTGTGTCCTGATTTCTCCGGCCGTAATACTTCACATCCAATTTGGCAGCAGTCAACTAAGATGAGAACACACGCATCCCGTGTGCCCTAACTTAGTCCTAGTCAGGACTAAGGAGAATCTGCCAGTAGCCTTTGCATAGATCGATGGTGGTCAAATACTTTGCCCCCGCCAGCCGGTCTAACAACTCATCTACACGCGGCATGGGATATGCATCCGTCACTGTTTTCTCATTGAACTTACCATAGTCTACACAAAACCGTGTAGTCCCATCCTTCTTGGGCACTAACACTACGGGGGTTGCCCAGGGACTATCTGACTTTTCAAAGACCCCTAAACGCAACATCTCTTGTATCTCTTGTTGCATCCCCTCTCGTACAGACTCAGGGAGGCAGAAGGGGTTTTGTCGCAGAGGGGTCTGATCCTGGGTCTCAACCTTGTGTTGTGCCAGGCGAGTGTACCCTGGTCTCCCCGAAAACATCCTCTGTCGCTGCCTCAACAACTCCTCCGCCTGCTGTCTCTCCCGAGGGCCTAGGTCTTCACCCAAGTGTACCTGGTCCCATGTTTTATACTGAGTCCATTCCCCTAAGACGTCCGGCAAGGGAAGTCTGGCTAAATCCTCTACTTCAGGTGCACAGATGGCCACTACCTCTTCAGGGCGCTCCCGGTAGGGCTTCAGCATATTCACGTGGAACATGCGGATAACCCTGGGGTTATCACAATCGGCGACATTATAGGTTGCTTGGCTCCCTTGTACCCACTGAAGCAGTGACCGCCGTAATTTACAGGCCCATTCAGCATGGGTATCGGTTACTCGTTTTATAAGTCCGCGGAACTTTTGGCGGTATGCCTCTGATGTCAGCGCATACCGGGCCAAGATCACTTCTTTGATCCGCTCATAGTCCATGCAGTCCTTATCAGGTACCGTGCGATAGGCGTCCGCTGCCCGGCCTGTCAGCTTGCTGGCCAGAATCTGAACTCGTTCCTCTGGCTTCACTTGATGAAGGGCACACTGCCGCTCAAAGTCCTGCAGAAAGCGATCAATGTATTCCTCTGCCTCCCCCAACTGTCGGACGGCATTATACTGGATTTTTTTGTGGCTTACTGTTGAAGGTACCTGGTCGAAGGCCAGTGCTCCCCCAGCTCACTGACTCTCCATCTTGGCCAGCTCCACTTTGGTCAGCTCTTCCAACTCCATCTTGGCTAGCTCTATCCTGGTCCGCTCGGCCATCTCTTCCTTCAGATCAGTACGCACATCAGCCATCACCTCTCGTATGATCTCTACTGCAGGGTTTGGGCCATAGAACGCCAGTCTGTTCTTTACCTCCCTCTGGAATTCAGTCTCCTCCACGTTCACATTGGGGGGCGCTGCACTGTCGTGTTCCATGATGGCTGCTATCAAATCCGCTTGTGTTTTGTTGCTGGCGATTAACCCTCGGGCTTCCACCAGATCTTTTAATGTAGTCCTCTTTAACTTCTGGTAGTTGTTTTCCATTCATTCCTTTCCTCCTGTAGACTGGGTATCACATCTCACTGCTGCCGCCAGTGTAACGGGGTCTGCCGTGTTGGAGTACCTCTTTCAGTACCACCCCGTGTTCCAGGAGGTCCACTCTGCTTTGGCTGGAGTCAGAATGAAGGACGCTGGCTGGAATTCCTTGATTACAGGGGCGCATATAAAAGATCACTGCGTCTCCACATATTTCCAGTATAACAACATTTTACTCACAGGACACAGAATATATAACACAGATACAATGGGCAGGCTAATAGAAAAGCAGCAGGCCAGACATACATTACAATAGCCGCAGGTGGCCGGAGCCTGCCGATATTTACTGTGGGAATTACAAAGGTGAGGGGGTAGACAAAAGAGGAATATCATGTCCCCTCTGCCCAGGGGCGCAGCCTGTGGGCTGGTGCATTAGGGAAATGCATCTCACATGGAACCTATTATACATACATATAACTGCACAACATATTCTGGGTGCTGAGTGGTTCCGTAACACGTAACACTCCTGTTACCAATTTTGAACTGCATTTAGCCTACTTTTTTATTTTGGGCCTACTACCTGTGTCTGCGCCACTCATTACAATTGTCCTCCACTTAACAAAGCTATGCCACCTGTTCAGTCCTGTTACCAATTTTGAACTGCATTTAGCCTACTTTTGTTATTTTGGGCCTACTAACTGTGTCTGAGCCACTCGTTACAATTGTCCTCCACTGAACAAAGCAATGCCACCTGTTTAGTCCTGTTACCAATTTTGAACTGCATTTAGCCTACTTTTTTTATTTTGGGCCTATATCTGTGTTTCCTCCTCATCCTGCCCATTGCCCAGCCATTGCTAGATGAGTCTGCTGGTACATTGACCCAGACCACTACATTCCCCTTGCACTCTAAACAGCCAAAATCTGACCATGCTGAAAGTCAGGTTCCCCGTCCCGCTTACTATAATACCTTACTCGGGGACAAAGAGGAAGGTGCAGATGAAAGTGCAGGTTCCTTCATCAGGTGGGGGGGCATTCTCATTGGCACTGGCACAGGGCCCCTCATAGTACGCAAAAGTGTCTCTGGCAGTGGGAGGCGCCACCCGCCGTCAAACACACCGCCGTACTATGAGGGGCCCTGTGCCAGTGCCAACTAGTGGGCCCTCCCTGCTTGCTCAGGATCACAGAACTTGCAAAGTTGAAATACTTACCTCTCCCTGCTCCACTGCCGTGACCTATTCCGCGTTTCCTGCGCCCACGAAAATCTTGAGCCAGCCCTACCCCCTCACAACTTAAGCCAAATGACCCCGTGTTTTCAATGCCTAACTATTAATATAAAGTAAATTAAGATTGACAAGCTTAATAAATAAGAATTGATGTTTTTGGCATTAAAATGGGCACTGTAGGTGTTTTCCTGTCCTCCACTCACCGCCGACTTTGATTCCCCATTGACTTGCATTGGGATTCGTGTTTCGGTCGGCCCCCGACTTTTCGCAATAATTGGCCGATTTCACCCGACCTGACTTTTGACAAAGTCGGGTTTCACGAAACCCAACTCGATCCTAAAAAAGTAAAAGTCGCTCAACTCTATTGAACAGCTCTTTTTATGGCATATTGCTGAAATGTGTTCTAAATTTCTGATTGATGAGAGTTCAACTGCTGAATTCATCATAACCAATCTATAGATTGGCACTCCTGACATGGCATTGTGCCCTATCCTTATTGTCATGAATTGAACTTTGAAAATGGTATGCCTCGCTGGTGGTGCATAGTAGAAACAACAGATGAGAATTCATGACGAAAATCTGTCAAGAATAAAATGTTCTTATTTCTATTAGTTGGCAAAAGTTAACATAATATCTACCACTCAGCTGTAGAAAACAGCATCCATATTCTCCATGGTAGGAATTCTTGCATATCACTTTGTCTTTGTAACACACAACAAAGAAAAACTAATTCCGATTCCCGACTTTAACTCTGGTTTGATTGAATTGTTGAAGAAATGTATTTTCAAAAATGTTCTCATCACCATCATCCAGGTCCACCATAGAACCTGCTGGATGGCAGCAGACTGAGTCAGTATGCTACGTTTATTGGGTGCCTCTTTGCTGAATGTCACTTGTTGCAAATGGGCATAACTCTAGGTTCAGATTGTAAGGGGTTGCATGCAATCAGGCTTACAGTTATGTTTCAGGTATGGCACAGGCACAGCATCTGCAGCTGAAGCTGTTTCAACACACAGGAGTGCTCTTGCTGTGTATGCTGGGACTGGAGCGAGCTCCAACCCTAGAACTCTAACCCCTCAAATGGCATTATCAATAGTGGAATTGGAATATGAGGAATTTGACAAAGCGAGATCGCTCCTTTTGTCAGTCCATCAATACCTCCACAGTGAGATTGTGGGGTTCTGATGAGTTGCTTTGGCAAACGGAGGCGTAATAATGGCCTCCGTGTCTGCCATATTCCTTATCCTATTAGATCAGGGGTGGGCAATTAATTTTGCCATGGGGCCGCATGAGAAATTGGGATGGTTTTAGAGGGCCGGACTAATATAATTAACTAATTTTTACCCAATAGTATACATATGTCATATTCTATCTTTTCATAAACAAACAGTATGTTAAACTCCCCCCTCCCCAGTATGTGATATCCCCCACTTTAGGTAGTATTCTCCATGTAGCCCCCAATATGTAGTATCCCTTAATGTACCCATCCATTGTAGATGATCCCCACTGATAGCAATCCCCCTGCCCTGCCCCCCCCCCAGTGTGTGATATCCCGCACTTTAGGTAGTATTGGGCCCCAATATGTAGTATCCCTTAATGTAGCCATCCCTTGTAGATGATCCCCACTGATAGCAATCCCCCTGCCCTGCCCCCCCCCCAGTGTGTGATATCCCGCACTTTAGGTAGTATTGGGCCCCAATATGTAGTATCCCTTAATGTAGCCATCCCTTGTAGATGATCCCCACTGATAGCAATCCCCCCTGCCCTGCACCCCCAGTATGTGATAGCCGCGGTAGCCCCATGTAGTAGTCCCCCTCCCTCACACTCCCCAGCAACACAGGGACCCCCTCTCCCCCCGACCGCGCGGATACTCACCCTCACCCGAAGGAGACCGCCAGCCAGCAACTTTCACCGCAGCACATCTCGCGCGGTGCTGGAGTGACGTACGCACGTGATGTACAGGGCCGGCCAGTGAGCACCGCCCCGCCCACCAGCGTCGCCCTGACCGCCGCCCTGACCGCCGCCCTGACCGCCGATGCAAGATCACATGGGGCCCCATATGATCAACGCATCACACAGCGGGCGGAGTCAGTGGGTATGGCAGGGTGCAATCAAATGACCAATGCACTCCGGCGGCCATCTTAATCATGGGCTGCTCAGAAGCGTCTGGCGGCTGGAGCGGTGCCGGGCCGTTTAAAATCATCAGGCGGGCCGGATGCGGCCCGCGGGCCGCATCTTGCCCAGGTCTGTATTAGATCCTGGTAGTGACGTCCTGATAGGCTAACTGTCAGTCAAACACTGATAGTTTGGATAATGCACCTTGGTACATATAAGTTATACAGTGTATTATCAATGTGATCAAAGGATTGCAGGTTCAAGTCAACTTGTGAAACTAGTAAACATTCTAAAAAAATGGAAAAAATGTTTTCAATGTTAACAAAAATGAAAAACATAAAATCACAGTTTAATTAAAGTAACAAATACTTTTTGGGAAAAAAAATCTACCGTATATACTCAAGTATAAGCCGAGAATTTCAGCCCATTTTTTCAGGCTGAAATTGCCCCTCTCAGCTTATACTCGAGTCATACCCAGAGGTTGGCAGGGGAGGGGGAGCAGCAGCTGTCTAATCATACTCACCTGCTCCTGGCGCGGTCCCTGCACGTCCCTGGTTCTCCGGGTGCTGGCAGCTTCTTGCTGTATTGAGTGGTCACATGGTACCGCTCATTACAGTAATGAATATGGACCCGGCTCCACTCCCATAGGGGTGGAGCTGCATATTCATTACTGTAATGAGTGGTACCATGTGACCACTTAATACAGCAAGAAGATGCCGGCGCTGGAGAACCAGGGACTGCACCGCGCCAGGAGCAGGTGAGTATAACGCAGTGCGCGATATTCACCTGTCTGCTTTCCACCGATAGCCGCTGCTGAGTCTTCCCCGTCATCTGCTCAGGTCAGAGGGCGCGATGACGCAATTAGTGTGCGCGCCGCCCTCTGCCTGAATGTCAGTGCACAGGCCAGGGAAGACACAGCGGTGGCCGTCGGTGGAACGCAGACCGGTGAATATAGCAAGTGCCCAGGGCCTGAGAGGTGAGTATGTCATTTTTTTTTTAAATCGCAGGAACAGCATATGGGGCAAATGTCTGTGCAGCATGTGCAGCATTATATGGGGCAAATATCTGTATGGGGCCATGTGCAGCATTATATGGGGCAAATATCTGTATGGGGCCATGTGCAGCATTATATGGGGCAAATACCTGTATGGAGCATCTTATGGGGCCAAGTGCAGAATGATATGGGGCAAATATCTCTATGGGGCTATGTGCAGCATTATATGGGGCAAATATTTGTATGGGGCCATGTGCAGCATTTTATGGGGGAAATATCTGTATGGGGCCATGTGCAGCATTATATGGGGCAACTATCTGTACGGGGCCATGTGCAGCATTATATGGGTCAAATATCTGTATGGAGCATCTCATGAGACCATGTGTAGCATTATATGGGCCAAATAACTCTATGGGGCCATGTACAGCATTATATGGGTCAAATATCTGTATTGAGCATCTTATGAAGCCATGTGCAGCATTATATGGGGCAAATATCTCTATGGAGCATCTTATGGGGCCATAATCAACATTTGGGGAGCATTATATGGGGCAAATGTGTCTATGGAGCATCTTATGAGGCCATAATCAGCATTTGTGGAGCATTATATGGGGCAAATGTGTATATGGAGCATCTTATGGGGCCATAATCAGCATTTGTGGAGCATTATATGGGGCTAATGTCTATATGGAGCATCTTATGGGGCCATAATCAACATTTGTGCAGCATTGTATAGGGCAAATGTCTGTATGGAGCATCTTATGTGGCCATAATCAACATTTGTGCTGCATTATATGGGGCATATTTTAATATTTAGCATCTTATGGGGCCCATCATAAACTGTATGGAGCATTACATGTATATGGGGCTCCTGAATCAATATGGATATTCAAAAACACTTAAACTACTGATATCTCAATTAATTTTACTTTTATTGGTATCTATTTTTATTTTTGAAATTTACCAGTAGCTGCTGCATTTTCCACCCTAGGCTTATACTCGAGTCATTAAGTTTTCCCAGTTTTTTGTGGCAAAATTAGGGGTCTCAGCTTATACTCGGGTCGGCTTATACTCGAGTATATACGGTATGTTATTTTTCATCACAAACATGGAATGCCATGAAACAAATAAATGAAAAATGTTGCTGGATCGCCCCCATGGGGCCGTGGGGTATTCGGTACCGGGTCCTGTGGTTCACAGGGGGATGTCACGGTGGCTGACCCAGCCTGTGGCCCTGGGACGTCTGTGTAAAAGGGAAAGGGATAGAGTTTATGTTCGTGACGCCACCTGTGGTATTCGGTCAGGGAGACCGATGCTGCTTTAAGGGTTCCGTTGGGGTGATGTTATGGCAGCTAGAAGGTATACCTTCCCACAGGTGAAGTATGTCCCCAGGGCTTCCCAGTGTGTAGATGGTGGTATGGTGAGAGGCGCAGAGAAGAACGAGGATACAAGGTTAAAGTCTCTTTACCTTTACTGAAGACTTCAACTTCCACAGTCCAGGGCACCAGATCACAGGGCAGGCAGAGTCCAGCCAGTTTGGAGGCAAGTCCAGAGTCCCCTTGTCCAGGTGGAAATCAATAGCCTTCCATTGCGCTTTAGTGGTGTAGTCCCTTACTGCCTATGGCTTCACATAAGGGTCTCACAGTTGCGATGTTTCGCTCTCTCTGTCCCCCGTATAGGATAGGACAATAACTGTATGACTGGTGGCTTGAGGCTGTTTATAGGGACTCTAGCACACCCCAGCCTCGGATGGGTGCCACCTTGCTTCCTGGGTGTTGGGGCGGACAGGTAACCTGCAATTAGCTGTCCTGCCGGTCTCTGAAATAAGGCATAGAGGTCCTTACACCCTCGGTGTTCCGGCTACTGGTCCCCTTCTGGTATCCTCTGGTTTGCTTTGCTTTCCTTGCACGCTCGCTGCAATACAGTTCTGCCTTCTGAATGTCTCTTTCTGGGAGCTGCAGCTCTGAGGGCATGCACAGCTCCTTTAACCATCCATCCTCCTCAGACTCTGGTCTGGAACTCCCTAACAGAGCTCCTGACTGGAGCTCTGCCAGGAACTGACTCCTGTCTGGAACTGACTTACTTTCCCTACAGACTACCAGTTATATATATATATGGGGAGTGACCTAATAAATAGGAGCAGAAGATCCCCCTGGTGGTCTGGAGTGTAAAATTTGTTGCATGTTTGTGATACCTGGATGCAGTTATCCTTCTTTGCCTCCAAACGTAGTATCACTCTCCCCGAGAGGAAAGCAATAAAACTGTGACGACCAGGACCCTGGGGCGCTGAATTGCCATAACTGCTGTTTTTGTTAATCTTGGCTCAAAAAAAAATAAATAAAAAGTGATCATAAAGTCATATTTATCCTAAAAGTATACAAAAAAAATGTATGGATTGTCATGAAAAAAAGCTCTCATACAGTTGTGTAAACAGAATAATGATAAAGTAAGGGCTTTTACAATATGATGACCCCCCCAAAAAATCAATTTTTTAAAGTGAATTTTTTTGTGAAAATGTGGTAAAACAAAAAAGTATAGATTGGGTATCACCCTAATCCTATAGACATGCAAAATAAAGTTAACATACACTGCCGTTCAATCGTTTAGGGTCACTTAGAAATTTCCATATTTTTGAAAGAAAAGTAGTTTTTTTTCCAATGAAGCTAACAATAAATGATTCTGAAATACACACTATATATCGTTAATGTGGTAAATGACTATTTTAGCTGCAAACGTCTGGTTTGTAATGCAATATCTTCATAGGTGTAGAGAGGCCCATTTCCAACAACCATCATTCCATTGTTCTTATGGTACTTTGTGTTTGCTAACTGTGTAAGAAGGCTAATGGATGGTTAAGATACCCTTGAAAACCCTTGTGCAAGTATGTTAGCACAGCTGAAAACAGTTTGGATGATTAGAGAACCTATAAACCTGACCTTCCTTTGAGCAAGTTGAGAATCTGGAGTATTACATTTGTTGGTTCCATTAAACCAGTGGTCCCCAACTCCAGGCCTCGAGGGCCGCCAACAGTGCAGGTTTTCAGGATTTCCTTAGTATTGCACAGGGGTTGGAATCATCACCTGTGCAGATGATCACATTACCACCGATGCAATACTAAAGAAATCCTGAAAACCTGCACTGTTCACGGCCCTCGAGGCCTGGAGTTGGGGACCCCTGCATTAAACTCTCAAAATGGCCAGAAAAAAAGAACTTTCATGTGAAACTCGACAGTCTATTCTTGTTCTTAGAAATGAAGGCTATTCAATGCGAGAATTTGCCAAGAAATTGAAGATTTCCTACAACGGTGTGTACTACTCCTTTCAGAGGAGAGCACAAACAGGGTCTAACCAGAGTAGAAAGAGAAGTGGGAGGCCGCGCTGCACAACTGAGCAACAAGACAAGTACATTAGAGTCTGTAGTTTGAGAAATCGACGCTTCACAGGTCCTTAACTGGCAGCTTCAATAAATAGTACACGCAAAACGCCAGTGTTAGGCCATGTTCACACTATGCGGTTTTTACTGCGGAACCGCGGCGATTTTGCCGCTGCGGGTCCGCAGCTGTTTTCCATGCAGGGTACAGTACAATGTTACCCTATGGAAAACAGAAACCGCAGTGCACATGATGCGGAAAAACCCGAAAAAAACCGTGCAGAATTGCGGAAAAAAAGAAGGACCATGTCACTTCTTTGTGCAGAATCGCAGCGATTCTGCACCCATAGAAATGCATTGATCCGCTTACTTCCCACATGGGGCTGTGCACACCATGCGGGAAGTAATGCGGATAATGTGCGGGTTATACCCGGGGTGGAGGAGAGGAGACTCTCCTCCAGGCCCCGGGAACCATATTTGTATTAAAAAAAAAGAATGAAAATAAAAAATCATGTTATACTTACCTCTGAAGTCTCAGCGCTGCACGCGGCCGTCCGGTCTCAGGTTTGCTATGCGACCAGGACCTTCGGTGACGTCGCGGTCACATGACCGTGACGTCACCGAAGGTCCTGGTCGCACAGCATCTTTGGAACCGGACCGCCGCCTGCAGCGCCGAGGAGATCGGGACGTCAGAGGGTGAGTATATCATGATTTTATTATTTTTAACATTACTATTGATGCTGCATATTGCTGCATATGCAGCATCAATAGAAGGGGTAAATCCCGCAGCGGAACCCGCAGCGGAACCCGCAGGACAAACCGCGATAAATCTGCAGGGATAACCGCAGCGGGTTTGCCCTGCAGATTTATCAAATCCGCTGCGGGAAAACCCGCGGGACAAAAAGCAACGTGTGAATGTGGCCTTAACGTCTACATTGAATAGGCGACTCCGAGATGCTGGCCTTCAGGGCAGAGTGGCAAAGAAAAAGCCATATCTGAGACTGGCTAATAAAAGGAAAAGATTAATATGGGCAAAAGAACAGACATTGGACAGAGGAAGATTGGAAAAAAGTGTTAAGGACAGACAAATCCAAGTTTGAGGTGTTTGGATCACACAGAAGAAACATTGTGAAACGCAGAAAAACTGAAAAGATGCTGGAAGAGTGCCTGACGCCATCTGTCAAGCATGGTGGAGGTAATGTGATAGTATGGGGTTGCTTTGGTGCTGGTAAAGTGGGAGATTTGTACAAGGTAAAAGGGATTTTGAATAAGGAAGGCTATCACTCCATTTTGCAATACCATGCCATACCCTGTGGACAGTGCTTGAATGGAGTCAATTTCATCCTACAACAGGACAATGAATTTTGCAAAATTTAAATAAATAAATATTTTTAGAGTAGGCGTTCTTGAAAATCATAAATTACTCAAAAAAAACAAAATTTTATTCAATATATTTTTTAAAAGGCCACCAACCTGTGGCTATACCAAACACCACAAAAAAAAACACTGTGAAAAAAAGCTAGTGAGGACAACTAGGAATACCCTAATAATCATCTACGTTGTGGTCTGCCTGGCGGCGGGGGTTGGCACCCTAGGGGATAACGTTATGGCGCCTCCGCTCCACGTCGGCTCGCCCTAGGGTCCCTAGAAGGCCCTCAAAATACTTTGGGCCCCTCTACCCACACAATCGTGTACTAAAGGACCCCTACGGACTATACATAGACCAACCTACGTCTAGGGAATCCTATACCCCTCAGCGTGATTTAAAAACAGAATAGAACACATGTGGACAAAGGCATATGGCAGAAAATATTTTACAATTCAGCCCGCTATTTGGTACTTGTATAATTGCGTGGCTTTCTAAAAAGATCAAGATAATCTGTAGGTGCTACTTGTTTTTAATGAGATAACAGCCACTCCCATACATGTCGGCAGATACCAAGCTTGGTTATTAATAATTCATTAGATAATATCAAAAGACCCAGCATATGGAGTTGATTATTGGCTTATCAATCTCTGATTAAATCCCCTTTGGGATGTATATCATCATCAGCACCCCTGGTTATACCAGATCAAAAAATACACTCCATTTCATACCATTAGAGTCACAAGCAGCGTAACCGTCAAGTTCCATAAGGAATATCATACAATACTATGACGTCGCATTAGGTACTCATCGTGGGGTTAGAATGCCATCCGCCTTGTCCCTGTGTAGCCTCAACGCGTTTCGCCCCTCTGGCTCATCAGGAGGCTCGATCCCATGTGTCTAGATGGTTGATAATTCTTAGGAACACTGATGTATTTACCTCATTTTTAAACCGGACCGCCAGAGCGTCCTGCGCGTGTACTTCCTGTTTCGGGACCGGAAGTTACGTCATGTATGCTGACTCCCATACGGCAACAGGGATATCTGAGTGCGCTTGCTCAGTATGGAACGCTGAAAATATCCCTGCGTTCCACCGGGAACAAGCGGCGTCTGCCCACCAATGCTCAAGGGGTGTTATTTAGACGCCCTCTATCTACGTATTTCCTGTTCTCAGACCAGATTCTGGAATGCACGGGATATTCTCCTCCTGTCCCCGATGTCTAGTGCGCCTGCTCGCGGTGGAGCGCTATATTCCTCTCTGCGTTCCACCTCGTATTAATTGCGCATGCCCATACCATATACCATAATTGGTTGGAGGATCGTTAACATGGTGACATTTGCCTACACATTAACTGCATGCCCTCCGATATTAAAAGCTGGGGATCTACGTGATATCCCTCTTACTTATTTTAACACTTTATTCTCCCTATTGCGCTCAATTCTTATGGCGCCAAATTCAAGAGGTACTTCTGGTACCCGCCATCATATATTTCTCGGACCATGCTGTCACCTGATTCAGCATCTTATCACGGTCAATCGGAGAACATACCAAAGTTTTATAGATGAACCTGGTAGATCTAATAGACCTTTAGCCCGTACGGGGTCATAAGTTATATGTATAGTATATATTATATAGGACAGCTCAATATTACGGCCACAGGTCAATGAGGATTTTTATCATTTCAGATTTGTGCATACTTATCTATGCGTCCCCCTATAAATAGAGGGCCAGTATCAGTTGAGAGAAGGTCCAGGTCCCTATGATTAGGTACCTATATATATATATATCTCAATTCAATTCTGATGGACATATTTCAAGGGCCAAGGAACTACAGAAAGCAAGTGAATGACTGTTGTTCGTTTAGTCCCTTTGGGGACATAGTATCCATTCTAAACGTCCATTCACATTCCCTCTGCAGAATCACCTTATCCAGATCTCCCCCTCTGGGGTTAGGTTTAACTATTTCAATGATGGCAAATTTTATGTTCAACGGATCATCAGTGTGTTGTAGTCTCATGTGTCGTGCCAGGGACGTATCCCTCCCATTTCTGATGTCTCCTAGGTGTTCCCCTACCCAGTTCTTGAGGCTGAGGCTGAGGCTGAGGCTGAGGCTGAGGCGGAATTGCTCTGAAACCGGTACTTTTCACAGCCAGGCTGCTGACATGAGGTTTAGATTTAAGGAAAAAAACTATCCGTCACATGTGATAAACACAGCATATCAATTTGCGGCCAATACGGACAGACAACAGCTCCTACACAAACAAGAAACCCGAGGGAATAACGAGGAGGTCATTAGGATCATAGGCACATATGACCATCAACATCAAAGGGTAAGAGAGGCCATCAATAAACATTGGGATATACTCATGATGGACCCAGACCTCAGGGATATTTTAAAGACACACCCTGACATCACCTTTAGGAAGGGAAAATCCCTAAAGGACAGTTTAGTCCATAGCCACTACATAAGGCCAACCGCTGAGGGCTCTTGGTTGGGGAGAAAACCGTGTGGCTTCTATCGGTGCGGGGGGTGCCAGATGTGTAGGTGGATGAGACCTAATAAATCTTTCACGAGTTCTTCAACACATAAAACCTTCTATCAGCGTGATTTCTCGAACTGTAAATCCGTAGGTGTAGTCTATATGGCCACATGCCCCTGCCCCAAGGATTACATCGGAAAAACTAAAAGGGAATTTCGCAGGAGGGTAGGGGAACACCTAGGAGACATCAGAAATGGGAGGGATACGTCCCTGGCACGACACATGAGACTACAACACACTGATGATCCGTTGAACATAAAATTTGCCATCATTGAAATAGTTAAACCTAACCCCAGAGGGGGAGATCTGGATAAGGTGATTCTGCAGAGGGAATGTGAATGGACGTTTAGAATGGATACTATGTCCCCAAAGGGACTAAACGAACAACAGTCATTCACTTGCTTTCTGTAGTTCCTTGGCCCTTGAAATGTGTCCATCAGAATTGAATTGAGATATATATATATATAGGTACCTAATCATAGGGACCTGGACCTTCTCTCAACTGATACTGGCCCTCTATTTATAGGGGGACGCATAGATAAGTATGCACAAATCTGAAATGATAAAAATCCTCATTGACCTGTGGCCGTAATATTGAGCTGTCCTATATAATATATACTATACATATAACTTATGACCCCGTACGGGCTAAAGGTCTATTAGATCTACCAGGTTCATCTATAAACCTTTGGTGTGTTCTCCGATTGACCGTGATAAGATGCTGAATCAGGTGACAGCATGGTCCGAGAAATATATGATGGCGGGTACCAGAAGTACCTCTTGAATTTGGCGCCATAAGAATTGAGCGCAATAGGGAGAATAAAGTGTTAAAATAAGTAAGAGGGATATCACGTAGATCCCCAGCTTTTAATATCGGAGGGCATGCAGTTAATGTGTAGGCAAATGTCACCATGTTAACGATCCTCCAACCAATTATGGTATATGGTATGGGCATGCGCAATTAATACGAGGTGGAACGCAGAGAGGAATATAGCGCTCCACCGCGAGCAGGCGCACTAGACATCGGGGACAGGAGGAGAATATCCCGTGCGTTCCAGAATCTGGTCTGAGAACAGGAAATACGTAGATAGAGGGCGTCTAAATAACACCCCTTGAGCATTGGTGGGCAGACGCCGCTTGTTCCCGGTGGAACGCAGGGATATTTTCAGCGTTACATACTGAGCAAGCGCACTCAGATATCCCTGTTGCCGTATGGGAGTCAGCATACATGACGTAACTTCCGGTCCCGAAACAGGAAGTACACGCGCAGGACGCTCTGGCGGTCCGGTTTAAAAATGAGGTAAATACATCAGTGTTCCTAAGAATTATCAACCATCTAGACACATGGGATCGAGCCTCCTGATGAGCCAGAGGGGCGAAACGCGTTGAGGCTACACAGGGACAAGGCGGATGGCATTCTAACCCCACGATGAGTACCTAATGCGACGTCATAGTATTGTATGATATTCCTTATGGAACTTGACGGTTACGCTGCTTGTGACTCTAAGGGTATGAAATGGAGTGTATTTTTTGATCTGGTATAACCAGGGGTGCTGATGATGATATACATCCCAAAGGGGATTTAATCAGAGATTGATAAGCCAATAATCAACTCCATACGCTGGGTCTTTTGATATTATCTAATGAATTATTAATAACCAAGCTTGGTATCTGCCGACATGTATGGGAGTGGCTGTTATCTCATTAAAAACAAGTAGCACCTACAGATTATCTTGATCTTTTTAGAAAGCCACGCAATTATACAAGTACCAAATAGCGGGCTGAATTGTAAAATATTTTCTGCCATATGCCTTTGTCCACATGTGTTCTATTCTGTTTTTAAATCACGCTGGGGGGTATAGGATTCCCTAGACGTAGGTTGGTCTATGTATAGTCCGTAGGGGTCCTTTAGTACACGATTGTGAGGGTAGAGGGGCCCAAAGTATTTTGAGGGCCTTCTAGGGACCCTAGGGCGAGCCGACGTGGAGCGGAGGCGCCATAACGTTATCCCCTAGGGTGCCAACCCCCGCCGCCAGGCAGACCACAACGTAGATGATTATTAGGGTATTCCTAGTTGTCCTCACTAGCTTTTTTTCACAGTGTTTTTTTTTTGTGGTGTTTGGTATAGCCACAGGTTGGTGTCCTTTTAAAAAATATATTTAATAAAATTTTGTTTTTTTTGAGTAATTTATGATTTACAACAGGACAATGACCCAAAGCACACCTCCAAATTATGCAAGAACTATTTAGGGAAGAAGCAGGCCGCTGGTATTCTATCTGTATTGGAGTGGCCAGCGCAGTCACCAGATCTCAACCCCATTGAGCTGTTGCGGGAGCAGCTTGACCGTATGGTACGCAAAAAGTTCCCATCAAGCCAAACCAACTTGTGGGAGGGGCTTCTGGAAGCATGGGGGGAAATTTCTCCAGATTACGTCAGCAAATTAACTGCTAGAATGCCAAAGGTCTGCAATGCTGTAATTGCTGCAAAGGGAGCATTCTTTGACGAAAGCAAAGTTTGAAGGAGAAAATCATTATTTCACATAAAAATCTTTTTTTCGAACCTTGTCAATGTCTGGACTAGATTTTCAATTCATTTGGCAACTCATTTGATTAATAAAAGTGTGAGTTTTCATGGAAAACACAAAATTATCTGGGTGACCCTAAACTTTCGAATGGTAGTGTATCAAACATACTGCACGGTGAGAATACAATTTAAAAACAATTCCAATATTTTTTTGCTTATGCCTAATACTAAGAAAAAGAATTAAAAAGTGATCAAAAAGTTGTACATACTCAAAAATGATGCCATATAAAAGCACAGCTTGTCCAGTAAAAAAAATGGTTATCAGAATATGATGACCAAAACAAAAGATTTTTTCTTAAAACGTCATTTGCAAAAGTAGCAAAACATAAAATTATACAAATTTGGTACTGTCATGATAGGGTTGACAAAGATTGCATGACAATTACACCTAATGGTCAGCGGTGTTTAGGAAAAATAACAAAATATAGAAATATAGTTTTTATGTTCATTTTCCCTCCCTAAGAGTGTAATAGTGAAGTGTAGAGTTGAGCGACCTTGACCTTTTTAGAGTCGAGCCGGGTTTCGCGAAACCCGACTATCTCAAAAGTCGGCTCGAGTGAAATCGGCCGATTATGACGTAAAGTCGGGATCGACCGAAACACGAAACCCAATGCAAGTCAATGGGGCAGCATAGTCGGCAGTGAGTGGGGGCCAGGAAAACACCTAGAGTGCCCATTTTAATGTCATAACCATCCATTCTTCTTAATGAAGCTTGTCAAGCGTAATTTACCTTATAATAATTGGAAGGCATTTGAAATTGGGGGTCATTTGGCTAAAGTTGTGGTGGGTAGGGCTGGTTCAAGTAATTAGTGGGCCCAGGAAATCTGGACCACGTCACGGCAGTGGAGCAGGGAGAGGTAAGTATTTCAACTTTGCAAGTGCTGTGAACCTGAGCAAGCAGGGGGGGCCCACTCGTTGGCATTGGCACTGGCACAGGGCCCCTCAAAGTACAGCGGTGTGTTTGCACGGCGGGGGCGCCTCCCACCGGCAGCAACACTTTTGCGTACCATGAGAGGCCCTGTGCCAGTGACGTCGCCAACTAGTATTCCTCCCCCCACCTGATGAAGGAACCTGCACTTTCATCTGCACCTTCCTGTTTGTCCCCGTGTAAGGTGGTATGGTATGCGGGAAGGGGGACCTGACTTTCAGCAGGGTCACAATCTTGCAGTGTAGCGTGCACGGGAAATGTTGCGTTATGGGTCAATGTACCAGCAGACTCATCTATCACTGGCTGGGCAATGGGCAGGATGAGGAGGAAACACAGATATAGGCCCAAACAATAAAGTGGGCTAAATGCAGTTCAAAATTGGTAACACAGGACTAATCAGGGGGCATTGCAGTGGAGGACAACTGGAATGAGAGGCTGACACAGAGAGTAGGCCCAAATCAGTAAGTAGTCGAAATGCAGTTCAAAATTGGCAACAGTAGTAAACAGGCGGCACAGCTTTGTTCAGTGGAGGAGAACAGCAAGGAGTGGCAGACACCGATAGTAGGCCCCAACCCAACTAGTAGGCCAAATGCAGTCTAACATTAACAACTACTTAACGAGCGCCTGAAAACGGAATTTCAGGACAGGAAACCAGGAGAACAGCAAGGAGCGGCAGACACCGATAGTAGGCCCCAAACCAACTAGTACGCCAAATGCAGTTGTTCCGTTTAACCACAATTTAATGAGAGCCTGAAGATAGAAGTTCAGGAAAGGCAACCTGGAGAACACCTTGGAGTGGAACACACCATCTCTCTACACCCCATACCCAATTTGTAGGTCTAATGCAGCGTAGTTTCCAACAACTACTAAACGAGAGCATGATGATCGAAGCATTGGCGAGGAAACCTGGGGAACACCTTGGAGTGGAACACACCATCTCTCTACACCCCATACCCAATTTGTAGGCCTAATGCAGCGTAGTTTCCAACAACTACTAAACGAGAGCATGATGATCGAAGCATTGGCGAGGAAACCTGGGGAACACCTTGGAGTGGAACACACCATCTCTCTACAGTGGAACACACCATCTCTCTACACCCCATACCCAATTTGTAGGCCTAATGCAGAGTAGTTTCCAACAACTACTAAACGAGAGCCGGAAGATCGAAGCTCAGGAAAGGCAACCTGGAGAACACCTTGGAGTGGAACACACCATCTCTCTACACCCCATACCCAATTTGTAGGCCCAATGCAGCGTAGTTTCCAACAACTACTAAACGAGAGCCGGAAGATCGAAGCAATGGAGAGGAAACCTGGGGAACACCTTGGAGTGTAACACACCATCTCTATACACCCCATACCCAATTTGTAGGCCTAATGCAGCGTAGTTTCCAACAACTACTAAACGAGAGCCGGAAGATCGAAGCAATGGAGAGGAAACCTGGGGAACACCTTGGAGTGTAACACACCATCTCTCTACACCCCATACCCAATTTGTAGGCCTAATGCAGCGTAGTTTCCAACAACTACTAAACGAGAGCCGGAAGATCGAAGCAATGGAGAGGAAACCTGGGGAACACCTTGGAGTGTAACACACCATCTCTCTACACCCCATACCCAATTTGTAGGCCTAATGCAGCGTAGTTTCCAACAACTACTAAACGAGAGCATGAAGATCGAAGCACTGGAGAGGAAACCTGGGGAACACCTTGGAGTGGAACACACCATCTCTCTACACCCCATACCCAATTTGTAGGCCTAATGCAGCGTAGTTTCCAACAACTACTAAACGAGAGCATGATGATCGAAGCATTGGCGAGGAAACCTGGGGAACACCTTGGAGTGGAACACACCATCTCTCTACAGTGGAACACACCATCTCTCTACACCCCATACCCAATTTGTAGGCCTAATGCAGCGTAGTTTCCAACAACTACTAAACGAGAGCCGGAAGATCGAAGCTCAGGAAAGGCAACCTGGGGAACACCTTGGAGTGGAACACACCATCTCTCTACACCCCATACCCAATTTGTAGGCCCAATGCAGCGTAGTTTCCAACAACTACTAAACGAGAGCCGGAAGATCGAAGCTCAGGAAAGGCAACCTGGGGAACACCTTGGAGTGTAACAAACCCTCTCTCTACACCACGGAAGGGCTGATTCTTAGGAAGGAAGGCTGTCGGAAAGAAGCAGGGCGCGTCCGAGGGTGATTATATTCTTATTAGGTATATACTCACCCTCGGACGCGCCCTGCTTCTTTATTTGTAATGAATGTTTATTTGCAATGTGGTTTTGACTTACTCTATTTTTTTGGTAAATAATGATTTTATTATTTTCATTGTTTTGCATCTTCTTGGCAATAATATAAAGAAGACGCGACAGGACAACACTCGGTGGATGCCATATCTGTGTTTAAAATTGAAAAAACCTTTCAGTTAACTACTTGCAGGAGAAAGTTATTGTAGCTGGTGGCCATTTTTAGTACTGTACCAGATTTTTGTTATATGTGTTTGTTTTTAATGTTAAAATGTCTGCATTTGATATCTCTCCAGTATTTTCTTTTTTATAAGCAAAATACTTATTTTTATATTTTCTGATGTTGGTTCCAGGGGTACACGGGCAGCAGTGGTGTGGTCAGTGGAGGCCTAGTGGAAGGATTGACCGCAGACAGGCATCGAAGGCCTAAAATAATAACACATGGCTGTAGGCAATTTTAAATTGGTTCCAGGGGTACACGGGCAGCAGTGGTGTGGTCAGTGGAGGCCTAGTGGAAGGAGTGACCGCAGACAGGCATCGAAGGCCTAAAATAATAACACATGGCTGTAGGCAATTTTAAATTGGTTCCAGGGGTACACGGGCAGCAGTGGTGTGGTCAGTGGAGGCCTAGTGGAAGGAGTGACCGCAGACAGGCATCGAAGGCCTAAAATAATAACACATGGCTGTAGGCAATTTTAAATTGGTTCCAGGGGTACACGGGCAGCAGTGGTGTGGTCAGTGGAGGCCTAGTGGAAGGAGTGACCGCAGACAGGCATCGAAGGCCTAAAATAATAACACATGGCTGTAGGCAATTTTAAATTGGTTCCAGGGGTACACGGGCAGCAGTGGTGTGGTCAGTGGAGGCCTAGTGGAAGGAGTGACCGCAGACAGGCATCGAAGGCCTAAAATAATAACACATGGCTGTAGGCAATTTTAAATTGGTTCCAGGGGTACACGGGCAGCAGTGGTGTGGTCAGTGGAGGCCTAGTGGAAGGAGTGACCGCAGACGGGCATCGAAGGCCTAAAATAATAACACATGGCTGTAGGCAATTTTAAATTGGTTCCAGGGGTACACGGGCAGCAGTGGTGTGGTCAGTGGAGGCCTAGTGGAAGGAGTGACCGCAGACAGGCATCGAAGGCCTAAAATAATAACACATGGCTGTAGGCAATTTTAAATTGGTTCCAGGGGTACACGGGCAGCAGTGGTGTGGTCAGTGGAGGCCTAGTGGAAGGAGTGACCGCAGACAGGCATCGAAGGCCTAAAATAATAACACATGGCTGTAGGCAATTTTAAATTGGTTCCAGGGGTACACGGGCAGCAGTGGTGTGGTCAGTGGAGGCCTAGTGGAAGGAGTGACCGCAGACAGGCATCGAAGGCCTAAAATAATAACACATGGCTGTAGGCAATTTTAAATTGGTTCCAGGGGTACACGGGCAGCAGTGGTGTGGTCAGTGGAGGTCTAGTGGAAGGAGTGACAAGGAGTGACCGCAGACAGGCATCGAAGGCCTAAAATAATAACACATGGCTGTAGGCAATTTTAAATTGGTTCCAGGGGTACACGGGCAGCAGTGGTGTGGTCAGTGGAGGCCTAGTGGAAGGAGTGACCGCAGACAGGCATCGAAGGCCTAAAATAATAACACATGGCTGTAGGCAATTTTAAATTGGTTCCAGGGGTACACGGGCAGCAGTGGTGTGGTCAGTGGAGGCCTAGTGGAAGGAGTGACCGCAGACGGGCATCGAAGGCCTAAAATAATAACACATGGCTGTAGGCAATTTTAAATTGGTTCCAGGGGTACACGGGCAGCAGTGGTGTGGTCAGTGGAGGCCTAGTGGAAGGAGTGACCGCAGACAGGCATCGAAGGCCTAAAATAATAACACATGGCTGTAGGCAATTTTAAATTGGTTCCAGGGGTACACGGGCAGCAGTGTTGTGGTCAGTGGAGGCCTAGTGGAAGGAGTGACCGCAGACAGGCATCGAAGGCCTAAAATAATAACACATGGCTGTAGGCAATTTTAAATTGGTTCCAGGGGTACACGGGCAGCAGTGGTGTGGTCAGTGGAGGCCTAGTGGAAGGAGTGACCGCAGACAGGCATCGAAGGCCTAAAATAATAACACATGGCTGTAGGCAATTTTAAATTGGTTCCAGGGGTACACGGGCAGCAGTGGTGTGGTCAGTGGAGGCCTAGTGGAAGGAGTGACCGCAGACAGGCATCGAAGGCCTAAAATAATAACACATGGCTGTAGGCAATTTTAAATTGGTTCCAGGGGTACACGGGCAGCAGTGGTGTGGTCAGTGGAGGCCTAGTGGAAGGAGTGACCGCAGACAGGCATCGAAGGCCTAAAATAATAACACATGGCTGTAGGCAATTTTAAATTGGTTCCAGGGGTACACGGGCAGCAGTGGTGTGGTCAGTGGAGGCCTAGTGGAAGGAGTGACCGCAGACAGGCATCGAAGGCCTAAAATAATAACACATGGCTGTAGGCAATTTTAAATTGGTTCCAGGGGTACACGGGCAGCAGTGGTGTGGTCAGTGGAGGCCTAGTGGAAGGAGTGACCGCAGACGGGCATCGAAGGCCTAAAATAATAACACATGGCTGTAGGCAATTTTAAATTGGTTCCAGGGGTACACGGGCAGCAGTGGTGTGGTCAGTGGAGGCCTAGTGGAAGGAGTGACCGCAGACAGGCATCGAAGGCCTAAAATAATAACACATGGCTGTAGGCAATTTTAAATTGGTTCCAGGGGTACACGGGCAGCAGTGGTGTGGTCAGTGGAGGCCTAGTGGAAGGAGTGACCGCAGACAGGCATCGAAGGCCTAAAATAATAACACATGGCTGTAGGCAATTTTAAATTGGTTCCAGGGGTACACGGGCAGCAGTGGTGTGGTCAGTGGAGGCCTAGTGGAAGGAGTGACCGCAGACAGGCATCGAAGGCCTAAAATAATAACACATGGCTGTAGGCAATTTTAAATTGGTTCCAGGGGTACACGGGCAGCAGTGGTGTGGTCAGTGGAGGTCTAGTGGAAGGAGTGACAAGGAGTGACCGCAGACAGGCATCGAAGGCCTAAAATAATAACACATGGCTGTAGGCAATTTTAAATTGGTTCCAGGGGTACACGGGCAGCAGTGGTGTGGTCAGTGGAGGCCTAGTGGAAGGAGTGACCGCAGACAGGCATCGAAGGCCTAAAATAATAACACATGGCTGTAGGCAATTTTAAATTGGTTCCAGGGGTACACGGGCAGCAGTGGTGTGGTCAGTGGAGGCCTAGTGGAAGGAGTGACCGCAGACGGGCATCGAAGGCCTAAAATAATAACACATGGCTGTAGGCAATTTTAAATTGGTTCCAGGGGTACACGGGCAGCAGTGGTGTGGTCAGTGGAGGCCTAGTGGAAGGAGTGACCGCAGACAGGCATCGAAGGCCTAAAATAATAACACATGGCTGTAGGCAATTTTAAATTGGTTCCAGGGGTACACGGGCAGCAGTGGTGTGGTCAGTGGAGGCCTAGTGGAAGGAGTGACCGCAGACAGGCATCGAAGGCCTAAAATAATAACACATGGCTGTAGGCAATTTTAAATTGGTTCCAGGGGTACACGGGCAGCAGTGGTGTGGTCAGTGGAGGCCTAGTGGAAGGAGTGACCGCAGACAGGCATCGAAGGCCTAAAATAATAACACATGGCTGTAGGCAATTTTAAATTGGTTCCAGGGGTACACGGGCAGCAGTGGTGTGGTCAGTGGAGGCCTAGTGAAAGGAGTGACCGCAGACAGGCATCAAAGGCCTAAAATAATAACACATGGCTGTAGGCAATTTTAAACTGGTTCCAGGGGTACACGGGCAGCAGTGGTGTGGTCAGTGGAGGCCTAGTGGAAGGAGTGACCGCAGACAGGCATCGAAGGCCTAAAATAATAACACATGGCTGTAGGCAATTTTAAATTGGTTACAGGGGTACACGGGCAGCAGTGGTGTGGTCAGTGGAGGCCTAGTGGAAGGAGTCACCGCAGACAGGCATCGAAGGCCTAAAATAATAACACATGGCTGTAGGCAATTTTAAATTGGTTACAGGGGTACACGGGCAGCAGTGGTGTGGTCAGTGGAGGCCTAGTGGAAGGAGTGACCACAGACAGGCATCGAAGGCCTAACATAACAAAAATGTCAATACAATGGTATTGTCAGTGGCAGGCATTGAAGGATGTCAGCGCATAGACTAAACATTGGTGGAGCTGTGAGATAATTTTGCAAGTGGTAGAGCACTGTTTGAGCTGGGGTGGGGGGAAACTGTCTTGTGGCCGGCGGTACAGGCCCAGGGCCCCTCATATTACAACGGTGTGTCTGACGTTGGGTGCGCACCACCACCGCCAGAGACACTTTATTGTACTAGGAGGGACCCAGTGGCAGTGCCGTCGACCAAAAGCGGGCTCACCCACCTCTTCAGACAAACTGCACTCTCACGGGTGCTGTCGCCAAGTGTCGATACCACGGCCCCGTGTGGGGAGTTTGGCCATTTAGTGAGGTGTAAACATGTCGTATGCTGGACAATCAGGTGCAGAAAATTACGAGATTGGAAAAGGCATTCAGAATAGTCCACAGGCAAGACCTTTTCATAGGAAAGCTAGGTGTCAGCCGGGCAAGGTGGGGCAAAAGATTTCGAAATCCAGTTGTGGTTCATTTTAATGAAGGTTAGATCATCTACATTTTGGGTAGCCAGACGAGTCCTTTTTTCTGTTAGTATTGAACCTGCAGCACTGAATACTCTTTCTGATAGGACACTAGCTGCCGGGCAAGCAAGCTCCTGCAATGCACATTCTGCCAATTCTGGCCAGGTGTCTAATTTTGATGCCCAGTAATCAAATGGGAATGACGGTTGAGGGAGAACATCGATAAGGGATGAAAAATAGTTTGTAACCATACTGGACAAATGTTGTCTCCTGTCACTTTGAATTGATGCTGCAGTACCTGTCCTGTCTGCGGTCATAGCAAAATCACTCCACAACCTGGTCAGAAAACCCCTCTGGCCAACGCCACTTCTGATTTCTGCCCCTCTAACTCCTCTGGTCTGCTGGCCCCTGCAGCTCGTGTGAGAACGATCACGGGCGCTGTGTGCAGGGAATGCCAGAAGCAAACGGTCAACAAGAGTTGATTGTTTGGTTGCTAATATTAGTTCCAAGTTCTCATGTGGCATTATATTTTGCAATTTGCCTTTATAGCGAGGATCAAGGAGGCAGGCCAACCAGTAATCATCATCATTCATCATTTTAGTTATGCGTGTGTCCCTTTTGAGGATACGTAAGGCATAATCCGCCATGTGGGCCAAAGTTCCAGTTCTCAAATCTGCGGTTGTGCTTGGTTGAGGGGCAGTTTCAGGCAAATCCACGTCACTTGTGTCCCTCAAAAAACCAGAACCCGGCCTTGCCGCGCCACCAATTTCCAGTGGCCCCGGAAAAGCTTCCTCATTAAAAATATAATCATCCCCATCATCCTCCTCGTCCTCCTCCTCCTCTTCACCCGCTACCTCGTCCTGTACACTGCCCTGGCCATACAATGGCTGACTGTCATCAAGGCTTTCCTCTTCCTCAGCTGCAGACGCCTGATCCTTTATGTGCGTCAAACTTTGCATCAGCAGACGCTTTAGGGGGATGCTCATGCTTATTATGGCGTTGTCTGCACTAACCAGCCGTGTGCATTCCTCAAAACACTGAAGGACTTGACACATGTCTTGAATCTTCGACCACTGCACACCTGACAACTCAATGTCTGCCATCCTACTGCCTGCCCGTGTATGTGTATCCTCCCACAAAAACATAACAGCCCGCCTCTGTTCACACAGTCTCTGAAGCATGTGCAGTGTTGAGTTCCACCTTGTTGCAACGTCTATGATTAGGCGATGCTGGGGAAGGTTCAAAGAACGCTGATAGGTCTGCATACGGCTGGAGTGTACGGGCGAACGGCGGATATGTGAGCAAAGTCCACGCACTTTGAGGAGCAGGTCGGATAACCCCGGATAACTTTTCAGGAAGCACTGCACCACCAGGTTTAAGGTGTGAGCCAGGCAAGGAATGTGTTTCAGTTGGGAATGGGAGATGGCAGCCATGAAATTCCTTCCGTTATCACTCACTACCTTGCCTGCCTCAAGATCTACAGTGCCCAGCCACGACTGCGTTTCTTTCTGCAAGAACTCGGACAGAACTTCCGCGGTGTGTCTGTTGTCGCCCAAACACTTCATAGCCAATACAGCCTGCTGACGTTTGCCAGTAGCTGCCCCATAATGGGAGACCTGGTGTGCAACAGTGGCAGCTGCGGATGGAGTGGTTGTGCGACTGCGGTCTGTGGACGAGCTCTCGCTTCTGCAGGAGGACGAAGAGGAGGAGGAGGGGGTGCGAACGGCTACAGCCAATTGTTTCCTAGACCGTGGGCTAGGCAGAACTGTCCCAAACTTGCTGTCCCCTGTGGACCCTGCATCCACCACATTTACCCAGTGTGCCGTGATGGACACGTAACGTCCCTGGCCATGCCTACTGGTCCATGCATCTGTTGTCAGGTGCACCTTTGTGCTCACAGATTGCCTGAGTGCATGGACGATGCGCTCTTTAACATGCTGGTGGAGGGCTGGGATGGCTTTTCTGGAAAAAAAGTGTCGACTGGGTAGCTCGTAGCGTGGTACAGCGTAGTCCATCAGGGCTCTGAAAGCTTCGCTTTCAACTAACCGGTAGGGCATCATCTCTAACGAGATTAGTCTAGCTATGTGTGCGTTCAAACCCTGTGTACGCGGATGCAAGGCTAAGTACTTCCTTTTTCTAACCATAGTCTCATGTAGGGTGAGCTGGACTGGAGAGCTGGAGATCGTGGAACTAGCGGGGGTGCCGGTGGACATGGCAGACTGAGAGACGGTGGGAGATGGTATTGTTGCCACCGGTGCCCTAGATGCAGTGTTTCCTACTACGAAACTGGTGATTCCCTGACCCTGACTGCTTTGGCCTGGCAAAGAAACCTGCACAGATACTGCAGGTGGTGCGGAAAATGGTGGCCCTACACTGCCGGAAGGGATGTTGCGTTGCTGACTAGCTTCATTGGCCGAGGGTGCTACAACCTTAAGGGACGTTAGGTAGTTAGTCCAGGCTTGCAAATGCATGGTGGTTAAATGTCTATGCATGCAACTTGTATTGAGACTTTTCAGATTCTGTCCTCTGCTTAAGGTAGTTGAACATTTTTGACAGATGACTTTGCGCTGATCAATTGGATGTTGTTTAAAAAAATGCCAGACTGCACTCTTTCTAGCATCGGATACCTTTTCAGGCATTGCAGACTGAGCTTTAACCGGATGGCCACGCTGTCCTCCAACAGGTTTTGGCTTTGCCACGCGTTTTGGGCAAGATACGGGCCCGGCAGATGGAACCTGTTGCGATGTTGATGCCTGCTGCGGCCCCTCCTTCTCCGCTTCAGAACTGCTGCCGCCTGCACCCTGTTCCCCCAATGGCTGCCAATCGGGGTCAAGAACTGGGTCATCTATTACCTCTTCTTGTAGCTCGTGTGCAACTTCGTCTGTGTCACCGTGTCGGTCGGTGGTATAGCGTTCGTGATGGGGCAACATAGTCTCATCAGGGTCTGATTCTTGACCAGCACCCTGCGAGGGCAATGTTGTGGTCTGAGTCAAAGGACCAGCATAGTAGTCTGGCTGTGGCTGTGCATCAGTGCACTCCATGTCAGATTCAACTTGTAATGGGCATGGACTGTTAACTGCTTCACTTTCTAAGCCAGGGACGGTATGTGTAAAGAGCTCCATGGAGTAACCCGTTGTGTCGCCTGCTGCATTCTTCTCTGTTGTTGTTTTTGCTGAAGAGGACAAGGAAGCGACTTGTCCCTGACCGTGAACATCCACTAACGACGCGCTGCTTTGACATTTACCAGTTTCATGAGAGGAGGCAAAAGAGCTAGAGGCTGAGTCAGCAAGATAAGCCAAAACTTGCTCTTGCTGCTCCGGCTTTAAAAGCGGTTTTCCTACTCCCAGAAAAGGGAGCGTTCGAGGCCTTGTGTAGCCAGACGACGAACCTGGCTCCACAGCTCCAGACTTAGGTGCAATATTTTTTTTCCCACGACCAGCTGATGCTCCACCACTACCACTACCCTCATTACCAGCTGACAATGAACGCCCCCGGCCACGACCTCTTCCACCATACTTCCTCATTGTTTTAAAAACGTAAACAAACTAATGGTATTTGTTGCTGTCACACAAATTACACGGTGAGCTATAACTTCAGTATGATTTAGCTACCCCTTTACAGGTGAGTGAGACCACAACGAAAATCAGGCACAATGTTACACACTCTGTTGTTGGTGGCAACAAATGAGAGAGATGCCACACACGCAGGACTGTCACTGAAGCACAAATGTAAATATTAATCTCCCACTGATTTGATTTTTTTTTTTTTTTAAGGGAGACTTTAGAAAAAAAAAATAATAGAATAAAATGATTTTTTCAGGAAGAATTTAGAAACCAAATAAAATAAAATGATTTTTTCAGGGAGAATTTAGAAAACAAATAAAACAAAAAAAGGCTTTCTATGGCCCACTGAGTGAGAGATGACGCACACAGGAGTCAGGAGTGGCACACAAGCCCAGAGGCCAATATTTATCTCCCACTGATTGATGTAGTGATTTTTTCAGGTAGATTTTGGAACCTAAATCAAGCTAAAAAAAATAATAGGCTTTCTATGGCCCACAATTGGAGAGAGAGAGAGATGGCACACCCAGGAGTCAAGACTGGCACACAAGCAGAAAGGGCAATATTAATCTCCCACTGATTTGTTTTTTTTTGTTTTTTTTCAGGGAGACTTTAGGAAAAAAAAAATAGAATAAAATGATTTTTTCAGGAAGAATTTAGGAACCAAATAAAATAAAATGATTTTTTCAGGGAGAATTTAGAAAACAAATAAAACAAAAAAAGGCTTTCTATGGCCCACTGAGTGAGAGATGACGCACACAGGAGTCAGGAGTGGCACACAAGCCCAGAGGCCAATATTTATCTCCCACTGATTGATGTAGTGATTTTTTCATGTAGATTTTGGAACCCAAATCAAGCTAAAAAAATAATAGGCTTTCTATGGCCCACAATTGGAGAGAGAGAGAGAGATGGCACACCCAGGAGTCAAGACTGGCACACAAGCAGAAAGGGCAATATTAATCTCCCACTGATTTGTTTTTTTGTTTTTTTTTTTTCTGGGAGACTTTAGGAAAAAAAAAATAGAATAAAATGATTTTTTCAGGAAGAATTTAGAAACCAAAGAAAATAAAATGATTTTTTCAGGGAGAATTTAGAAAACAAATAAAACAAAAAAAGGCTTTCTATGGCCCACTGAGTGAGAGATGACGCACACAGGAGTCAGGAGTGGCACACAAGCCCAGAGGCCAATATTTATCTCCCACTGATTGATGTAGTGATTTTTTCAGGTAGATTTTGGAACTCAAATCAAGCTAAAAAAAATAATAGGCTTTCTATGGCCCACAATTGGAGAGAGAGAGAGAGATGGCACACCCAGGAGTCAAGACTGGCACACAAGCAGAAAGGGCAATATTAATCTCCCACTGATTTGTTTTTGTTTTTTGTTTTTTTCAGGGAGACTTTAGGAAAAAAAAAATAGAATAAAATGATTTTTTCAGGAAGAATTTAGAAACCAAAGAAAATAAAATGATTTTTTCAGGGAGAATTTAGAAAACAAATAAAACAAAAAAAGGCTTTCTATGGCCCACTGAGTGAGAGATGACGCACACAGGAGTCAGGAGTGGCACACAAGCCCAGAGGCCAATATTTATCTCCCACTTTTTTTTTTTTGTTCCAGGGAAAATTTATAAACCCAATAAAAAAAATAATAAATAGGCTTTCTATGGCCCACTATCTGAGAGACAGAGAGAGATGGCACGCTTAGGACTGGCACACAAGCCCAAAGGCCAATATTAATCTCCCTTTTTTTTTAAGGGAGAATTTATAAAACCAAAAAAAAAAAAATAAATAGGCTTTCTATGGCCCACTATTTGTGAGAGAGATGGCACGCTCAGGACTGGCACACAAGCCCAGAGACCAATATTAATCTCCCACTTTTTTTTTATTTTCCAGGGAAAATTTATAAACCCAATAAAAAAAAAAAAATAAATAGGCTTTCTATGGCCCACTATCTGAGAGAGAGAGATGGCACACTTAGGACTGGCACACAAGCCCAAAGGCTAATATTAATCTCCCACTGATTGATTTATTGATTTTTTCAGGTAGAATTTAGAACCCAAATAAAGCAAAAAAAAAAAAAAATGGGCTTTCTATGGCCCACTGAGTGAGTGATGATGCACACAGGAGTTAGGAGTGGCACACAAGCCCTGAGGCCAATATTTTTCTCCCACTGATTGATGTAGTGATTTTTTCAGGTAGATTTTAGAACCAAAATCAAGCAAAAAAATAAATAGGCTTTCTATGGCCCACTGAGTGAGTGATGATGCACACAGGAGTCAAGAGTGGCACACAAGCCCTGAGGCCAATATTTTTCTCCCACTGATTGATGTAGTGATTTTTTCAGGTAGATTTTATAACCCAAATCAAGCAAAAAAATAAATAGGCTTTCTATGGCCCACTGAGTGAGAGATGACACAGACAGGGATGGCACTCTAGCAGAAATGTCAATCTTAATCTCCCACAAAAAAAAAAAAAAAAACATGGAGTGTCCTTCAATTACTATCTCCCTGCAGTAATCTCAGCCAGGTATGGCAGGCAGCAATAAGGAGTGGACTGATGCACAAATTAAATAAAAAGTGTGTACAAACCAAAAAGATAGCTGTGCAGAAAGGAAGGAACAAGAGGATTTGTGCTTTGAAAAAAGCAGTTGGTTTGCACAGCGGCGTACACACAGCAATGCAGCTATCAGGGAGCCTTCTAGGGCAGCCCAATGAGCTACAGCGCTGAGGAAAAAAAAAAATGTAGCTTCCACTGTCCCTGCACACTGAAGGTGGTGTTGGGCAGTGGAAATCGCTACAGCACAAGCGGTTTGGTGGTTAATGGACCCTGCCTAACGCTATCCCTGCTTCTGACGAAGCGGCAGCAACCTCTCCCTAAGCTCAGATCAGCAGCAGTAACATGGCGGTCGGCGGGAACGCCCCTTTATAGCCCCTGTGACGCCGCAGACAGCAAGCCAATCACTGCAATGCCCTTCTCTAAGATGGTGGGGACCAGGACCTATGTCATCACGCTGCCCACACTCTGCGTTTACCTTCATTGGCTGAGAAATGGCGCTTTTCGCGTCATTGTAACGCAACTTTGGCGCGAAAGTCGCGTACCGCATGGCCGACCCCGCACAGGGGTCGGATCGGGTTTCATGAAACCCGACTTTGCCAAAAGTCGGCGACTTTTGAAAATGAACGACCCGTTTCGCTCAACCCTAGTGAAGTGATCAAAAAGTTGCCAATACCATAAAATGGTAAGAATAAAAACTACAGCTTGAAGTTGTCATGCAAAAAATAAGCCTCCATATAGCTCCGCTTGCTGAAAATGTGAAACTTACGGTATGTCTCCCAGAATATGGCAAAGAGCATATTAATTGTAAAAAAAGTAATAAAAAAGCAAATAAAAACATAGAAATGTGGTACTGCTATAATCATGCTCACCCACAGAATAAAGTCAACACTTTATGCAGAATAGCATAACATTTTCAATTAAATAAAATGGAGGAAGAATTGCTGTTTTCTGTATATTCCTTCACATCAGTGTTAATAAAAATATGTTAATAAGCTATATGTACCCCAAAATAGTGCCACTGAGAAAAATAACACGTTGCCACCAAAAAAACAGCTCATGACTCCTGTAACACTACAATAAAGGCAGAAACTGGCTGTCAAGCCAAAGGATTAACTGCATCTTCTCTTGCCTCAAATCTATACAATATATTAATTTTTGGGCAAGCTCTTATAAAGCATTGATATATTTTTTAATTGATTTTTTTCGATGTTAGCAATTGACAGTCCTTATTTGAGTACCTAGTAATCTTTCAAGAAATGTCATTTTATCATCAATTTTGATATTAAAGAAGGACTTGATGAAATTCCCTTCTGTGAAGGGAATCCCTTTGGAGACTTCTAAAACTCACAGAAGCTTTATCTGTCTGGAAGAAGAAACCGTGAGTCAGTGATTTCTATCTCCATCTGCCCAGGGACTCAGCTTAAGAGCATTCCGGTATCATAATAAAAGAGAGAATATTTTATGGTTTGGCTGTTATGCATTATTTATTGACATGAGTTATTGATGAACTGTTAGCTTTCAATTCCACGTACTATATGGGAGTCCACAGGTGAGGTAGAAATTGAAGGAGTCTTGGATCCTTCAAGTTGCGGCTTGGAATAAATCTTTATTCTAATGGTTCTATGGGAGGAGTTCTTTGTTGCACATTTCATTGATTTCTTTAGGGAAGGCACCTGTTAATCATCTTCTTTCTTGACACGTACACATATATCTGCAAAAGAAAGCAAAACGAGTAGTGTTGAGCGATACCGTCCGATACTTGAAAGTATCGGTATCGGATAGTATCGGCCGATACCCGAAAAGTATCGGATATCGCCGATACCGATATCCGATACCAATACAAGTCAATGGGACACCAAGTATCGGAAGGTATCCTGATGGTTCCCAGGGTCTGAAGGAGAGGAAACTCTCCTTCAGGCCCTGGGATCCATATTAATGTGTAAAATAAAGAATTAAAATAAAAAATATTGATATAATTACCTCTCCGGAGGCCCCTGGACATCACCGCTGGTAACCGGCAGCCTTCTTTGCTTAAAATGAGCGCGTTTAGGACCTGAGAATGACGTCGCGGCTTCTGATTGGTCGCGTGCCGCTCATGTGACCGCCACGCGACCAATCAGAAGCCGCGACGTCATTCTCAGGTCCTAAATTCCTAGAATGAGGAGTTTAGGGCCTGAGAATGACGTCGCGGCTTCTGATTGGTCGCGTGGCAGTCACATGAGCAGCACGCGACCAATCAGAAGCTGTGACGTCATGGAAGTCCCTAAACGCGCGCATTTTAAGCACAGAAGGCTGCCGGTTACCAGCGGTGATGTCCAGGGGCCTCCGGAGATGTAAGTATATCAATATTTTTTATTTTAATTCTTTATTTTACACATTAATATGGATCCGATACCGATTCCCGATATCACAAAAATATCGGAACTCGGTATCGGAATTCCGATACCGCAAGTATCGGCCGATACCCGATACTTGCGGTATCGGAATGCTCAACACTAAAAACGAGCAATCAAGAAAGATAGGAACCTTTGTCATGCATTTTAAAAGTTATATCTAGATAGAGTTTTTTTTGAAGAGGGTAAATAATATAACCTCTTTTGTTATTTAACACTGCAAACAAATTTATTTGTGATGCTTCCTTTCACTTTTAACACTTTTATGTTACTGTACAATCGAAAAGAATGTCCAGATCAAAATATTTGACACCCATTTCTTTCCTTATTCAGGCTTTTGGATCCATGTCAAAGGAAATGTGTCATCAATGAATGACTTATTGTTTAAGTCAGGTTTTTATGTTACAAGTAATGAAAAAAAATGCTCTTTTTTCATATTATGCTCTTTATAAAAAAAAAGCAAAATTAATAATGTTGTACCTGGCTCTAGGACTATTTTAGCTTTATTTTAGGAAGAGCTTTCAGCATGCTCATGATTATCAGAGGCAGGGTTAAAATGACAGATAACACCACTATACACAGCTGATAACAGATGATCCACCAATCAGCCGATCCTGCTACCCTCTCTTCACTTTTGCACATGCATATCAGATGCTCTAATACAAAAGTGGGGTAAGAGTCTTTTGATTTTGACTAATCTACATGTAGATTTCCTGTAAGAACAGTAAGTAAGAGCATAAAAAAATCCCAGTAGCCAGCGAGAAAACTACAAAAGTTCTACTTTTTATTTTTAATTTTTTGATTTGGAAAAAAATTAACTGACAACATTTTAAAAAAAATACAATTAGCACAAAAACCTTATTCAAATTCTAGACCATTTTTTGATGACAACACTTTATATAGACATTTAATTTTTTGGAAAGTATTCCCTAACTATAGGTTAATCACAAGTTGTCCTACGAGACAGTACTGCAATATCCTCATTTGCTGTATAAAAAAAATTATTAACCCATGTTTCCAGCGTAATGTTTCAGCAACTGTATAAATCAAAAATTGTCTGAGGAAAATCCAACTCCGAACTGCTGCACTAAAAAGTTAATGACACCAAGCAGAATTATGAATACTGCTCTGGGCTGTATTACAGACTTGGAATCAAGGTCACTATATGATAACAGACTTAGTCATCAATGTCTAATTGGTCGCGTTCTGACACCTGGCACCCCACCAATCAGCTTATATCAGTGTTGCTGGCCTGAAAAACTCACTTGCAGAGCTACTCCGTCTTCTTGTAGTGGCAGCGGTAGAAAACTGCATATATGCCCCCTTTTCATTTGAAAATAAAGTGGATATGAAGTACCCTTGATATGGAAATTTTGGTTGGATAAATCTATCCCGTGTGTGCTGTGGCCGTTCCCAATAAGACTGAGTATTTTGAGCGCTCATCAAGAATGAGTCTGTACACGATTGTGACAGGAAAGCATTCCATCAATACTGATCCTTTATTTCCTGATACATAGTTTTATAATTGCAAATAGAAAGGAGTGGTTAGGGGTGGTTAGTTAATTAACATATTGTCTAGCTCCTCTGTTATTGGTTATCTGAATATATATGGAATATTGTGATTAATGCACATATGACTGCTGATTAAGCAACTAAAATGAAGTTCTCTGCATCTGGGACAAAGTTGAGACAACTCATCAGCACTTAATACATCTGGAGTTCTTCTGCTTTTTGGGTGGAAAACACCGAACTGTCTGTTAGGGGTCGAGTTCCCGCTTCTGCACAGGGGGAATCTCGAGCCACCTCCGCTGCGGTCTCCCATTCTTGTCCAGCCGCAGTGGAGTCTGCTCAGCAAGGACGTCAGTCCCAGCGTCTTGCTCATTCTCACTCTGTTCTGAGAGTTACTGCTGCTTCTCCAGTCTCTGCTATTAAAGTCTGTGCTGGTCAGCAGCGAGCGGACTTCTCTGGGACTAAGTCCTTGTCTGCACGTACTGAGCATGCCCAGCGTAAGGTCTCCCGTTGGAGATCGAGGGTCATGTGCTCAGGCTCTGCAGCACATTCCATTGGTCCTCTTGGCAGGTCCTAGAAGGGCAAAAGTGCTGTGGCCACTTCCTGTGCTGCTGCTATATAAACTGCGCATGACCGCACGGCCATGCGCTAGTATTGTCAAACAATTGCTAATGTGTGTATGTTGTGAGTGCAAGTCGTCCTTGGATACCCCTACCCTATAGTATGACTGTTCGCGGAAGGTGTATGGCTGCTACCTAGCGCCCGACTTATCCTACAGCACTAGTCACACATTATAGCGTCCAGTTGCTGTGACCGCCAGTACGGCGCCGTGCACTTCCTCTGTGCTTTCCTTACCCAAGCCTGGGTGGTTAGTGGCGTTCGTCAGTGCGGCACTGCATGCTCTTCTGTTTCATTTCACACCCAGTTGCGGTGTTGCGCCAGCAAGGGTCTAATCGGACTTCAATCCCAGTTGGGGTTGAGTTCGCTGACTACTTGCTCGCGCTTTAGGTGCGGTACCGCGGTCCTGTGCCTTAACAGGATTGCTTCTTTCACGCTGGGTGAGGTTAACCCACGCGTGTATACTCTAGTGTACCGCCATATAGTCTGCTAATTGCTAGCAGCAGGTTTTCACCTGCACGGTGGACCCCGGACTGCGAACGCATCTATACCATCTGTCTTGGTGCGTTCCGCCAGTCCTAACACTGTCTGTCTGGCTTATATCAGTTTATGTCAGCCATTTTAAGCAATTGATTATAGTGTATATAGATATATTTGCGTTTATATGATTATAGAGGAGTATACATGCAAGTGAAATCTACATGAAATAAATATTTCTATCACAAGCCCCCCTTAGATATCACTTGCCCTAAACCTAGCCTCCTGTCCCAAAGCGCTGCAACTCTTTTGTGCTGCCGGCGAACTGACGCAAGCCCTACACCGTACAGACTTTTCGCAAATGGGCGATCAGGAGATCTGTCCCTAACGGGGGTTAGTTGCAATCAGTCTCTTAGGGTACCGTCACACAGTGCAATTTTGATCGCTACGACGGCACGATTCGTGACGTTCGAGCGATATAGTTACGATTAGGGTTGAGCGAAACGGGTCGAACATTTTCAAAAGTCGCCGACTTTTGGCTAAGTCGGGGTTTCATGAAACCCGATCCGACCCCTGTGCGGGGTCGGCCATGCGGTACGCGACTTTCGCGCCAAAGTCGCGTTTCAATGACGCGAAAAGCGCCATTTCTCAGCCAATGAAGGTAAACGCAGAGTGTGGGCAGCGTGATGACATAGGTCCTGGTCCCCACCATCTTTGAGAAGGGCATTGCAGTGATTGGCTTGCTGTCTGCGACGTCACAGGGGCTATAAAGAGGCGTTCCCGCCGACCGCCATCTTACTGCTGCTGATCTGAGCTTAGGGAGAGGTTGCTGCCGCTTTGTCAGAAGCAGGGATAGCGTTAGGCAGGGTCCATTAACCACAAAACCGCTTGTGCTGCAGCGATTTGCACTGTCCAACACCACCCTCGGTGTGCAGGGACAGTGGAAGTTTTTTTTTTTTTTTTTCCCCCTCAGCGCTGTAGCTCATTGGGCTGCCCTAGAAGGCTCCCTGATAGCTGCATTGCTGTGTGTACGCCGCTGTGCAAACCAACTGCTTTTTTCAAAGCACAAATCCTCTTGTTCCTTCCTTTCTGCACAGCTATCTTTTTTGTTTGTCCACACTTTTTAATTGATTTGTGCATCAGTCCACTCCTTATTGCTGCCTGCCATACCTGGCTGAGATTACTGCAGGCAGGGAGATAGTAATTGTAGGACATTCCCTGTTTTTTTTTTTTTTTGGTGGGAGATTAAGATTGGCAATTTGGCATTTCTGCTAGAGTGCCATCCCTGTGTGTGCCATCTCTCTCACATAGTGGGCCATAGAAAGCCTTTTCATTTTTCTGTATTTTTTTTTGTGGGGTGTATAAATTCTCCCTGATAAAAATACAGTGGGAGATTAATATTAGCCTTTGGGCTTGTGTGCCAGTCCTGAGTGTGCCATCTGTCTCACAAATAGTGGGCCATAGAAAGCCTATTTTATTTTTTTTTGGGTTTTATAAATTCTCCCTGAAAAAAAGGGAGATTAATATTGGCCTCTGGGCTTGTGTGCCAGTCCTGAGCGTGCCATCTGTGCCAGCCCTGAGCGTGCCATCTCTCTCACAAATAGTGGGCCATAGAAAGCCTATTTAATTTTTTTTTTGGTTTTATAAATTCTCCCTGAAAAAAAGGGAGATTAATATTGGCCTCTGGGCTTGTGTGCCAGTTGTGAGCGTGCCATCTGTGCCAGTCCTGAGCGTGCCATCTCTCTCACAAATAGTGGGCCATAGAAAGCCTATTTAATTTTTTTTTTGGTTTTATAAATTTTCCCTGAAAAAAGGGAGATTAATATTGGCCTCTGGGCTTGTGTGCCAGTTGTGAGCGTGCCATCTGTGCCAGCCCTGAGCGTGCCATCTCTCTCACAAATAGTGGGCCATAGAAAGCCTATTTAATTTATTTTTTTGGTTTTATAAATTCTCCCTGAAAAAAAGGGAGATTAATATTGGCCTCTGGGCTTGTGTGCCAGTTGTGAGCGTGCCATCTGTGCCAGTCCTGAGCGTGCCATCTCTCTCACAAATAGTGGGCCATAGAAAGCCTATTTAATTTTTTTTTTGGTTTTATAAATTTTCCCTGAAAAAAGGGAGATTAATATTGGCCTCTGGGCTTGTGTGCCAGTTGTGAGCGTGCCATCTGTGCCAGTTGTGAGCGTGCCATCTCTCTCACAAATAGTGGGCCATAGAAAGCCTATTTAATTTTTTTTTTGGTTTTATAAATTTTCCCTGAAAAAAGGGAGATTAATATTGGCCTCTGGGCTTGTGTGCCAGTTGTGAGCGTGCCATCTGTGCCAGTCCTGAGCGTGCCATCTCTCTCACAAATAGTGGGCCATAGAAAGCCTATTTAATTTTTTTTTTTGGTTTTATAAATTCTCCCTGAAAAAAAGGGAGATTAATATTGGCCTCTGGGCTTGTGTGCCAGTTGTGAGCGTGCCATCTGTGCCAGTCCTGAGCGTGCCATCTCTCTCACAAATAGTGGGCCATAGAAAGCCTATTTAAATATTTTTTTGGTTTTATAAATTCTCCCAGAAAAAAAGGGAGATTAATATTGGCCTCTGGGCTTCTGTGCCAGTCCTGAGCGTGCCATCTGTGCCAGTCCTGAGCGTCCCATCTCTCTCACAAATAGTGGGCCATAGAAAGCCTATTTTTTTTTTTTTTGGGGTTTTAGAAATTCTCCCTGAAAAAAAAAGGGAGATTAATATTGCCCTTTGGGCTTGTGTGCCAGTACTAAGCGTTCCATCTCTCTCTCTCTCTCAGTCAGTGGGCCATAGAACGCCTATTTTTGGTTTTATTTGTTTTCTAAATTCTCCCTGAAAAAATAATTTTATTTTATTTGGTTTCTAAATTCTTCCTGATAAAATCATATTTTTTTTATTTTTTTTTTTTCTAAAGTCTCACTGAAAAAAAAAAAAAAAAAACAACCAAAAAAAACAGTGGGAGATTAATATTGGCCTTTCTGCTTGTGTGCCAGTCTTGACTCCTGGGTGTGCCATCTGTCTCTCTCTCTCTCTCTCTCTCTCTCTCTCCAATTGTGGTCCATAGAAAGCCTATATTTTTTTTCCTTGATTTGGGTTCAAAAATCTACCAGAGAAAATAACTACATCAATCATTGGTAGAAAAATATTGGCCTCTGGGCTTGTGTGCCACTCCTGACTCCTGTGTGCGTCATCTCTCAGTCAGTGGGCCATAGAACGCCTATTTTTGTTTTTATTTGTTTTCTAAATTCTCCCTGAAAAAATCATTTTATTTTATTTGGTTTCTAAATTCTTCCTGATAAAATCATATTTTTTTTATTATTTTTTTTTCTAAAGTCTCCCTGAAAAAAAAAAAAAAAAAACAAACCCAAAAAAAAATTGGGAGATTAATATTGGCCTTTCTGCTTGTGTGCCAGTCTTGACTCCTGGGTGTGCCATCTCTCTCTCTCTCTCTCTCTCTCTCTCTCTCTCTCCAATTGTGGTCCATAGAAAGCCTATATTTTTTTTCCTTGATTTGGGTTCAAAAATCTACCAGAGAAAATAACTACATCAATCATTGGTAGAAAAATATTGGCCTCTGGGCTTGTGTGCCACTCCTGACTCCTGTGTGCGTCATCTCTCAGTCAGTGGGCCATAGAACGCCTATTTTTGTTTTTATTTGTTTTCTAAATTCTCCCTGAAAAAATCATTTTATTTTATTTGGTTTCTAAATTCTTCCTGATAAAATCATATTTTTTTTATTATTTTTTTTTCTAAAGTCTCCCTGAAAAAAAAAAAAAAAAAACAAACCCAAAAAAAAATTGGGAGATTAATATTGGCCTTTCTGCTTGTGTGCCAGTCTTGACTCCTGGGTGTGCCATCTCTCTCTCTCTCTCTCTCTCTCTCTCTCTCTCCAATTGTGGTCCATAGAAAGCCTATATTTTTTTTCCTTGATTTGGGTTCAAAAATCTACCAGAGAAAATAACTACATCAATCATTGGTAGAAAAATATTGGCCTCTGGGCTTGTGTGCCACTCCTGACTCCTGTGTGCGTCATCTCTCAGTCAGTGGGCCATAGAACGCCTATTTTTGTTTTTATTTGTTTTCTAAATTCTCCCTGAAAAAATCATTTTATTTTATTTGGTTTCTAAATTCTTCCTGATAAAATCATATTTTTTTTATTATTTTTTTTTCTAAAGTCTCCCTGAAAAAAAAAAAAAAAAAACAAACCCCCCAAAAAATTGGGAGATTAATATTGGCCTTTCTGCTTGTGTGCCAGTCTTGACTCCTGGGTGTGCCATCTCTCTCTCTCTCTCTCTCTCTCTCTCTCTCTCTCTCTCTCCAATTGTGGTCCATAGAAAGCCTATATTTTTTTTCCTTGATTTGGGTTCAAAAATCTACCAGAGAAAATAACTCCATCAATCATTGGTAGAAAAATATTGGCCTCTGGGCTTGTGTGCCACTCCTGATTCCTGTGTGCGTCATCTCTCACTCAGTGGCCCATAGAAAGCATATAGTTTGTTACATTTGTTTTCTAAATTCTCCCTGCAAAAATCTATTTTTTTTTTTTTGCGGTTTCTAAAGTGTTCCTGAAAAAAAAAAAAATAAAAAAAAAATAATAGTGTGACATTAATATTAACATTTGTGCTTCAGTGACAGTCCTGCGTGTGGGGCATCTCTCTAATTTGCAGCCACCAAAAAAAGAGTGTGTAACATTGGCCCTGATTTTCGCTGTGGTCTCACCAACCTGTAAAGGGGTAGCTAAATCATACTGAAGTTATAGCTCACCGTGTAAGTTGTGTGACTGCAACAAATAACGTTAGTTTGGTTACGTTTTTAAAACAATGAGGAAGTCTAGTGGAAGAGGTCGTGGCCGGGGGCGTTCATTGTCAGCTGGTAATGAGGGTAGTGGTAGTGGTGGAGCATCAGGTGGTCGTGGGGAAAAAAATATTGCACCTAAGTCTGGAGCTGTGGAGCCAGGTTCGTCGTCCGGCTACACAAGGCCTCGAACGCTCCCTTTTCTGGGATTAGGAAAACCGCTTTTAAAGCCGGAGCAGCAAGAGCAAGTTTTGGCTTATCTTGCTGACTCAGCCTCTAGCTCTTTTGCCTCCTCTCGTGAAACTGGTAAAAGTAAAAGCAGCGCGTCGTTAGTGGATGTTCACGGTCAGGGACAAGTCACTTCCTTGTCCTCTTCAGCAAAAACAACAAAAGAGAAGAATGCAGCAGGCGACACAACGGGTTACTCCATGGAGCTCTTTACACATACCGTCCCTGGCTTAGAAAGTGAAGCAGTTAACAGTCCATGCCCATTACAAATTGAATCTGACATGGAGTGCACTGACGCACAGCCACAGCCAGACTACTATGCTGGTCCTTTGACTCAGACCACAACATTGCCCTCGCAGGGTGCTGATCAAGAATCAGACCCTGATGAGACTATGTTGCCCCATCACGAACGCTATACCACCGAACGACACGGTGACACAGACGAAGTTGCGCAGGAGGTACAAGAAGAGTTATTAGATGACCCAGTTCTTGACCCCGATTGGCAGCCATTGGGGGAACAGGGTGCAGGCGGCAGCAGTTCTGAAGCAGAGGAGGAGGAGGGGCCGCAGCAGGCATCAACATCGCCACAGGTTCCATCTGCCGGGCCCGTATCTTGCCCAAAACGCGTGGCAAAGCCAAAACCTGGTGGAGGACAGCGTGGCCATCCGGTTAAAGCTCAGTCTGCAATGCCTGAAAAGGTATCCGATGCTAGAAAGAGTGCAGTCTGGCATTTTTTTAAACAACATCCAATTGATCAGCGCAAAGTCATCTGTCAAAAATGTTCTACTTCCTTAAGCAGAGGTCAGAATCTGAAAAGTCTCAATACTAGTTGCATGCATAGACATTTAACCACCATGCATTTGAAAGCTTGGACTAACTACCAAACGTCCCTTAAGGTTGTTGCACCCTCGGCCAATGAAGCTAGTCATCAACGCAACATCCCTTCCGGCAGTGTAGGACCACCATTTAGCGCACCACCTGCTGTATCTGTGCAGGTATCTTTGCCAGGCCAAAGCAGTCAGGGTCAGGGAATCACCAGTTTCGTAGTAGGAAACACTGCATCTAGGGCACCGGCGGCAACAATACCATCTCCCACCGTCTCTCAGTCTGCCATGTCCACCGGCACCCCCGCTAGTTCCACGATCTCCAGCTCTCCAGTCCAGCTCACCCTACATGAGACTATGGTTAGAAAAAGGAAATACTTAGCCTCGCATCCGCGTACACAGGGTTTGAACGCCCACATAGCTAGACTAATCTCGTTAGAGATGATGCCCTACCGGTTAGTTGAAAGCGAAGCGTTCAAAGACCTGATGGACTACGCTGTACCACGCTACGAGCTACCCAGTCGACACTTTTTTTCCAGAAAAGCCATCCCAGCCCTCCACCAGCATGTTAAAGAGCGCATCGTCCATGCACTCAGGCAATCTGTGAGCACAAAGGTGCACCTGACAACAGATGCATGGACCAGTAGGCATGGCCAGGGACGTTACGTGTCCATCACGGCACACTGGGTAAATGTGGTGGATTCAGGGTCCACAGGGGACAGCAAGTTTGGGACAGTTCTGCCTAGCCCACGGTCTAGTAAACAGTTGTCTGTAGCCGTTCGCACCCCCTCCTCCTCCTCCTCCTCCTCGTCCTCCTGCAGAAGCAAGAGCTCGTCCACAGACCGCAGTCGCACAAACACTCCATCCGCACCTGCCACAGTTGCACACCAGGTCTCCCATTATGGGGCAGCTACTGGCATACGTCAGCAGGCTGTATTGGCTATGAAGTGTTTGGGCGACAATAGACACACCGCGGAAGTTCTGTCCGAGTTCTTGCAGCAAGAAACGCAGTCGTGGCTGGGCACTGTAGATCTTGAGGCAGGCAAGGTAGTGAGTGATAACGGAAGGAATTTCATGGCTGCCATCTCCCTTTCCCAACTGAAACACATTCCTTGCCTGGCTCACACCTTAAACCTGGTGGTGCAGTACTTCCTGAAAAGTTATCCGGGGTTATCCGATCTGCTCCTCAAAGTGCGTGGACTTTGCGCACATATCCGCCGTTCGCCTGTACACTCCAGCCGTATGCAGACCTATCAGCGTTCTTTGAACCTTCCCCAGCATCGCCTAATCATAGACGTTGCAACAAGGTGGAACTCAACACTGCACGTGCTTCAGAGACTGTGCGAACAGAGGAGGGCTGTAATGTTTTTGTGGGAGGATACACATACACGGGCAGGCAGTAGGATGGCAGACATGGAGTTGTCAGGTGTGCAGTGGTCGAAGATTCAAGACATGTGTCAAGTCCTTCAGTGTTTTGAGGAATGCACACGGCTGGTTAGTGCAGACAACGCCATAATAAGCATGAGCATCCCCCTAATGCGTCTGCTGATGCAAAGTTTGACGCACATAAAGGATCAGGCGTCTGCACCAGAGGAAGAGGAAAGCCTTGATGACAGTCAGCGATTGTCTGGTCAGGGCAGTGTACATGACGAGGTACCGGGCGAAGAGGAGGTGGAGGATGAGGAGGATGATGGGGATGAGTATATTTTTAATGAGGAAGCTTTCCCGGGGGCACGGGAAATTGGTGGCGTGGCAAGGCCGGGTTCTGGTTTTTTGAGGGACACAAGTGACGTAGATTTGCCTGCAACTGCCCCTCAACCAAGCACAACCGCAGATTTGACAACGGGAACTTTGGCCCACATGGCGGATTATGCCTTGCGTATCCTCAAAAGGGACACACGCATTACAAAAATGATGAACGATGACGATTACTGGTTGGCCTGCCTCCTTGATCCTCGCTATAAAGGCAAATTGCAAAATATTATGCCACATGAGAACTTGGAACTAATATTAGCAACAAAACAATCAACTCTTGTTGACCGTTTGCTTCTGGCATTCCCTGCACACAGCGCCCGTGATCGTTCTCACACGAGCTCCAGGGGCCAGCAGACCAGAGGTGTTAGAGGGGCAGAAATCAGAAGTGGCGTTGGCCAGAGGGGTTTTCTGACCAGGTTGTGGAGTGATTTTTCTATGACCGCAGACAGGACAGGTACTGCAGCATCAATTCAAAGTGACAGGAGACAACATTTGTCCAGTATGGTTACAAACTATTTTTCATCCCTTATCGACGTTCTCCCTCAACCGTCATTCCCATTTGATTACTGGGCATCCAAATTAGACACCTGGCCAGAATTGGCAGAATATGCATTGCAGGAGCTTGCTTGCCCGGCAGCTAGTGTCCTATCAGAAAGAGTATTCAGTGCTGCAGGTTCAATACTAACAGAAAAAAGGACTCGTCTGGCTACCCAAAATGTAGATGATCTAACCTTCATTAAAATGAACCACAACTGGATTTCAAAATCTTTTGCCCCACCCTGCCCGGCTGACACCTAGCTTTCCTATGAAAAGGTCTTGCCTGTGGACTATTCTGAATGACTTTTCCAATCTCGTAATTTTCTTCACCTGATTGTCCAGCATACGACATGTTTCCACCTCACGAAATGGCCAAACTCCCCACACGGGGCCGTGCTATCGACACTTTGCGCTTGGACCCTTGAGAGTGCTGTTTGTCTGAAGAGGTGGGTGTGGCCGCTTTTGGTCGACGGCACTGCCACTGGGTCCCTCATAGTACAATAAAGTGTCTCTGGCGGTGGTGGTGCGCACCCAACGTCAGACACACCGTTGTAATATGAGGGGCCCTGTGCCTGTACCGCCGGCCACAAGACAGTTCCCCCCCCCCCAGCTCAAACAGTGCTCTACCACTAGCAAAATTATCTCTCACAGCTTCACCAATGTGTAGTCTAGGCGCTGACATCCTTCAATGCCTGGCACTGACAATACCATTGTTTTGACATTTTTGTTATGTTAGGCCTTCGAAGCCTGTCTGCGGTCCCTTCTTTCTACAACTACTACACTGACCAGGCCACTGCTGGCCGCGTTACCCTGGAACCAATTTAAAAGTGCCTACAGTCAGCCCAATTTTGTTATGTTAGGCCTTGGAAGCCTGTCTGCGGTCACTCCTTCCACTAGACTTCCACTGACCAGACCACTGCTGCCCGTGTACCCCTGGAACCAATTTAAAAGTGCCTACAGCCAGCCCAAGTTTGTTATGTTAGGCCTTGGAAGCCTGTCTGCGGTCACTCCTTCCACTAGACTTCCACTGACCAGACCACTGCTGCCCGGGTACCCCTGGAACCAATTTAAAAGTGCCTACAGCCAGCCCAAGTTTGTTATGTTAGGCCTTGGAAGCCTGTCTGCGGTCACTCCTTCCACTGACCAGACCACTGCTGCCCGTGTACCCCTGGAACCAATTTAAAAGTGCCTACAGCCAGCCCAAGTTTGTTATGTTAGGCCTTGGAAGCCTGTCTGCGGTCACTCCTTCCACTAGACTTCCACTGACCAGACCACTGCTGCCCGTGTACCCCTGGAACCAATTTAAAAGTGCCTACAGCCAGCCCAAGTTTGTTATGTTAGGCCTTGGAAGCCTGTCTGCGGTCACTCCTTCCACTGACCAGACCACTGCTGCCCGTGTACCCCTGGAACCAATTTAAAAGTGCCTACAGCCAGCCCAAGTTTGTTATGTTAGGCCTTGGAAGCCTGTCTGCGGTCACTCCTTCCACTAGACTTCCACTGACCAGACCACTGCTGCCCATGTACCCCTGGAACCAATTTAAAAGTGCCTACAGCCAGCCCAAGTTTGTTATGTTAGGCCTTGGAAGCCTGTCTGCGGTCACTCCTTCCACTAGACTTCCACTGACCAGACCACTGCTGCCCGTGTACCCCTGGAACCAATTTAAAAGTGCCTACAGCCAGCCCAAGTTTGTTATGTTAGGCCTTGGAAGCCTGTCTGCGGTCACTCCTTCCACTAGACTTCCACTGACCAGACCACTGCTGCCCGTGTACCCCTGGAACCAATTTAAAAGTGCCTACAGCCAGCCCAAGTTTGTTATGTTAGGCCTTGGAAGCCTGTCTGCGGTCACTCCTTCCACTGACCAGACCACTGCTGCCCGTGTACCCCTGGAACCAATTTAAAAGTGCCTACAGCCAGCCCAAGTTTGTTATGTTAGGCCTTGGAAGCCTGTCTGCGGTCACTCCTTCCACTGACCAGACCACTGCTGCCCGTGTACCCCTGGAACCAATTTAAAAGTGCCTACAGCCAGCCCAAGTTTGTTATGTTAGGCCTTGGAAGCCTGTCTGCGGTCACTCCTTCCACTGACCAGACCACTGCTGCCCGTGTACCCCTGGAACCAATTTAAAAGTGCCTACAGCCAGCCCAAGTTTGTTATGTTAGGCCTTGGAAGCCTGTCTGCGGTCACTCCTTCCACTGACCAGACCACTGCTGCCCGTGTACCCCTGGAACCAATTTAAAAGTGCCTACAGCCAGCCCAAGTTTGTTATGTTAGGCCTTGGAAGCCTGTCTGCGGTCACTCCTTCCACTGACCAGACCACTGCTGCCCGTGTACCCCTGGAACCAATTTAAAAGTGCCTACAGCCAGCCCAAGTTTGTTATGTTAGGCCTTGGAAGCCTGTCTGCGGTCACTCCTTCCACTGACCAGACCACTGCTGCCCGTGTACCCCTGGAACCAATTTAAAAGTGCCTACAGCCAGCCCAAGTTTGTTATGTTAGGCCTTCGAAGCCTGTCTGCGTCCCGTTCTTTCAACTACAACTACACTGACCAGGCCACTGATGGCCGTGTTCCCCTGGAACCAATTTTAACTTGCCTACAGCCAGCCCTATGTTATTATGTTAGGCCTTCGAAGCCTGTCTGCGTCCCGTTCTTTCAACTACAACTACACTGACCAGGCCACTGATGGCCGTGTTCCCCTGGAACCAATTTTAACTTGCCTACAGCCAGCCCAATGTTAGGCCTTTGATGCCTGTCTGCCGTCACTCCTTCCACTAGGCCTCCACTGACCTGTCTACTGCGGCCCGTGTACCCCTTGAACCAACCTAATAAAATATTTTAAAAATTAATTTGATTATAAAAAATAAGATCGTGTTGAGATCTCAAATGCAGACATTTTAACAATCAAAACAAACACACATCAAATATCTGGAACTGTACTACAAAGGTCCAACAGCTACAATTTCTTTCTCCTGCAAGAAGTTAACTGAAAGTTTTTTGGAGTTGTTAACACAGATATGGCATCCACCGAGTGTTGTCCTGTCGCGTCTCCTTTAAATTATTTCCAATAAGATGTTAAACTACTAATTTAATAAAATCAATAATTAAAAAATTAATTGAGTAAGTCAAAAGCACATTGCAAATAAACATTAATTACAAATCAAGAAGCATGGCGCGTCCGAGGGTGAGTAGATACCGAATAAGAATATAATCACCCTCGGACGCGCAATGCTTATTTAAAACAGCCTTCCTTCCTATGAATCAGCCCTTCCGTGGTGTAGAGAGAGGTTGTGTTACACTCCAAGGTGTTCCCCAGGTTGCCTTTCCTGAGCTTCGATCTTCCGGCTCTCGTTTAGTAGCTGTTGGAAACTACGCTGCATTAGGCCTACTAATTGTGTATGGGTGAAACAGTGGCGCATCTGCGGTCCCTCCTTCCACTAGGCCTCCACTGACCTGTCTACTGCGGCCCGTGTACCCCTTGAACCAACCTAATAAAATATTTTAAAAATTAATTTGATTATAAAAAATAAGATCGTGTTGAGATCTCAAATGCAGACATTTTAACAATCAAAACAAACACACATCAAATATCTGGAACTGTACTACAAAGGTCCAACAGCTACAATTTCTTTCTCCTGCAAGAAGTTAACTGAAAGTTTTTTGGAGTTGTTAACACAGATATGGCATCCACCGAGTGTTGTCCTGTCGCGTCTCCTTTAAATTATTTCCAATAAGATGTTAAACTACTAATTTAATAAAATCAATAATTAAAAAATTAATTGAGTAAGTCAAAAGCACATTGCAAATAAACATTAATTACAAATCAAGAAGCATGGCGCGTCCGAGGGTGAGTAGATACCGAATAAGAATATAATCACCCTCGGACGCGCAATGCTTATTTAAAACAGCCTTCCTTCCTATGAATCAGCCCTTCCGTGGTGTAGAGAGAGGTTGTGTTACACTCCAAGGTGTTCCCCAGGTTGCCTTTCCTGAGCTTCGATCTTCCGGCTCTCGTTTAGTAGCTGTTGGAAACTACGCTGCATTAGGCCTACTAATTGTGTATGGGTGAAACAGTGGCGCATCTGCGGTCCCTCCTTCCACTAGGCCTCCACTGACCTGTCTACTGCGGCCCGTGTACCCCTTGAACCAACCTAATAAAATATTTTAAAAATTAATTTGATTATAAAAAATAAGATCGTGTTGAGATCTCAAATGCAGACATTTTAACAATCAAAACAAACACACATCAAATATCTGGAACTGTACTACAAAGGTCCAACAGCTACAATTTCTTTCTCCTGCAAGAAGTTAACTGAAAGTTTTTTGGAGTTGTTAACACAGATATGGCATCCACCGAGTGTTGTCCTGTCGCGTCTCCTTTAAATTATTTCCAATAAGATGTTAAACTACTAATTTAATAAAATCAATAATTAAAAAATTAATTGAGTAAGTCAAAAGCACATTGCAAATAAACATTAATTACAAATCAAGAAGCATGGCGCGTCCGAGGGTGAGTAGATACCGAATAAGAATATAATCACCCTCGGACGCGCAATGCTTATTTACAACAGCCTTCCTTCCTATGAATCAGCCCTTTCGTGGTGTAGAGAGAGGTTGTGTTACACTAAGGTGTTCCCCGGGTTGCCTTTCATGAGCTTCGATCTTCCGGCTCTCGTTTAGTAGTTGGTGGAAACTACGCTGCATTAGGCCTACAAATTTGGTATGGGGTGTAGAGACAGGTTGTGTTACACTCCAAGGTTTTCACCAGGTTGCCTTTCCTGAGCTTCGATCTTCATGCTCTCGTTTAGTAGTTGTAGAAAAGTACGCTGCATTAGGCCTACAAAATGGGTATGGGGTGGAGAGAGATGGTGTGTTACACTCCAAGGTGTTCCCCAGGTTGCCTTTCCTGAGCTTCGATCTTCATGCTCTCGTTTAGTAGGTGTCGGAAAGTAGGCTGCATTAGGCCTAAAAAATGGGGAATGGGGTGGAGAGAGATGGTGTGTTACACTCCAAGGTGTTCCCCAGGTTTCCTTGCCATTGCTTCGGTCTTCCGACTCTCGTTTAGTAGTTGTAGAAAAGTACACTGCATTAGGCCTAAAAAATGGGTATGGGGTGTAGAGAGATGGTGTGATCCACTCCAAGGTGTTCCCCAGGTTGCCTTTCCTGAGCTTCGATCTTCATGCTCTCGTTTAGTAGGTGTCGGAAAGTAGGCTGCATTAGGCCTACAAATTGGGTATGGGGTGGAGAGAGATGGTGTGTTACACTCCAAGGTGTTCCCCAGGTTGCCTTTCCTGAGCTTCTATCTTCAGGCTCTCATTAAATTGTGGTTAAATGGAACAACTGCATTTGGCGTACTAGTTGGTTTGGGGCCTACTATCGGTGTCTGCCACTCCTTGCTGTTCTCCTGGTTTCCTGTCCTGAAATTCCATTTTCAGGCTCTCGTTAAGTAGTTGTTAATGTTAGACTGCATTTGGCCTACTAGTTGGGTTGGGGCCTACTATCGGTGTCTGCCACTCCTTGCTGTTCTCCTCCACTGAACAAAGCTGTGCCGCCTGTTTACTACGGTTGCCAATTTTGAACTGCATTTCGACTACTTACTGATTTGGCCCTACTCTCTGTGTCAGCCTCTCATTCCAGTTGTCCTCCACTGCAATGCCCCCTGGTTATTCCTGTGTTACCAATTTTGAACTGCATTTAGCCCACTTTCTTCTTTGGGCCTATATCTGTGTTTCCACTTCATCGTGCCCATTGCCCAGCCAGTGATAGATGAGTCTGCTGGTACATTGACCCATAACGCAACATTCCCTGTGCACGCTACACAACAACATTGTGACCCTGCTGAAAGTCAGGTTGCTCTTCCCGCATACCATACCACCTTACACGGGGACAAAGAGGAAGGTGCAGATGAAAGTGCAGGTTCCTTCATCAGGTGGGGGGAGGAATACTAGTTGGCGACGTCACTGGCACAGGGCCTCTCATAGTACGCAAAAGTGTTGCTGCCGGTGGGAGGCGCCCCCGCCGTGCAAACACACCGCTGTACTTTGAGGGGCCCTGTGCCAGTGCCAATGCCAACGAGTGGGCCCCCCCTGCTTGCTCAGGTTCACAGCACTTGCAAAGTTGAAATACTTACCTCTCCCTGCTCCACTGCCGTGACGTGGTCCAGATTTCCTGGGCCCACTAATTACTTGAACCAGCCCTACCCCCCACAACTTTAGCCAAATGACCCCCAATTTCAAATGCCTTCCAATTATTATAAGGTAAATTACGCTTGACAAGCTTCATTAAGAAGAATGGATGGTTTTGACATTAAAATGGGCACTCTAGGTGTTTTCCTGGCCCCCACTCACTGCCGACTATGCTGCCCCATTGACTTGCATTGGGTTTCGTGTTTCGGTCGATCCCGACTTTACGTCATAATCGGCCGATTTCACTCGACCCGACTTTGGACATAGTCGGGTTTCGCAAAACCCGGCTCGACTCTAAAAAGGTCAAGGTCGCTCAACTCTAGTTACGATATCGCAGTGTCTGACACGCTCCTGCGATCAGGGACCCCGCTGAGAATCGTACGTCGTAGCAGATCGTTTGAAACTTTCTTTCGTCGTCTAGTGTCCCGCTGTGGCGGCATGATCGCATGGTGTAACATATATCGTATACGATGTGCGCATAGTAACCAATGGCTTCTACATCGTACATACGTCATAAAATTATCGCTCCAGCGTCGTAGATTGCAAAGTGTGACAGCAGTCTACGACGCTGGAGCGATATTTTTACGATGCTGGAGCGTCACGGATCGTACCGTTGTAGCGATGAAAATTGCACTGTGTGACGGTACACTAAGTCAATAGCATGTGTAGTGTATTCTTTATCAGGTAGGTCATCTATTCGGTCAGGCAGGGCATCCACAACATCGTTCTGGCTTGGGTGTCAACTTCTGGTCGGGGAGCTTTTTGCAATGCGATGCGTGGATCCAAGTGGGTCTTCCCTCCAGCTTCACAGAGGTTGGTGTCATCAGCGGCACTTGGACAGGACCATCAGATCTGGGATCGAGTGGTGTTCTCCTTACAAACTTTTTTCACCAACACCCAGTCTCCTGGCTTCAAGGAGTGCGTACCGGACACTGAATCTGGATCTGGCAATGAAGAAAAAACTCGAGATTGGATGTTAGCAAGTTTCTTGGTGAGTTCAATTACATAAGCAGACAAAGTATCATATTACATAGTCAGCTGCTGAGGGAAAGAATACCCCCAACCTGGGACTAGACCCAAACAAAATTTCATATGGTGACAGCTTTTCTGGGCCTCTGGAAGTGTGCCTAACACTGATTAGTGTGATTGGGAGGGTCTCATGCCATGGTTTGCGTGTCTCTTGGGCAACTTTCAACATCCTGTTCTTAAGGGTCCCATTCAGTCTATCCATTTTCTCGCTACACTGGGGATTGTAAGAAGTGTGTAGGCCTAAATCTGACCCTACTGCTGACCAGATCTCCTGTGTGAGATTTGCTGTGAATGCGGGTCCCTGGTCACTGCCTATCACTTCTGGGACCCCATATCTGCGTATCTCATCTCTGAGGGTAGTCTCTTTGCAGTAGTCTTTGCTGACTGGTTCCTCACTGGGAAAAACTTCTGGCCATCCTGAGAACACGTCCAAGACCACAAGGGCATATTCAAAACCTCCACTTAGCGGCATCTGGATGTGGTCTATCTGGATCTGGATCCTCTGGAAGGGGTACAGCGGGCTGGCAAGATGATGTGTGGGAACTTTCTCCATTCTTCCAGGGTTGCATTTGCCACAGGTCAGACAGCTGCTAGTGAACTTGGCTGTTAGGGTGGAGATCCCTGGAGCGAACCAGTAAGCACCAATCAGATCATTCATCTGTGTCTTTGATCTGTGTGTGGCCGCCTGTGCCCACTGGACCACCATAGGATACATGCTTTGGGATAAACAGGGCGGGGTAAACAGGGTTTTGTAGTCCATTGCGTATACCCTTCCTTCTTCATGTGTTGCTCCCTTCCGCATCCAGCATTCCTTCTTGTCCTTTTTTGGGGCTTGCTCTTGCAGCTTTTTGAGCAGATCCCAGGACGTTATCTGGTCAGGTTTCTTGTCTTCAGTCATCATGTAGTAGCCGTTCGGCTCTGCGACCTCTCCCACTTCTCCATTTTGCCTTCCTTTGGCTGCTTCTTTGGCTGCTATATCCGCCATGTTGTTACCCTGTGCTTCTACTGCGTTCAATTTTCCATGTGCTTTGACTTTTAGTACTGCCACCATTTTTTGGAAGTTGGAGTGCAACCAGCAGGTCCTTGATGGCTCTATGATGCTTTATGGTTGTTCTGCTTGCTGTGATGAGGTCTCTTGCAGTCCAGACGGGTCCAGAGTCGTGTGCTATGCCATGCGAGTACCTTGAATCGGTGTATGTGTTCGCAGTTTTGCCTTCTGCAATCTGGTAGGCCTTCGTCAGCGCTATCAGTTCTGCTTCCTGAGCTGACAGACTAGGCGGCAGACTTCTGCATCACAGGATCTCTTGACTGCTGGTCTCTGCACATCCTGTCTGGAATCTCCCTTCATCATCAGCAAATCTGGAACCATCCACATAGAGGATCAACTCTGGGTTGGTCAGTGGCTCTTCTGCCACCTTGGGTAGTCCTGCTGTTTCCTGTTGCATGATGCTGAAGCAATCATGGTCATCCATCCAGAGCAAATCCAGATCCCTGCGGAAGGTATCATGCAGATTTTTGATCAGAATTTTGATCTGAGGGTCCATATCTGTATTCCCCCTTGGGAGTGGGAGTAGAGTGGACGGGTTGAGGACTGTGCATCTGGAGACGAAGATGCCTGGCGGTGAAGAGATGTTTTGGCTGGGTTTGGTTGAAGATTTCTGAGATGTCATGCGGAGCTAGGATTTCCAATCTGCAATCCAAGAATGATGTCAGCAGTCTTGTCCAGGAGGGCCGGTGCTGCAAATGCTGCTCTCATGCAGGAGGGGGCTTCCCTTGTAACTGGATCCAAGCAAGCTGAAAATTAACCCAAAGGTCTCGGCTTTCCCCCCTGAAGCTGTGTCAGGACTCCAGTAGCAAGGCCTTCTTTTTTCATCAGGTAGAGACGGAAGAATGGCTTCTCGTAGTCATGTAAGCCTAGTGCTGGCGCTGAGACTACAGAGTCTTTAACTTCTTGAATGAGCTGAAGGCTGCATCAGTCAGGAGGAACGGGTTTATGTTGACACAGTCATACAGAGGCTGCATTAGGACTGAAGCATCAGGGATCCAGGCTCTGCAATACGAAACTAGACCAAGGAAGGCCTTTAGTGCCCTTGGAGTTGTTTGAGGAACCATCTTCTCCACTCTGGTCTTCCGGTTATCTGTCAGATGTTTCGTCTGGTGAGCAATACAGTGTCTCTGGAACGTAACTCTCTTCAGACACCACTGTACTTGGTTCTTTGAGACCTTGCAGTGCTGCTCCGCCAGGTAGAGTAGGAGAGACAAGGAATGGGCTTTACATGTGTTAATGTCAACTGCACAAAGGAGCAGATCGTCCATGTATTGTAGCAGGGTTACTTCTGCATGTTCTGTGACCCAGTTGGTGAGGACTGTGGACATTGTTTTGCTGAGCTGTGAAGGGCTGTTCTGGGCCCGCTGTGGCATAACTGTTCATGTGTGCTGTCCCCCCTGGTGCGTTAAGGCAAATAGGTACTGGTCTTCTGGATGAAGTGAACACTGGAGAAAGCATTAGCCAGGTCGGTCACTGTGAACACTTTTGCTGTGGAAGGCACATTTTGAGAGCAGAGTGTGTGGATTCGGCACAATTGGAGTTTTAAACACCGTGGCGTAATTCACATCTCTCAGGTCATGTACCATTTTGAACTTGGCTGGCTCTCCTTTGCAATCTTTTTCTTGACAGGGGTATTGCAAGGCGATGTGCAAGGAACAATGATTCCTCTTTCCAGTTAGATCTTCAGTTGGTCAGAGGCAGCTTGACTCTAGGCCTGGCCTGGGCCTTACGAGGGTACGGGGTACCTGGCTTGAGTGACACCCGTACTGGGGCAACTTGAGGTTTTCCCATGTCCTGAGGTCCCTTAGACCATAAACTTTCTGGTACTACGTCCAGTACCTCCTTAGGTAGGCCTCCGTCGGTTGTTTGAGGTTCTTGTAGGGCCGCCAGCATGACCATGATTCCTCTTGGGTCAGGGATGAAGAAAGTGTCATGGTCCCATCTTCCTGGAACACTGTGGTTGCCTTCAGCTTCTGCAGTAGGTCCACTCCCAGCAGGTTGAGTGGCAGGTTCTTGACACCACAAACTGGGACAGGATAGAGTGTCCTGGCTGAGTGCACACGCTCAGAGGCTTTGTAAGCTGAGAATATCTGACTTGACCATCAATGCCCATGCGAGACACAGAGGATTCTGATAGGCAGGTGGGATCAGCGAGTTCCACAGGTCTCATCACACTTCTGGCTGCACCAGTGTGCAGAAGAAAAGATCTGACAACGCCATCCACTTTCAGGGCAATTTGAGGTATTGGTCCTGCAGACGGGGTTTTACATGTCAGGAGCGTAGTGTCTTGCAGACCTGGCTTGGACGGGGTACTTCACTGTTTTCTGTACTTCTTCCTTGACCTGTTTCTCTGGACTAACTCTTGGGTTGCATGGGTGCTCTGCACTGGTTCCGGAAATGGCTAAACTTGCCACAGTTGCAACACTTGACACTTCTGTCTTTGTAGGGTGGTTGCACTTCCAGGTCAGTGGTCACCATGAGAAGGGCTGTCTTCTGCACTCCTGGTTGGGACTCAATCCCTTTGGCTACTGTGGACAACGGCATGATGGGCACTGTAGCGGCAGCAGGGTCTGGCCTGCTGATTGAAGCTGCGGTCGTGAGATGGGGCCTGCAGGTGCCTCCATGGCGAGGCCCGGGGGTGCCATGAGACCGGTGGCTGCATCCAACCCAAGGTCTTGGGGCATTACAGGGGCTGCGGCTGCATCTGCCGCCACTTCTTCCCCCTGCTTTGACATAGCTTCTCCCCTTTGCTAACCTTATTGAGGTTGGTGTCTCCTCTCCGGAGTCTGCAGCGGTTCTTCCAGTGTGTCGTTCGGCACTTTGCAGCGTCTTCACCTCTGGCTCCCCTTCCGGCATTCTCAGCAGCACGGCACCCGTTTCCTTCTTTGCGCTCTTTGTGCCGCTATAATGGCAGCAGTTTTGGCGACAATTGGCAATAAACAGTCTCCCAGGTGCACATAACCCGTTTTGCTGGGTCAGTGCACTGCTATTGACCTGTTCTCGGGCCTAGCCACTATCAGTGATTTCCTGATTGGCTGTCTCAGTCCATGCACAAAGGCCTGTGCCAACATTTGTGTGTGTATCTGGTGATAAATGGTGAAGCCCAAGTCCTGGAATACTTCCATTACTCTGCCATGAAACATCTTTACAGACTCTGTCTTGTCTTGGCTCATGTCATGTAAGCTGAGGGCTTGTCCTGCCAATCTACCTTTGGCTCACACTCTGAGCTGTTCAATTAGCTGTGGCCCTGACTCCCAAGCGTGTACATCTAATTCTGCTGGAAGTTTGAATTGTTCCTTCATGATTGGCCAGAGTGCATCACCTGTTTTTCAGTTCCATTTATGGCCCAGAGATCATTCCAGGTGGCTATATATGTTCGCTGGTTCTGCTACATTCTTCAGTAAAATGGCATGGGATGCATCCCTGGGTCTGGAAGATTGTCACCTGACTTAAAGTGCACATATGTAATGGTGGTGCCTCTATCTGCCCCTGCATTCTTGATGCTTGTGGGTTTCTTTTCCTAGTACCGGACAGCATGTATGATGTTCCCTCTTCATCTTCATCAGAGGAATAGTTGTGATAGCATGTGCTGGGGTCATACACTGGCTGATTTTGCCCTTAGAAGTTGCCTTTTTGTGTGAGGATGTCTCCCCCCCCCTGCTGAAGCTGTGGTGGACTAGGCTTATAGCTTTATGTTGATGTGAATGTAGGCAGCTCTGACCGGTGCTGAAGTTGCACATTATCAACAGATGATGATGATGATGATGATATCAGTCCTCCCCCCTCTGCACCCAGGGCTGAGCTGTCTGCTGCCTGATGTGTCTGTAGCTTGGGGGGTGCCTTCTACCGGGGGATCTCCACCTTCCTCCCCCGATACCATGACTGTCAGAGGCTGGGCTGTATTGGGAACATAGAATGTGCCTTGTGCTGTGAGCACCGGATACAGAGACACCTCACTGCTTGAATCTGGCATCTGCCCAGCAGGCAACAAAGCAGGAGAAGGAGAGTGTGAAACAGGAAGAGATACATGGTGCAGAGGAAAAGAAGGAGGTAGAGATGTAAGGTGCGCAGAAGGCGGGACGTGCGGGGGTGAAGAGGGAGGGAGGGGAGCTGATAGAGCAAAAGATGGGTGGTTTAGAGAAGGGGGAGAGAGAGAGGGAGGCAAGGGGTGTGGTGAAAGAGAAGGAGGAGGTGTGGAGTGTGATGTAGAAGGAGGGAGGAGAACAGAGGGAGGAGAGAGAGAGAGGCAAAGGGTGTGGTGAAAGAGAAGGAGGAGGTGTGGAGTGTGATGTAGAAGGAGGGAGGAGAAGATGGGAGGTGTGGAGGAGAGAGAGGAGGAGGAGAAGATGTGTAGAGGAGAGAGAGAGGGAGAGGAAAAGAGAGAGAGAGAAGGAGGAGAGAAAAAGTGACAGAGAAAAAGGAAGATAGAGAGAAGAAAGATGGAGGAGAAAGACAAGAAGAAAATTCCCTCTTCTTTGATGGCAGATGCAGCCTGAGACTGCATGGTCAGAGCAACAGCGCCAACTCCATGTACAAAGGTTGGGCGGGGCGCACCACATACTGTGCAAAAAACTCCCTATACCATGGAATCTGCTGAGAGCAGACTGCGCAGATCCAATATCTCCCATCTTATACACACAAAAATCACTTCCTGGTTTGCTCACATCTCTCTGTATCTCTCTGTACCACCTAAACGATGTAAGCTCTGCTGCTACTGTATACCAGGTATCAGCATTGAGCAATGTAACATCAGCTAACTTCCCTTATTTTCCTTTCCACGTCATGCCATTCTGCAGCTTGAATTCTGCCGTTCTTATGAATTTCGCATACTTTATACCTTCTAAAATTCTTCACGTACTTAACACCTTCGTGTTCTGCCACTATCTCAAGGGCCGTTTTCTCATCAGGAAGTAAAAAACCCTCCTGTTGCTTGGCCACCTTATTTCCCATTGCAAAAAGAAAAACAAAAAAAAAAACACAACAAAAAACTTCAAACAAATGGGTATATAAAAACACAAAAAAAAATAATAAAATAAAAAAAAGAAACGAACACTTCCAAAAATTGGTGCAATATGTTGAAATCAAAACATAAAAAAAAACATAAAAAACTCAGTACACGATCCAAAACTCAGGATCTTTACAGATAAGGAAAAAAAAACCTTTTAAACAAAAAAGTGAAGAGGCAGAAAAGAAAAGAAACTTTGAAAAACTTTAAAAAAAGTCTAAAAACTTCAAAATGCAACAAAGACAGAAGGACAGAAGGAAAAAACCCTTCAAAAGAGTAATAAAAATAAAAAAATAAAAATTAAAACGACTTCTCCTCTCCCTTTTTTTTTTCCTGAACTCTGCGCTCAAATGCAGTCAGAGACACACTTCCCCTTTTTATAAGCAGCTGCTTGTTTTACCAAAAAAATCACGTATGTCACATCAAAAATGATAGATATCATTTAGTTTCACCTCTTCAAATAAATGCTATACCATAGCCAGATATATGCAAAAAAAAACCATATGACTGTGTGATTTACAATGCATATATCTCTGCTTGCGGCGTGGAAAAGGAAAAAAAGGAAGAGAAAAAAAAACCTCTCTATACAATTATATGCTCTTAAAGCAGCCTACGTGACACAAACAGAAACAGATACAGACGTCCCGGAGATGCCCATTTAATCATTCTGTGACACGTGCAGGTTGCGCTGGGAACAGACTACTGCCAATCGCACTGAACACACCTGTGCCCGGGCCGCCTGAGTGAGAAACACAGCAGGCGGGATATCTACCACCCCGGTCCGTCATCCTAACTGGATAGCCGGCACTACGGGAATCTGCAGTAGCCCTCTAAGTTATCACTACCCGTGCCTGGATATGGAGCCACCTGCCCCGGAACTACCTGTTCCTCCTATGCACGGGAATCCTGCAATAACTTATCGAGCGATTTGACCTCCTGCGGTCTGTTACCCAGCAACCACAAACAGTCACTGTTCCATCCAACTGTCTCCCGGATCTTACACAAACACAGAACACAAACACGGCACACAGCAGACACCTTGATCCCAGGGTTTTGGGTACAGGCTTTGGACTTTTTACACTACCTGGGAATACGGTGGTGACCACACCTGACCGGCAATAGGTATAGACCCGGACTGGGCACAGGGGACTTTCAGGTAAGATGATAACATTTTCTTACTTTACTTATGGAGCTGCGCAGTCTCCGTCCCGTGAACCAAGGCCGTGGCCAACACCTCCGTCTCTCCGGTCAGCGGGGTCGCCGTGTGTTTCATTCATGCCCCACGTTGGGCACCATTTGATATGGAAATTTGGGTTGGATAAATCTATCCCGTGTGTGCTGTGGCCGTTCCCAATAAGACTGAGTATTTTGAGCGCTCATCAAGAATGAGTCTGTAAGAATATAAGAATATGGCCAGCTCCGCAAGTGAGTATTTCCAGCCGGCAGTCAATGCCGCCAACACCAATAGTAGCATTGTCAGGGTGTCAGATTCCAACAAATCAGAACTTGATAACCTATCCTAAGGATAGGTCATCAATGCTAATGTAGTGGACAACCTCTTTAAAAATATTGAAACCTTCCAACTTTTTATGTAAATATACTGTAAGCACTGCATATGTTGAATAAAAAAAATAATTTACTTATGAGATAAATTTATCGGAATCTGTAGTTTGAAATGTGCATTGTAGCTCTGGGTAACGCATGTCGTTATCACTCACACCAGGAGTTCAAGGTATAATCACAGAAAAATTGTGATTCACACACAGTATTCTAGGTGTTTGTTTTGAATTGTCACTACACCCACAAGGATGACCCCTGGGGAGTTCATCATTTTCCAGTAGAACTTCACAACATTCCAAATGTTATGTTTGCGATTCTTACTGAGTATCTTATATTCAGCACCATGGACAGCACACTTGCTAGTTTAGTTCAGCTGAAAAGCAAACTTTACTGTTACATGTAGGGTTAGATAGTAATGAAACTCCTATCTACAGTGGATGAAATAAGTATTGAATGTGTCACCAATTTTCTAAGTAAATATATTTCTAAAGGTGCTATTAATATTAATAATAATAATAATAATAATTTTATTTATATAGCGCCAACATATTCCGCAGCGCTTTACAAATTATAGAGGGGACTTGTACAGACAATAGACATTACAGCATAACAAAAACACAGTTCAAAATAGATACCAAGAGTAGGGTTGAGCGAAACGGGTCGAACATTTTCAAAAGTCGCCGACTTTTGGCTAAGTCGGGGTTTCATGAAACCCGATCCGACCCCTGTGCGGGGTCGGCCATGCGGTACGCGACTTTCGCGCCAAAGTCGCGTTTCAATGACGCGAAAAGCGCCATTTCTCAGCCAATGAAGGTAAACGCAGAGTGTGGGCAGCGTGATGACATAGGTCCTGGTCCCCACCATCTTAGAGAAGGGCATTGCAGTGATTGGCTTGCTGTCTGCGACGTCACAGGGGCTATAAAGAGGCGTTCCCGCCGACCGCCATCTTACTGCTGCTGATCTGAGCTTAGGGAGAGGTTGCTGCCGCTTTGTCAGAAGCAGGGATAGCGTTAGGCAGGGTCCATTAACCACAAAACCGCTTGTGCTGCAGCGATTTGCACTGTCCAACACCACCCTCGGTGTGCAGGGACAGTGGAAGTTTTTTTTTTTTTTTTTTTCCCCTCAGCGCTGTAGCTCATTGGGCTGCCCTAGAAGGCTCCCTGATAGCTGCATTGCTGTGTGTACGCCGCTGTGCAAACCAACTGCTTTTTTCAAAGCACAAATCCTCTTGTTCCTTCCTTTCTGCACAGCTATCTTTTTTGTTTGTCCACACTTTTTATTTCATTTGTGCATCAGTCCACTCCTTATTGCTGCCTGCCATACCTGGCTGAGATTACTGCAGGCAGGGAGATAGTAGCTGCCTGCCATACCTGGCTGAGATTACTGCAGGCAGGGAGATAGTAATTGTAGGACATTCCCTGTTTTTTTTTTTTTTTTTTTTTTTTGGTGGGAGATTAAGATTGGCAATTTGGCATTTCTGCTAGAGTGCCATCCCTGTGTGTGCCATCTCTCTCACATAGTGGGCCATAGAAAGCCTTTTCATTTTTCTGTATTTTTTTTTGTGGGGTGTATAAATTCTCCCTGATAAAAATACAGTGGGAGATTAATATTGGCCTTTGGGCTTGTGTGCCAGTCCTGAGTGTGCCATCTCTCTCACAAATAGTGGGCCATAGAAAGCCTATTTTATTTTTTTTTGGGTTTTATAAATTCTCCCTGAAAAAAAGGGAGATTAATATTGGCCTCTGGGCTTGTGTGCCAGTCCTGAGCGTGCCATCTGTGCCAGCCCTGAGCGTGCCATCTCTCTCACAAATAGTGGGCCATAGAAAGCCTATTTAATTTTTTTTTTGGTTTTATAAATTCTCCCTGAAAAAAAGGGAGATTAATATTGGCCTCTGGGCTTGTGTGCCAGTTGTGAGCGTGCCATCTGTGCCAGTCCTGAGCGTGCCATCTCTCTCACAAATAGTGGGCCATAGAAAGCCTATTTAATTTTTTTTTTGGTTTTATAAATTTTCCCTGAAAAAAGGGAGATTAATATTGGCCTCTGGGCTTGTGTGCCAGTTGTGAGCGTGCCATCTGTGCCAGTCCTGAGCGTGCCATCTCTCTCACAAATAGTGGGCCATAGAAAGCCTATTTAATTTTTTTTTTGGTTTTATAAATTTTCCCTGAAAAAAGGGAGATTAATATTGGCCTCTGGGCTTGTGTGCCAGTTGTGAGCGTGCCATCTGTGCCAGTCCTGAGCGTGCCATCTCTCTCACAAATAGTGGGCCATAGAAAGCCTATTTAAATATTTTTTTGGTTTTATAAATTCTCCCAGAAAAAAAGGGAGATTAATATTGGCCTCTGGGCTTCTGTGCCAGTCCTGAGCGTGCCATCTGTGCCAGTCCTGAGCGTGCCATCTCTCTCACAAATAGTGGGCCATAGAAAGCCTATTTTTTTTTTTTTTTGGGTTTTAGAAATTCTCCCTGGAAAAAAAAAGGGAGACTAATATTGCCCTTTGGGCTTGTGTGCCAGTACTAAGCGTTCCATCTCTCTCTCTCTCTCAGTCAGTGGGCCATAGAACGCCTATTTTTGGTTTTATTTGTTTTCTAAATTCTCCCTGAAAAAATCATTTTATTTTATTTGGTTTCTAAATTCTTCCTGATAAAATCATATTTTTTTTATTATTTTTTTTTCTAAAGTCTCCCTGAAAAAAAAAAAAAAAAAAAAAAAAACAGTGGGAGATTAATATTGGCCTTTCTGCTTGTGTGCCAGTCTTGACTCCTGGGTGCGTCATCTCTCAGTCAGTGGGCCATAGAACGCCTATTTTTGGTTTTATTTGTTTTATAAATTCTCCCTGAAAAAATCATTTTATTTTATTTGGTTTCTAAATTCTTCCTGATAAAATCATATTTTTTTTATTATTTTTTTTTCTAAAGTCTCCCTGAAAAAAAAAAAAAAAAAACAACCAAAAAAAACAGTGGGAGATTAATATTGGCCTTTCTGCTTGTGTGCCAGTCTTGACTCCTGGGTGTGCCATCTCTCTCTCTCTCTCTCTCTCTCTCTCTCCAATTGTGGTCCATAGAAAGCCTATATTTTTTTTCCTTGATTTGGGTTCTAAAATCTACCAGAGAAAATAACTACATCAATCATTGGTAGAAAAATATTGGCCTCTGGGCTTGTGTGCCACTCCTGACTCCTGTGTGCGTCATCTCTCAGTCAGTGGGCCATAGAACGCCTATTTTTGTTTTTATTTGTTTTATAAATTCTCCCTGAAAAAATCATTTTATTTTATTTGGTTTCTAAATTCTTCCTGATAAAATCATATTTTTTTTATTATTTTTTTTTCTAAAGTCTCCCTGAAAAAAAAAAAAAAAAAAAAAAAACAGTGGGAGATTAATATTGGCCTTTCTGCTTGTGTGCCAGTCTTGACTCCTGGGTGCGTCATCTCTCAGTCAGTGGGCCATAGAACGCCTATTTTTGGTTTTATTTGTTTTATAAATTCTCCCTGAAAAAATCATTTTATTTTATTTGGTTTCTAAATTCTTCCTGATAAAATCATATTTTTTTTATTATTTTTTTTTCTAAAGTCTCCCTGAAAAAAAAAAAAAAAAAACAACCAAAAAAAACAGTGGGAGATTAATATTGGCCTTTCTGCTTGTGTGCCAGTCTTGACTCCTGGGTGTGCCATCTCTCTCTCTCTCTCTCTCTCTCTCTCTCCAATTGTGGTCCATAGAAAGCCTATATTTTTTTTCCTTGATTTGGGTTCTAAAATCTACCAGAGAAAATAACTACATCAATCATTGGTAGAAAAATATTGGCCTCTGGGCTTGTGTGCCACTCCTGACTCCTGTGTGCGTCATCTCTCAGTCAGTGGGCCATAGAACGCCTATTTTTGTTTTTATTTGTTTTATAAATTCTCCCTGAAAAAATCATTTTATTTTATTTGGTTTCTAAATTCTTCCTGATAAAATCATATTTTTTTTATTATTTTTTTTTCTAAAGTCTCCCTGAAAAAAAAAAAAAAAAAAAAAAAACAGTGGGAGATTAATATTGGCCTTTCTGCTTGTGTGCCAGTCTTGACTCCTGGGTGCGTCATCTCTCAGTCAGTGGGCCATAGAACGCCTATTTTTGGTTTTATTTGTTTTATAAATTCTCCCTGAAAAAATCATTTTATTTTATTTGGTTTCTAAATTCTTCCTGATAAAATCATATTTTTTTTATTATTTTTTTTTCTAAAGTCTCCCTGAAAAAAAAAAAAAAAAAACAACCAAAAAAAACAGTGGGAGATTAATATTGGCCTTTCTGCTTGTGTGCCAGTCTTGACTCCTGGGTGTGCCATCTCTCTCTCTCTCTCTCTCTCTCTCTCCAATTGTGGTCCATAGAAAGCCTATATTTTTTTTCCTTGATTTGGGTTCTAAAATCTACCAGAGAAAATAACTACATCAATCATTGGTAGAAAAATATTGGCCTCTGGGCTTGTGTGCCACTCCTGACTCCTGTGTGCGTCATCTCTCAGTCAGTGGGCCATAGAACGCCTATTTTTGTTTTTATTTGTTTTATAAATTCTCCCTGAAAAAATCATTTTATTTTATTTGGTTTCTAAATTCTTCCTGATAAAATCATATTTTTTTTATTATTTTTTTTTCTAAAGTCTCCCTGAAAAAAAAAAAAAAAAAGCAAACAAAAAAAACAGTGGGAGATTAATATTGGCCTTTCTGCTTGTGTGCCAGTCTTGACTCCTGGGTGTGCCATCTCTCTCTCTCTCTCTCTCTCCAATTGTGGTCCATAGAAAGCCTATATTTTTTTTCCTTGATTTGGGTTCCAAAATCTACCAGAGAAAATAACTACATCAATCATTGGTAGAAAAATATTGGCCTCTGGGCTTGTGTGCCACTCCTGACTCCTGTGTGCGTCATCTCTCAGTCAGTGGGCCATAGAACGCCTATTTTTGTTTTTATTTTTTTTATAAATTCTCCCTGAAAAAATCATTTTATTTTATTTGGTTTCTAAATTCTTCCTGATAAAATCATATTTTTTTTATTATTTTTTTTTCTAAAGTCTCCCTGAAAAAAAAAAAAAAAAAACAAACAAAAAAAACAGTGGGAGATTAATATTGGCCTTTCTGCTTGTGTGCCAGTCTTGACTCCTGGGTGTGCCATCTCTCTCTCTCTCTCTCTCTCTCTCTCTCCAATTGTGGTCCATAGAAAGCCTATATTTTTTTTCCTTGATTTGGGTTCCAAAATCTACCAGAGAAAATAACTCCATCAATCATTGGTAGAAAAATATTGGCCTCTGGGCTTGTGTGCCACTCCTGATTCCTGTGTGCGTCATCTCTCACTCAGTGGCCCATAGAAAGCATATAGTTTGTTACATTTGTTTTCTAAATTCTCCCTGCAAAAATCTATTTTTTTTTTTGGGGGGGTTTCTAAAGTGTTCCTGAAAAAAATAAAAATAAAAAAAAAAATAATAGTGTGACATTAATATTAACATTTGTGCTTCAGTGACAGTCCTGCGTGTGGGGCATCTCTCTAATTTGCAGCCACCAAAAAAAGAGTGTGTAACATTGGGCCTGATTTTCGCTGTGGTCTCACCAACCTGTAAAGGGGTAGCTAAATCATACTGAAGTTATAGCTCACCGTGTAAGTTGTGTGACTGCAACAAATAACGTTAGTTTGGTTACGTTTTTAAAACAATGAGGAAGTCTAGTGGAAGAGGTCGTGGCCGGGGGCGTTCATTGTCAGCTGGTAATGAGGGTAGTGGTAGTGGTGGAGCATCAGGTGGTCGTGGGGAAAAAAATATTGCACCTAAGTCTGGAGCTGTGGAGCCAGGTTCGTCGTCCGGCTACACAAGGCCTCGAACGCTCCCTTTTCTGGGATTAGGAAAACCGCTTTTAAAGCCGGAGCAGCAAGAGCAAGTTTTGGCTTATCTTGCTGACTCAGCCTCTAGCTCTTTTGCCTCCTCTCGTGAAACTGGTAAAAGTAAAAGCAGCGCGTCGTTAGTGGATGTTCACGGTCAGGGACAAGTCACTTCCTTGTCCTCTTCAGCAAAAACAACAACAGAGAAGAATGCAGCAGGCGACACAACGGGTTACTCCATGGAGCTCTTTACACATACCGTCCCTGGCTTAGAAAGTGAAGCAGTTAACAGTCCATGCCCATTACAAATTGAATCTGACATGGAGTGCACTGACGCACAGCCACAGCCAGACTACTATGCTGGTCCTTTGACTCAGACCACAACATTGCCCTCGCAGGGTGCTGATCAAGAATCAGACCCTGATGAGACTATGTTGCCCCATCACGAACGCTATACCACCGAACGACACGGTGACACAGACGAAGTTGCGCAGGAGGTACAAGAAGAGTTATTAGATGACCCAGTTCTTGACCCCGATTGGCAGCCATTGGGGGAACAGGGTGCAGGCGGCAGCAGTTCTGAAGCAGAGGAGGAGGAGGGGCCGCAGCAGGCATCAACATCGCCACAGGTTCCATCTGCCGGGCCCGTATCTTGCCCAAAACGCGTGGCAAAGCCAAAACCTGGTGGAGGACAGCGTGGCCATCCGGTTAAAGCTCAGTCTGCAATGCCTGAAAAGGTATCCGATGCTAGAAAGAGTGCAGTCTGGCATTTTTTTAAACAACATCCAATTGATCAGCGCAAAGTCATCTGTCAAAAATGTTCTACTTCCTTAAGCAGAGGTCAGAATCTGAAAAGTCTCAATACTAGTTGCATGCATAGACATTTAACCACCATGCATTTGAAAGCTTGGACTAACTACCAAACGTCCCTTAAGGTTGTTGCACCCTCGGCCAATGAAGCTAGTCATCAACGCAACATCCCTTCCGGCAGTGTAGGACCACCATTTAGCGCACCACCTGCTGTATCTGTGCAGGTATCTTTGCCAGGCCAAAGCAGTCAGGGTCAGGGAATCACCAGTTTCGTAGTAGGAAACACTGCATCTAGGGCACCGGCGGCAACAATACCATCTCCCACCGTCTCTCAGTCTGCCATGTCCACCGGCACCCCCGCTAGTTCCACGATCTCCAGCTCTCCAGTCCAGCTCACCCTACATGAGACTATGGTTAGAAAAAAGAAATACTTAGCCTCGCATCCGCGTACACAGGGTTTGAACGCCCACATAGCTAGACTAATCTCGTTAGAGATGATGCCCTACCGGTTAGTTGAAAGCGAAGCTTTCAAAGACCTGATGGACTACGCTGTATCACGCTACGAGCTACCCAGTCGACACTTTTTTCCAGAAAAGCCATCCCAGCCCTCCACCAGCATGTTAAAGAGCGCATCGTCCATGCACTCAGGCAATCTGTGAGCACAAAGGTGCACCTGACAACAGATGCATGGACCAGTAGGCATGGCCAGGGACGTTACGTGTCCATCACGGCACACTGGGTAAATGTGGTGGATTCAGGGTCCACAGGGGACAGCAAGTTTGGGACAGTTCTGCCTAGCCCACGGTCTAGTAAACAGTTGTCTGTAGCCGTTCGCACCCCCTCCTCCTCCTCCTCCTCCTCGTCCTCCTGCAGAAGCAAGAGCTCGTCCACAGACCGCAGTCGCACAAACACTCCATCCGCACCTGCCACTGTTGCACACCAGGTCTCCCATTATGGGGCAGCTACTGGCATACGTCAGCAGGCTGTATTGGCTATGAAGTGTTTGGGCGACAATAGACACACCGCGGAAGTTCTGTCCGAGTTCTTGCAGCAAGAAACGCAGTCGTGGCTGGGCACTGTAGATCTTGAGGCAGGCAAGGTAGTGAGTGATAACGGAAGGAATTTCATGGCTGCCATCTCCCTTTCCCAACTGAAACACATTCCTTGCCTGGCTCACACCTTAAACCTGGTGGTGCAGTGCTTCCTGAAAAGTTATCCGGGGTTATCCGACCTGCTCCTCAAAGTGCGTGGACTTTGCGCACATATCCGCCGTTCGCCTGTACACTCCAGCCGTATGCAGACCTATCAGCGTTCTTTGAACCTTCCCCAGCATCGCCTAATCATAGACGTTGCAACAAGGTGGAACTCAACACTGCACATGCTTCAGAGACTGTGCGAACAGAGGCGGGCTGTTATGTTTTTGTGGGAGGATACACATACACGGGCAGGCAGTAGGATGGCAGACATGGAGTTGTCAGGTGTGCAGTGGTCGAAGATTCAAGACATGTGTCAAGTCCTTCAGTGTTTTGAGGAATGCACACGGCTGGTTAGTGCAGACAACGCCATAATAAGCATGAGCATCCCCCTAATGCGTCTGCTGATGCAAAGTTTGACGCACATAAAGGATCAGGCGTCTGCACCAGAGGAAGAGGAAAGCCTTGATGACAGTCAGCGATTGTCTGGTCAGGGCAGTGTACATGACGAGGTACCGGGCGAAGAGGAGGTGGAGGATGAGGAGGATGATGGGGATGAGTATATTTTTAATGAGGAAGCTTTCCCGGGGGCACGGGAAATTGGTGGCGTGGCAAGGCCGGGTTCTGGTTTTTTGAGGGACACAAGTGACGTAGATTTGCCTGCAACTGCCCCTCAACCAAGCACAACCGCAGATTTGACAACGGGAACTTTGGCCCACATGGCGGATTATGCCTTGCGTATCCTCAAAAGGGACACACGCATTACAAAAATGATGAACGATGACGATTACTGGTTGGCCTGCCTCCTTGATCCTCGCTATAAAGGCAAATTGCAAAATATTATGCCACATGAGAACTTGGAACTAATATTAGCAACAAAACAATCAACTCTTGTTGACCGTTTGCTTCTGGCATTCCCTGCACACAGCGCCCGTGATCGTTCTCACACGAGCTCCAGGGGCCAGCAGACCAGAGGTGTTAGAGGGGCAGAAATCAGAAGTGGCGTTGGCCAGAGGGGTTTTCTGACCAGGTTGTGGAGTGATTTTTCTATGACCGCAGACAGGACAGGTACTGCAGCATCAATTCAAAGTGACAGGAGACAACATTTGTCCAGTATGGTTACAAACTATTTTTCATCCCTTATCGACGTTCTCCCTCAACCGTCATTCCCATTTGATTACTGGGCATCCAAATTAGACACCTGGCCAGAATTGGCAGAATATGCATTGCAGGAGCTTGCTTGCCCGGCAGCTAGTGTCCTATCAGAAAGAGTATTCAGTGCTGCAGGTTCAATACTAACAGAAAAAAGGACTCGTCTGGCTACCCAAAATGTAGATGATCTAACCTTCATTAAAATGAACCACAACTGGATTTCAAAATCTTTTGCCCCACCCTGCCCGGCTGACACCTAGCTTTCCTATGAAAAGGTCTTGCCTGTGGACTATTCTGAATGACTTTTCCAATCTCGTAATTTTCTTCACCTGATTGTCCAGCATACGACATGTTTCCACCTCACGAAATGGCCAAACTCCCCACACGGGGCCGTGCTATCGCCACTTTGCGCTTGGACCCTTGAGAGTGCTGTTTGTCTGAAGAGGTGGGTGTGGCCGCTTTTGGTCGACGGCACTGCCACTGGGTCCCTCATAGTACAATAAAGTGTCTCTGGCGGTGGTGGTGCGCACCCAACGTCAGACACACCGTTGTAATATGAGGGGCCCTGTGCCTGTACCGCCGGCCACAAGACAGTTCCCCCCCCCAGCTCAAACAGTGCTCTACCACTAGCAAAATTATCTCTCACAGCTTCACCAATGTGTAGTCTAGGCGCTGACATCCTTCAATGCCTGGCACTGACAATACCATTGTTTTGACATTTTTGTTATGTTAGGCCTTCGAAGCCTGTCTGCGGTCCCTTCTTTCTACAACTACTACACTGACCAGGCCACTGCTGGCCGTGTTACCCTGGAACCAATTTAAAAGTGCCTACAGTCAGCCCAATTTTGTTATGTTAGGCCTTCGAAGACTGTCTGCCGTCACTCCTTCCACTAGACTTCCACTGACCATACACTGCTGCCCATGTACCCCTGGAACCAATTTAAAGTGCCTACAGCCAGCCCAATTTTGTTATGTTAGGCCTTCGAAGCCTGTCTGCGGTCACTCCTTCCACTAGACTTCCACTGACCAGACCACTGCTGCCCGTGTACCCCTGCAACCAATTTAAAAGTGCCTACAGCCAGCCCAAGTTTGTTATGTTAGGCCTTCGAAGCCTGTCTGCGGTCACTCCTTCCACTAGACTTCCACTGACCAGACCACTGCTGCTCGTGTACCCCTGGAACCAATTTAAAAGTGCCTACAGCCAGCCCAAGTTTGTTATGTTAGGCATTCGAAGCCTGTCTGCGGTCACTCCTTCCACTAGACTTCCACTGACCAGACCACTGCTGCCCGTGTACCCCTGGAACCAATTTAAAAGTGCCTACAGCCAGCCCAAGTTTGTTATGTTAGGCCTTGGAAGCCTGTCTGCGGTCACTCCTTCCACTAGACTTCCACTGACCAGACCACTGCTGCCCGTGTACCCCTGGAACCAATTTAAAAGTGCCTACAGCCAGCCCAAGTTTGTTATGTTAGGCCTTGGAAGCCTGTCTGCGGTCACTCCTTCCACTAGACTTCCACTGACCAGACCACTGCTGCCCGTGTACCCCTGGAACCAATTTAAAAGTGCCTACAGCCAGCCCAAGTTTGTTATGTTAGGCCTTGGAAGCCTGTCTGCGATCACTCCTTCCACTAGACTTCCACTGACCAGACCACTGCTGCCCGTGTACCCCTGGAACCAATTTAAAAGTGCCTACAGCCAGCCCAAGTTTGTTATGTTAGGCCTTGGAAGCCTGTCTGCGGTCACTCCTTCCACTAGACTTCCACTGACCATACACTGCTGCCCATGTACCCCTGGAACAAATTTAAAAGTGCCTACAGCCAGCCCAAGTTTGTTATGTTAGGCCTTCGAAGCCTGTCTGCGTCCCGTTCTTTCAACTACAACTACACTGACCAGGCCACTGATGGCCGTGTTCCCTTGGAACCAATTTTAACTTGCCTACAGCCAGCCCTATGTTATTATGTTAGGCCTTCGAAGCCTGTCTGCGTCCCGTTCTTTCAACTACAACTACACTGACCAGGCCACTGATGGCCGTGTTCCCCTGGAACCAATTTTAACTTGCCTACAGCCAGCCCAATGTTAGGCCTTTGATGCCTGTCTGCCGTCACTCCTTCCACTAGGCCTCCACTGACCTGTCTATTGCTGCCCGTGTACCCCTTGAACCAACATCATTAAATATAAAAAAAATTAATTTGATTATAAAAAATAAGATCGTGTTGAGATCTCAAATGCAGACATTTTAACAATCAAAACAAACACACAACAAATATCTGGAACTGTACTACAAAGGTCCAACAGCTACAATTTCTTTCTCCTGCAAGAAGTTAACTGAAAGTTTTTTGGAGTTGTTAACACAGATATGGCATCCACCGAGTGTTGTCCTGTCGCGTCTCCTTTAAATTATTTCCAATAAGATGTTAAACTATTAATTTAATAAAATCAATAATTAAAAAAATAATTGAGTAAGTCAAAAGCACATTGCAAATAAACATTAATTACAAATCAAGAAGCATGGCGCGTCCGAGGGTGAGTAGATACCGAATAAGAATATAATCACCCTCGGACGCGCAATGCTTATTTACAACAGCCTTCCTTCCTAAGAATCAGCCCTTTCGTGGTGTAGAGAGAGGTTGTGTTACACTCCAAGGTGTTCCCCGGGTTGCCTTTCATGAGCTTCGATCTTCCGGCTCTCGTTTAGTAGTTGGTGGAAACTACGCTGCATTAGGCCTACAAATTTGGTATGGGGTGTAGAGACAGGTTGTGTTACACTCCAAGGTTTTCACCAGGTTGCCTTTCCTGAGCTTCGATCTTCATGCTCTCGTTTAGTAGGTGTCGGAAAGTAGGCTGCATTAGGCCTACAAATTGGGTATGGGGTGGAGAGAGATGGTGTGTTACACTCCAAGGTGTTCCCCAGGTTTCCTTGCCATTGCTTCGGTCTTCCGACTCTCGTTTAGTAGTTGTAGAAAAGTACACAGCATTAGGCCTACAAAATGGGTATGGGGTGGAGAGAGATGGTGTGTTACACTCCAAGGTGTTCCCCAGGTTGCCTTTCCTGAGCTTCGATCTTCATGCTCTCGTTTAGTAGGTGTCGGAAAGTAGGCTGCATTAGGCCTACAAATTGGGTATGGGGTGGAGAGAGATGGTGTGTTACACTCCAAGGTGTTCCCCAGGTTTCCTTGCCATTGCTTCGGTCTTCCGACTCTCGTTTAGTAGTTGTAGAAAAGTACACAGCATTAGGCCTACAAAATGGGTATGGGGTGGAGAGAGATGGTGTGTTACAGTCCAAGGTGTTCCCCAGGTTGCCTTTCCTGAGCTTCTATCTTCAGGCTCTCATTAAATTGTGGTTAAATGGAACAACTGCATTTGGCGTACTAGTTGGTTTGGGGCCTACTATCGGTGTCTGCCACTCCTTGCTGTTCTCCTGGTTTCCTGTCCTGAAATACCATTTTCAGTCTCTCGTTAAGTAGTTGTTAATGTTAGACTGCATTTGGCCTACTAGTTGGGTTGGGGCCTACTATCGGTGTCTGCCACTCCTTGCTGTTCTCCTCCACTGAACAAAGCTGTGCCGCCTGTTTACTACGGTTGCCAATTTTGAACTGCATTTCGACTACTTACTGATTTGGCCCTACTCTCTGTGTCAGCCTCTCATTCCAGTTGTCCTCCACTGCAATGCCCCCTGGTTATTCCTGTGTTACCAATTTTGAACTGCATTTAGCCCACTTTCTTCTTTGGGCCTATATCTGTGTTTCCACTTCATCATGCCCATTGCCCAGCCAGTGATAGATGAGTCTGCTGGTACATTGACCCATAACGCAACATTCCCCGTGCACGCTACACAACAACATTGTGACCCTGCTGAAAGTCAGGTTGCTCTTCCCGCATACCATACCACCTTACACGGGGACAAAGAGGAAGGTGCAGATGAAAGTGCAGGTTCCTTCATCAGGTGGGGGGAGGAATACTAGTTGGCGACGTCACTGGCACAGGGCCTCTCATAGTACGCAAAAGTGTTGCTGCCGGTGGGAGGCGCCCCCGCCGTGCAAACACACCGCTGTACTTTGAGGGGCCCTGTGCCAGTGCCAATGCCAACGAGTGGGCCCCCCCTGCTTGCTCAGGTTCACAGCACTTGCAAAGTTGAAATACTTACCTCTCCCTGCTCCACTGCCGTGACGTGGTCCAGATTTCCTGGGCCCACTAATTACTTGAACCAGCCCTACCCCCCACAACTTTAGCCAAATGACCCCCAATTTCAAATGCCTTCCAATTATTATAAGGTAAATTACGCTTGACAAGCTTCATTAAGAAGAATGGATGGTTTTGACATTAAAATGGCCACTCTAGGTGTTTTCCTGGCCCCCACTCACTGCCGACTATGCTGCCCCATTGACTTGCATTGGGTTTCGTGTTTCGGTCGATCCCGACTTTACGTCATAATCGGCCGATTTCACTCGACCCGACTTTGGACATAGTCGGGTTTCGCAAAACCCGGCTCGACTCTAAAAAGGTCAAGGTCGCTCAACTCTAACCAAGAGGAGTGAGGGCCCTATTGACATGAAATTCTCACCAGATGTCAGTAACAACCCATCCAATCCACACAGGCAAAGACATCAAACCATAGATGTTCATAAATTAAGATGCAAGGATAAAAAGAGGTATAATTGTGAGGTTTTCAAAGTGTAGTCTCTAAGAAGCAGTCGGATACTATTACTATAACCAGGTGTGTCTTAGGACAATTATGATCCCATTAGTTCGGGAATAAAGCTGCACCACAAATGGTAAGATTTTCTAAGAAAGAAAGTTCCCAAAACACTAATCAGTTAAGAACAGTGTAGTAGATGTGTTGACATCTAATAACAATGCCCTGTGTTTGGCTTATTTTGATTAGTCCCAATCACAATCGAAAATTTTCAAGACGTTCACCGCATTTATATCAGAGACAAAGAAAAAGTTAGAATAGTTCTGATTTGTGCAGAGTTTCAAGTATGAGCAAGGTGCAAAATAAAATGGCATGCTTCAAGAAGTCAGTTCTAAATATTTAATATACAATAAGGGCCACTTAAAGAGGACCAGTTACCAGGTCAAAAGTGACCAACTTTAGTCCTATTTCATTCCCGTTTCTCCCTAGAGTATTCCGCTTTGCTTTTTTCACTATGCCATACAGTTCCAGAGATGTGGGCCTTTTTATTTAGTGATTTAATTTTTTTTAATCACGAGGCATGGTTCACAGGATTTCTAGCATGCGCTTTGTATTATTAAGCCATGCCCTTTTAGTGACCTCTATAACTAATAGCACTAAATAAAAAGGACCATATCTCTGGAAATGTATGACGGATTTAAAAAAAAAAGAAAAATAACTGAGTACTCAGAATAATGGGCAGAAGGTGTTTCTGTGTACCCCAGCAACTGGGCCAGTAGATATCAACTCTGCCTTCCAAAGGTAATAACGAGGTGGACATTGCAATGTTATATGTGTGAAGAAAATTGATGAACAGGACATTGACACAACAAAAAAACTTTTTTGGGGTACCTTAATATTGACTAGAATATGGCTCACAGCATGTCACTGTGATTCTCAGTATTTGTTACCCTTGGATTTCCAATTTACAAGCAATGCCATTTACAATTTTCTTACAACAGCAACTGTGCTGTGATCTCTCTGCTCCCAAACTGTATGCCATTCGCAGAAAACCACCCATGAACTTCTTTACACAGCTGGAACTTTTGGCATTATGTCTGTTCTTTACTATGACTTAACAATGTGCTAATCTGCTACATAGTCATCCTTTGTCTGGCTGTGGATGCTCTCAGCCCCTTCCCTCTTACATGGATGGACAATGGTGTTACAAAGAGAGCAATATTAATTATTATAGCTCCTGAACCATAGAATTGCCCAGTTGTGAATGACCTTCTTGTCTCTCTTCCATACCCAATGGTCAGTATCTTGTGCCATGATCTAGAAATAAATATTAAAAATTCATATAATCATTACAGACTTTTAATCAAAGTTTATAATAATTTTGTTGTGCAGTATGTTGCTAACCAGATCACAGATAGCCCGATCCACCCAAGCTCTAAATCCCATCCTGATGAGAAACCGGTTAAGTAATCACAAGAGCCATTCTTTTTTCCATAGTCCACATCCATACATGGACCCAGTGGCAGATTACTCATTGATACTGAACATCCTCTTCAAATCGGTTGGCAAAAAAACAATAAGGGTTAAAAATGAAACTACATAAATGAAGTAAGGTCATAGACAGAGGAATAAGTATATCAGTTAAAAAAATATCGTGAAGAAAATAAATGAAGGTATATATACTGTATACATTATATATATATATATATATATATATATATATATATATATATATATATGAGCAAAAAAAGGAAAACAGCACAAAAAGTAACTGAAGAAAAAAGTGAAATTTAATGCCTGAAAAGGATAGTATATCCGAAACGTCGCCACGCCGTTCAGGCATTAAATTTTACTTTTTCTTCAGTTACTTTTTGTGCTGTTTTCCTTTTTTTGCTCTTATGTTTGGAGATCACTAGTTCAGTGGTCAGGAAAGCGTTGCACACTTTAAGGTAATACTGGATGCTGTTCCAATTTTTATATATATATATATATATATATATATTTACTAGCTATTGAACCCGTTCTACGCCCGGGTGGCGAGCATTTATATTGGTATATTGTCTCCATCCTGGTATGTGCTGCTCCATCCTGCGTCCCCATCCTGTCATGCGCTGCTCCATCCTGCGTCCCCATCCTGTCATGTGCTGCTCCATCCTGCGTCCCCATCCTGTCATGCGCTGCTCCATCCTGCGTTCCCATCCTGTCATGTGCTGCTCCATCCTGCGTTCCCCTTCCTGTCATGCGCTGCTCCCATCCTGCGTCCTCATCCTGTCATGCGCTGCTCCCATCCTGCGTCCCCATCCTGTGATGCGCTGCTCCCATCCTGTGATGCGCTGCTCCCATCCTGCGTCCCCATCCTGTCATGTGCTGCTCCATCCTGCGTTCCCATCCTGTCATGTGCTGCTCCATCCTGCGTCCCCATCCTTATGTGCTGCTCCCATCCTGCGTCCCCATCCTGTGATGCGCTGCTCCCATCCTGTGATGCGCTGCTCCCATCCTGCATCCCCATCCTGTCATGTGCTGCTCCATCCTGCGTCCCCATCCTGTCATGCGCTGCTCCATCATGCGTCCCCATCCTGTCATGCGCTGCTCCATCCTGCGTCCCCATCCTTATGTGCTGCTGCATCCTGCGTCCCCATCCTTATGTGCTGCTGCATCCTGCGTCCCCATCCTTATGTGCTGCTCCATCCTGCGTCCCCATCCTTATGTGCTGCTCCCATCCTGCGTCCCCATCTTTATGTGCTGCTCCATCCTGCGTCCCCATCCTTATGTGCTGCTGCATCCTGCGTCCCCATCCTTATGTGCTGCTGCATCCTGCGTCCCCATCCTTATGTGCTGCTGCATCCTGCGTCCCCATCCTTATGTGCTGCTGCATCCTGCGTCCCCATCCTTATGTGCTGCTCCATCCTGCGTCCCCATCCTTATGTACTGCTGCATCCTGCGTCCCCATCCTTATGTGCTGCTGCATCCTGCGTCCCCATCCTTATGTTCATACTGCATCCTGCGTCCCCATCCTTATGTGCTGCTGCATCCTGCGTCCACATCCTTATGTGCTGCTGCATCCTGCATCCCCATTCTTATGTGCTGCTCCCATCCTGCGTCCCCATCCTTATGTTCATGCTGCATCCTGCGTCCCAATCCTTATGTGCTGCTGCATCCTGCGTCCCCATCCTTATGTGCTGCTCCCATCCTGCGTCCCCATCCTTATGTTCATGCTGCATCCTGCGTCCCCATCCTTATGTGCTGCTGCATCCTGCGTCCCCATCCTTATGTTCATGCTGCATCCTGCATCCCCATCCTTATGTTCATGCTGCAACCTGCGTCCCCATCCTTATGTTCATGCTGCATCCTGCGTCCCCATCCTTATGTGCTGCTCCATCCTGCGTCCCCATCCTTATGTGCTGCTCCATCCTGCGTCCCCATCCTTATGTGCTGCTCCCATCCTGCGTCCCCATCCTTATGTGCTGCTCCATCCTGCGTCCACATCCTGTTATGTGCTGCTCCATCCTGCGTCCCCATCCTTATGTGCTGCTCCATCCTGCGTCCCCATCCTTATGTGCTGCTCCATCCTGCGTCCCCATCCTGTTATGTGCTGCTCCATCCTGCGTCCCCATCCTTATGTGCTGCTCCATCCTGCATCCCCATCCTTATGTGCTGCTCCATCCTGCGTCCCCATCCTTATGTGCTGCTCCATCCTGCGTCCCCATCCTTATGTGCTGCTCCATCTTGCGTCCCCATCCTTATGTGCTGCTCCATCCTGCGTCCCCATCCTTATGTGCTGCTCCATCCTGCGTCCCCATCCTTATGTGCTGCTCCATCCTGCGTCCCCATCCTTATGTGCTGCTCCATCCTGCGTCCCCATCCTTATGTGCTGCTCCCATCCTGCGTCCCCATCCTTATGTGCTGCTCCATCCTGCGTCCCCATCCTTATGTGCTGCTCCATCCTGCGTCCCCATCCTTATGTGCTGCTCCATCCTGCGTCCCCATCCTTATGTGCTGCTCCATCCTGCGTCCCCATCCTTATGTGCTGCTCCATCCTGCGTCCCCATCCTTATGTGCTGCTCCCATCCTGCGTCCCCATCCTTATGTGCTGCTCCATCCTGCGTCCCCATCCTTATGTGCTGCTCCATCCTGCGTCCCCATCCTTATGTGCTGCTCCATCCTGCGTCCCCATCCTTATGTGCTGCTCCCATCCTGCGTCCCCATCCTTATGTGCTGCTCCATCCTGCGTCCCCATCCTTATGTGCTGCTCCATCCTGCGTCCCCATCCTTATGTGCTGCTCCATCCTGCGTCCCCATCCTTATGTGCTGCTCCATCCTGCGTCCCCATCCTTATGTGCTGCTCCATCCTGCGTCCCCATACTGCCTCTGACCCGCTCGGCGCCGAGTGCTGGGGGGCCTGAGCAGGCGGGGACACCGGCGCGCTGTGGGGGTCAGGTGCCGGTATCGCCGCCAGCTCAGGCCCCCCCAGCACTTACTATATTCACCTGTCCGGCGTTCCATCGCTGAGCGCCGCCATCTTACCGGTCTCCTGGCCGTGACTGTTCAGTCAGAGGGCGGCGCCGGCGTGCATTAAGCGCGTCATCGCGCCCTCTGAACTGAAGGTCACAGGCCGAAGACCGGGAAGATGGCGGCGCTCAGCGATGGAACGGGGACAGGTGAATATAGGCCGATACTCACCCTACTGGCGGTCCCTGCTTCTGCGGTGGAGATCGCGGTGTGCGTTCAGTGTGAACGCACACCGCGATCTCCCGGGAGCGTCGCTCTGTGAGGCCCAGACTGCGCCGGCGCTTGCGCAGTCTATAGAGGCTTCGGACAGAGTGACGCTCCCAGCGTTATATTATAGATGTCTATATCTACTGTGGTAATGCTACTCACTTGGCTGCTCACAGAGGTAGACACAGGAAAGTTTCATCAGCTGATTTATTTAAACAGAGCATAAACCAGTGTGGAGTTCAACAAAATAAGCATGGCCCTTTTTGGCAAAAATGGGAAAACAAACTATAATGTAGAGCTGAGTCCACATTCCTGCGAGGATCTGCCCGCTCAAGGTACAGCAATTCAATTCAGCACAGTGTCACATAAACAGTACTCTGGAGCCCTCTCTCCTCTAGACACACAGACAGCCAAAAATTTCAGTGGCCGGATATTTAACTTGCCAAACCATGTGGAGATATGGTGGGCAGTCATCCCACCGATCTCTTACAACTACTCGCAAAAAAACGCAACCCTGTCATGGCCGATTAACTCCTCAGCACATAACATGCTGGAGATAAATTTATGGGTTTCACATGACCCTGTCACACTATATGCAATATATATTTTTTTCCATTTTATCTTATATACCTATTCCAATATATACACTAAAAGCGTCTTATAGACATGGAAAGAAGTTTGCAGTCTTGATCTATTAAGGTATATGAGGACCATGGCTAGGTGATACTAGTAGGATGACTAGAAGATAAAAATGATACATTATACAGTACATACTGTATACATGTACCCAGGATATTCTTGTGTTTGCTAATGCATGTGCACTATTATAATAGCATAAGCCTCTATATCTCCCTACTATAAATCTTCTTAGCTTTACATAAGTTTATATCCCTCAATACCATGACAGAGATTTTAAAGGGGTTGCTCACTACTTGGACAACTTCATCTCAATTCCCTATAGAGTGACCTATAGGGAATAAAAATAAAACCTTATAGTCACCACCTGCAGAGGCACGGTTCTGTTCTACGAATGGTGATGCTCGCCTGACATTGCATTTGGTGCATCTTAATTCAGCGCTCTTTGGATCAAGACTGACATAAATCGACGCAGATCTGCCTATCCTCCTGCAATGTGGATTCAGAAGGCAACAAGAGCCTTCCAGGAGGAAGAAGCTATCTTTCCCCATCATAAAGAAGCACATAGCATTTGTCTTATGGAAATCAGGTGGAAAAATGAAAAGAGCCCACATGAAGCCCATCAGAGGTCAATCGTTTCAGTCACAGTCACGGCACTGTAAACCTTACTATAAAATGTATACATTAGTATAGGTCTTAAAAATGAATTTCAATAATAGTTTCCCTTTTAACTCTTTCCAAAAGGTTCAACTTTCTACTTTCAGAAGAGAAATCAAGTGAGAGAGAAAACTTGTGTTAAAACCTAGATCAGTTCAGCTACCAATAAAATGAGAACGGAAGCATTCAGAGAGAAGTGATGAAATACATGACATTTCCTAAAGCGATCATTACAGCTGGTTAGAGAACTGATAATACTGCAGTCGTTCCTTAGCTCTGATTTGGAGCAAACCAGCAGTCATTGGTAAACTGATAGGTATAATTAAAATATGAGGGTGGATGTGCATGGCGGAAACGTTAATGTCGGGAGATGATACAATTGCAACTTTTAGTGATCACCTGACAGTAACGGGTCATTTACATCATTTCATTAGTGCTTCTTTGCATAAGGAAATAAAATATTCTTTTCCTCTGACTGAATAGGAATTAACTATTTATATGTATTTTATTTCATATTTTAATCTCAAAACTTAAATGGCGTCTCTAATATTATAATGATATGCAAGGCACCAAAGCAAATAGAACCTCAACTCCATGTGAAGGATAGGCAGTCCTAAAACTTTCTAAAAAAAAACTTTCTAAAAAAAAGTCAAATAATTCAGCATTTGATGATGTCTGTTTCTAATTTGGGAAAAAAAATACTTATCCCCTTAGAACAAAATTATATACCTATAGTAATCATGTGTGGAGGAGTCTCAGGAGCTGAGCTCCTTCCACACATGGCAGCTGCTGGTTATGTTCCACAGCAGGCATCTGCCTCTAACTGAAGGGACCAGAGTTGAGCTCCTATTGCTGCTGTTAACCATTCAGTTTCTACTGTCAATCTCTGATTGATCTCCAACAGCGTGATCGCGGGGCACAGATGGGTTAATATGGCAGCAGGGAACCTGCTGAAGGCCCGGATTGCTGTCAGAGGCTTATTTACACTAAATAACGCAATAATATACTTTCTCTTGTTAGAATATAAAATGACTCCTGATGGAGAAGCCAGTGACCAGACGACCAGTCCATCAGCTCCTCCATTAGAAAAGAAGCTTTCCATGCTCCATCAGCCGTCATGCATTATATATTTAACAAGAGAGGATGATGTGTAATAAAAACAGGGCTCCTTATAATTCAATATTTAAGGGACAGAGCTGTACATAACAAGTGAGGGCACCATGTAGTAAGGGACAGCAATATACCTATTAACACTTTCACGACATGCGCAGTAATAGTACGGCGCATGTCGTGTCTCCCCCTTTGATGTGGGCTCCGGTGGTGAGCCCACATCAAAGTCGCGACATGTCAGCTGTTTTGTACAGCTGACATGTGCACGCAATAGCGGCGGGTGAAAAAGCTATTCACCCGCCGCTATTAACCTGTTAAATGCCGCTGTCAAACGCAGACAGCGGCATTTAACCGGTGCTTCCGGCTGGGCGGCCGGAAATGATGTCATCGCCGACCCCGTCACATGATCGGGGGTCGGCGATGCATCAGGAAGGTAACCATAGAGGTCCTTGAGACCTCTATGGTTACTGATGCAGGCCTGCTGTGAGCGCATCCCTGTGGTCGGCGCTCACAGCACACCTGCATTTCTGCTACATAGCAGCGATCTGATGATCGCTGCTATGTAGCAGAGCCGATCAGGCTATGCCAGCTTCTAGCCTCCCATGGAGGCTATTGAAGCATGGCACAAGTAAAAAAAAAATGTTTTTAAAAATATGAAAAAAATATAAAAGTTTAAATCACCCCCCTTTCGCCCCATCCTAAATAAAACAATAAAAAAAAAAAACCTACATGTATTTGGTATCGCCATGTTCAGAATCGCCCGATCTATCAATAAAAGAAAAGCATTAACCTGATCGCTAAACAGCGTAGCGAGAAAAAAATCCGAAACGCCAGAATTACATTTTTTTGGTCGCCGCGACATTGCATTAAAATGCAATAACGGGCGATCAAAAAAACTTATCTGCACCAAAATGGTATCATTAAAAACGTCAGCTCGGCACGCAAAAAATAAGCCCTCACCTGACCCCAGATCATGAAAAATGGAGACGCTTCGGGTATCGGAAAATGGCACTTTTTTTTTTTTTTTAAATCAAACTTTGGAATTTTTTTTCACCACTTGGATAAAAAATAACCTAGACATGTTAGATGTCTATGAACTCGTAATGACCTAGAGAATCACAATGGCAGGTTAGTTTTAGCATTTAATGAACCTAGCAAAAAAGCCAAACAAAAAACAAGTGTGGGATTGCACTTTTTTTTGCAATTTCACCGCACTTGGAATTTTTTTCCCGTTTTCTAGTAAAAGGCATGGTAAAACCAATGGTGTTGTTCAAAAGTACAACTCATCCCGCAAAAAATAAGCTCTCACATGACCATATTGATGGAAAAATAAAAAAGTTATGGCTCTGGGAAGGAGGGAAGTGAAAAATGAAAACGCAAAAACGAAAAAGGGCCGCGACTTGAAGGGGTTAAAGGAGACTGCAAGATATATACATGTATGTGTGTGTGGCTATATATATAAATATATAGCTTTTTTGCCATAAAAGGAGGGGGACCCAGGACATTTCTAGCACAGGGGCTCCAAGCTGTCAGTGTCCGCCCCCGAGGTGGCCACAAAGCAATGCACCCAGTCCACAAGATCCCCACCCCTGGGGCAGTAGTTCCATTGCCCCTGTACCAGGAGATACCTGCTGTCTCACCAACTTTTGGTTGGGCCACAGCTTTTGTATGTCCCAGCCAGTATAGTCTGTTGTCACAGTCAATGCTCCTCCAGATGATACCATGACCGTAGCACAGGTATCTAGCTCCAGCCAACAACAGCAACCCTTAGGATAGTTCCTCAAATCCAGACAACAAATACCACGACCACAGCCCATGAATTCAACTCCAGCCGAAAAAAATAGTCCTTAGGATAGTTCCTCAAATCCAGACTACGGATACCCCATGGTAGCACCTGTGTCTAGCTTCTGCCAGAAACAACAGTTCTTAGGACAGTTCCTCAAACTCCAAGCCGCCCCTCCAGAATTTAGCCCTGCCTTCAGGACACCCCCCTCTAAAGCTAACTGTGCATTGGTGGAAGTATTTTCCTGATGCCAAGCCCATCACCTGGGACTGCATGTGAGACCCCCTGTGGTGACGGCTCCACTGGGTCTACAATACTCATCCACATAATGGGACTAGGGACTTGAGAACAATGAACTGCAGCCCTGAGACACTAATGAGAGTAATGGAATGATTGCAAATAAAATAATAAACAAATAAATGACTTGCCCTTTAACCGCTTCCCGACCTGTGACACAGCGTATGCGTAATGAAAGTCGGTGCCAATCTGACCTGTGACGCATATGCTGTGTGACTGAATGATCGCATTCCTGCAGGTCGGGTGAAAGGGTTAACTGTAATTTCACCCGACCTGCAGGGACGAGGGGAGTGGTACTTCAGCCCAGAGGGTGGCTTCGCAACTTCCTACGATCGCTCTTATTGGCTGTTGAAAGTGACTGTTTCACTTTCACTATTCAATCAGCGCAATCGTAATATTTCACCAATGAAAATTGGGGAAATATTACAATCCAGCCATGGCCGATGCTGCAATATCATTGGCTATGGCTGGAGACCACGATCTCCCCCGCCACGCCATTGATCTCCTCCCCTCCGTTCTCTGTCCTGTCCTCTGCTGTCCTCTGCTCCCCTCCGTCCTCCCATCCGCTCCCCCCATGGTCCGATCTCAACCTCCTTACCTACCGAGCTCCGGTGTCCCTCCCGGTTACCGTCTGTCTTCTCCATGGGCGCTGCCATCTTCCAAAATGGCAGCCGGCAGATTCATTCCAGGTACAGTTTAATCACTGTCATAGACCCTATCACAGTGATCAAAATAAAAAATATAGTAAATAACCCCCCTTCATCACCCCCATAGGTAGGGAACATAATTAAATAAAGAAAATATATTTACTTTTATTTGTCCACTAGGGTTAGGGTTAGAACTAGGGTTAGGGTTGCAATTAGGGTTAGGGTTGCAATTAGGGTTAGGGTTAGGGTTGAAATTAGGGTTAGAATTAGGGTTAGGGTTAGAATTAGGCTATGTGCACATGGTGCGAATTTGGCTGTGGATCCGCAGTGTATTGGCCGCTGCGGATTTGTAGCAGTTTTCCATCACGTTTACAGTACCATGTAAACCTATGGAAAACCAAATCCGCTGTGCCCATGGTGCAGAAAATACAGCGCGGAAATGCTCGTTGTATTTTCCACAGCATGTCAATTCTTTGTGCGGATTCAGCAGCGATTTACACCTGTTCATCAATAGGAATCCGCAGGTAAAATCCGCACAAAAAACACTAGAAATCCCCGGTAAATTCACAGGTAAAATGCAGTGCCTTTTACCTTCAGATTTTTCAAAAAAAACGATGCGGAAAAATCCTCACACGAATTTGCAACGTGGGCACATAGCTTTAGGGTTAGGGTTGGAATTAGAGTTAGGGTTGGAATTAGGATTAGGGTTGGAAATAGGGTTAAGATTAGGATTAGGGGTGTGTTGGGGTTAGGGTTAGGCTTGTGGTTAGGGTTATGGTTAGGGTTGGGATTAGGGTTAGGGGTGTGTTGGGGTTAGGGTTGTGGTTAGGGTTAGGGTTGGGATTAAGGTTAGGGGTGTGTTGGGGTTAGGGTTGTGGTTAGGGGTGTGTTGGGGTTAGGGTTGTGGTTAGGGGTGTGTTGGGGTTAGGGTTGTGATTAGGGTTGTGGCTAGAGTTGGGATTAGGGTTAGGGGTGTGTTGGGGTTAGTGTTGGAGTTAGAATTAAGGGGTTTTAACTGTTTAGGCACATCAGGGGTCTCCAGATGCGACATGGCGCCACCAACAACTTTGGGGGTCTAATTTCTCCTGTTACCCTTGGGAAAATAAAAAAATGTGGGCTAAAATAATTATTTTTGCGGGACAAAATGATTTTTTATTTTCACGGCTCTGGGTTATAAAATTCTGTGAAGCACTTTGGGGTTCAAAGTGCTAACCACACCTCTAGATAAGTTCCTTGGGGGGTCTAGTTTCCAAAATGGGGTCACTTGTGGGGGGTGTCTACTGTTTAGGCACATCAGGGGCTCTGCAAACCTAACATGATGCCTGCAGACCATTCCATCAAAGTCTGCTTTCCAAAACGTCATTACTTCCCTTCCGAGCCCCAACGTGTGACCAAACAGTGGTTCCTGTTATGATCTGGTGGTTAGAACTAATAGTGGACCTGGTAGTTAGAGCACCAGAAAAGACCTGATAACACATTAATACAGGACAAGCTCTGGGAAGTGGAACCTCTGCTGACCGCAATCCCTAATCCTATCACGTACACTAGAAATAGCCGTGGAGCGCTCCTATCATGACCTAGGTGCCTCGTCACAGCCTCAGAACTAGCCAGCCCTAGAGATAGGAAAAATAAGCCTATCTTGCCTCAGAGAAAATTCCCCAAAGGAAAAGGCAGCCCCCCACATATATTGACTGTGAGTAAGATGAAATCACAAACACAGAGATGAAATAGATTTAGCAAAGAGAGGCCCGACTTACTAAACAGACAGAGGATAGAAAAGGTCACTTTGCAGTCAGCACAAAACCCTACAAAAGCCACACAGAGAGTGCAGGGAAAAATATCATCCGCACCGACTAACGGAGCGGAGGCGCCCCTCTGCGTCCCAGAGCTTCTAGCAAGCAAGGCAAAATTCACATAAGCATGCTGGACAGAAAAAATAGCAAACAAGAAAAAAGCAAAGCGAAACTTAGCTTCTGCTGGAGAAAACAGGAAACCAGGAAGATCCAGGAGCGAACTAGACCAATGCTACAACATTGACAGCTGGCATCGGACAAGGATCCAAGTGGAGTTAAATAGAGCAGCCCACTAATGAATTAGCCTCGTCACCTGTGGAAGGAAACTCAGAAACACCCACAGGCATCAGAGAAAGTCCATGGACAGAACCAGCTGAAGTACCATTCACGACCACAGGAGGGAGCCCGAAAACAGAATCCACAACAGTACCCCCCCTTGAGGAGGGGTCACCGAACCCTCACGAGAGCCCCCAGGCCGACCAGGATGAGCCAAATGAAAGGCACGAACCAGATCGGCCGCATGAACATCAGAGGCAAAAACCCAGGAATTATCCTCCTGACCATAACCCTTCCACTTGACCAAGTACTGGAGTTTCTGTCTCGAAATACGAGAATCCAAAATCTTCTCCACCACATACTCCAACTCCCCCTCAACCAACACCGGAGCAGGAGGGTCAACGGATGGAACCACAGGCGCCACATATCTCCGCAACAACGACCTATGGAACACATTATGGATGGCAAAAGAATCTGGAAGGGCCAAACGAAATGACACAGGATTGATAACCTCAGAAATTTTATACGGACCAATAAAACGAGGCTTAAACTTAGGAGAGGAAACCTTCATAGGAACATAACGAGACGACAACCAAACTAAATCCCCAACACGAAGTCGGGGACCCACACAGCGCCGGCGGTTAGCGAAACATTGAGCCTTCTCCTGGGACAATGTCAAATTGTCCACCACATGAGTCCAAATCTGCTGCAACCTATTCACCACAGTATCTACACCAGGACAGTCCGAAGACTCAACCTGCCCGGAAGAGAAACGTGGATGGAAACCAGAATTGCAGAAAAACGGCGAAACCAAAGTAGCCGAGCTGGCCCGATTATTAAGGGCAAACTCAGCCAATGGCAAAAAGGACACCCAATCATCCTGATCAGCAGAAACAAAGCATCTCAGATATGTTTCCAACGTCTGATTAGTTCGTTCGGTTTGGCCATTTGTCTGAGGATGGAAAGCCGAGGAAAAAGACAAATCAATGCCCATCCTAGCACAAAAGGATCGCCAAAACCTCGAAACAAACTGAGAACCTCTGTCCGAAATGATGTTCTCCGGAATGCCATGTAAACGAACCACATGCTGGAAAAACAATGGCACCAAATCAGAGGAGGAAGGCAATTTAGACAAGGGTGCCAAATGGACCATCTTAGAAAAGCGATCACAAACCACCCAAATGACCGATATCTTTTGAGAGACGGGGAGATCCGAAATAAAATCCATAGAAATATGCGTCCAGGGCCTCTTCTGGACAGGCAAGGGCAAAAGCAACCCACTAGCACGAGAACAGCAGGGCTTAGCTCGAGCACAAGTCCCACAGGACTGCACAAAAGAACGCACATCCCGTGACAAAGAAGGCCACCAAAAGGATCTAGCCACCAAATCTCTGGTACCAAAGATTCCAGGATGCCCAGCCAACACCGAACAATGATGCTCAGAGATAACTCTGCTAGTCCATTTATCAGGGACAAACAGTTTCTCTGCTGGGCAACGGTCAGGTCTATCAGCCTGAAATTTTTGCAGCACCCGCCGCAAATCAAGGGAGATGGCAGACAAAATTATCCCCTCTTTGAGAATACCTGCCGGCTCAGAAACACCCGGAGAGTCAGGCACAAAACTCCTTGACAGGGCATCAGCCTTCACATTCTTAGAGCCCGGAAGGTACGAAACCACAAAATCAAAACGGGAGAAAAATAACGCCCATCGAGCCTGTCTCGGATTCAACCGTTTGGCAGACTCAAGATAAGTCAAATTTTTGTGATCTGTCAAGACCACAACGCGATGCTTGGCTCCTTCAAGCCAATGACGCCACTCCTCGAATGCCCACTTCATGGCCAACAATTCTCGATTACCAACATCATAATTGCGCTCAGCAGGCGAAAACTTTCTAGAAAAGAAAACACATGGCTTCATTCCCAAGCCATCAGAACTTCTTTGCGACAAAACAGCCCCTGCTCCAATCTCAGAGGCATCAACCTCAACCTGAAACGGGAGCGAAACATCTGGCTGGCACAGCACAGGGGCAGAAGAAAAACGACGCTTCAATTCCTGAAAAGCATCCACGGCCGCAGAAGACCAATTGACCACATCAGCACCCTTCTTGGTCAAATCAGTCAACGGTTTAGCAACACTAGAAAAATTAGCGATGAAGCGACGATAAAAATTAGCAAAGCCCAGGAACTTTTGCAGGCTCTTCACAGATGACGGCTGAGTCCAATCATGAATGGCCTGGACTTTAACAGGGTCCATCTCGACAGTAGAAGGGGAAAAAATGAACCCCAAAAATGAAACCTTCTGAACTCCAAAGAGACACTTTGACCCCTTCACAAACAAAGAATTAGCACGAAGGACCTGGAACACCATTCTGACCTGCTTCACATGAGACTCCCAATCATCCGAAAAGACCAAAATATCATCCAAATACACAATCAGGAATTTATCCAGGTACTCTCGGAAGATGTCATGCATAAAGGAGTGAAATACTGATGGAGCATTGGAAAGCCCGAATGGCATCACCAGGTACTCAAAATGGCCCTCGGGCGTATTAAATGCTGTTTTCCATTCATCGCCCCGTTTAATACGCACAAGATTATACGCCCCTTGAAGGTCTATCTTGGTAAACCAACTAGCCCCTTTAATACGAGCAAACAAGTCGGACAGCAACGGCAAAGGATACTGAAATTTGGCAGTAATTTTATTAAGAAGGCGGTAATCAATACAAGGTCTCAAAGAACCATCCTTCTTGGCCACAAAAAAGAACCCTGCTCCCAACGGTGATGACGATGGGCGAATATGGCCTTTCTCCAAGGATTCCTTTATATAACTCCGCAACGCGGCGTGTTCTGGCACAGATAAATTGAACAATCGGCCCTTAGGAAACTTACTACCTGGAATCATATTAATTGCACAATCGCAATCCCTATGAGGAGGTAGGGCACTGGCTTTGGGCTCATCAAATACATCCTGATAATCCGACAAAAACTCCGGAACTTCAGAAGGAGTAGAGGACGAAATTGACAAAAATGGAACATCACCATGTACCCCCTGGCAACCCCAGCTGGACACAGACATAGATTTCCAGTCCAATACTGGATTATGGACCTGTAGCCATGGTAACCCTAAAACGACCACATCATGCAGATTATGTAACACCAAAAAACGGATATCCTCCTGATGTGCAGGAGCCATGCACATGGTCAACTGGGTCCAGTACTGAGGCTTATTCTTGGCCAAAGGCGTAGCATCAATTCCTCTCAATGGAATAGGATGCTGCAAGGGCTCCAAGAAAAAACCACAGCGCCTAGCATACTCCAAGTCCATCAAATTCAGGGCAGCGCCTGAATCCACAAATGCCATAACAGAGTAGGAAGACAAAGAACAAATCAGTGTAACGGACAATAGAAATTTTGACTGTACAGTACCAATGGTGGCAGACCTAGCGAACCGCTTAGTGCGCTTAGGACAATCGGAGATAGCATGAGTGGAATCACCACAGTAAAAACACAGCCCATTCCGACGTCTGTGTTCCTGCCGTTCAGCTCTGGTCAAAGTTCTATCACACTGCATAGGCTCAGGCCCATGCTCAGATAGTACCGCCAAATGGTGCACAGTTTTACGCTCATGCAAGCGCCGATCGATCTGGATGGCCAAGGACATAGACTCATTCAGACCAGCAGGCATGGGAAATCCCACCATGACATCTTTAAGGCTTCAGAGAGACCCTTTCTGAAGATTGCTGCCAGGGCACATTCATTCCACTGAGTGAGCACAGACCACTTTCTAAACTTCTGACAATATATCTCTGCTTCATCCTGACCCTGACACAGAGCCAACAGTGTTTTCTCAGCATGCTCTACAGAGTTAGGTTCGTCATAAAGCAATCCGAGCGCCAGGAAAAAACGCATCCACATCACGCAATGCCGGATCTCCTGGCGCAAGGGAAAATGCCCAGTCTTGAGGGTCACCACGTAACAAAGAAATAATGATCCTTACTTGTTGAGCAGGATCACCTGAGGAGCGAGGTTTCAAAGCTAGAAACAATTTATAATTATTTTTGAAATTCAAGAACTTAGATCTATCACCAAAAAATAAATCAGGAATTGGAATCCTAGGCTCTGACATCGGATTCTGAACCACAAAATCTTGAATGTTTTGTACCCTTGTAGTGAGATTATCCATCCAAGAGGACAGACTTTGAATGTCCATGTCTACACCTGTGTTCTGAACCACCCAGAGGTAAAGGGGAAAAGTGAGACAGAACACGCTGCAAAGAAAAAAAAATGGTCTCAGAGCTTCACTTATCCCTCTATTGAGATGCATCAATACTTTTGGCCAGCTGTACTGTTATGATCTGGTGGTTAGAACTAATAGTGGACCTGGTAGTTAGAGCACCAGAAAAGACCTGATAACACATTAATACAGGACAAGCTCTGGGAAGTGGAACCTCTGCTGACCGCAATCCCTAATCCTATCACGTACACTAGAAATAGCCGTGGAGCGCTCCTATCATGACCTAGGCGCCTCGTCACAGCCTCAGAACTAGCTAGCCCTAGAGATAGGAAAAATAAGCCTATCTTGCCTCAGAGAAAATTCCCCAAAGGAAAAGGCAGCCCCCCACATACAGTATATTGACTGTGAGTAAGATGAAATCACAAACACAGAGATGAAATAGATTTAGCAAAGAGAGGCCCGACTTACTAAACAGACAGAGGATAGAAAAGGTCACTTTGCAGTCAGCACAAAACCCTACAAAAGCCACACAGAGAGTGCAGGGAAAAATACCATCCGCACCGACTAACGGAGCGGAGGCGCCCCTCTGCGTCCCAGAGCTTCCAGCAAGCAAGGCAAAATTCACATAAGCATGCTGGACAGAAAAAATAGCAAACAAGAAAAAAGCAAAGCGAAACTTAGCTTCTGCTGGAGAAAACAGGAAACCAGGAAGATCCAGGAGCGAACTAGACCAATGCTACAACATTGACAGCTGGCATCGGACAAGGATCCAAGTGGAGTTAAATAGAGCAGCCCACTAACGAATTAGCCTCGTCACCTGTGGAAGGAAACTCAGAAACACCCACAGGCATCAGAGAAAGTCCATGGACAGAACCAGCTGAAGTACCATTCACGACCACAGGAGGGAGCCCGAAAACAGAATCCACAACAGGTTCCCCCACATATGGGGTATCAGCGAACTCAGGACAAACTGGACAACAACTTTTGGGTCCAATTTCTCCTGTTACACTTGTGAAAATAAAAAATTGCGGGCTAAAATATAATTTTTGAGGAAGGAAAAATGATTTTTTATTTTCATGGCTCTGTGTTATAAACTTCTGTGAAGCACTTGGCGGTTCAAAGTGCTCACTGCACATCTAGATTAGTTCCTTTGAAGGTCTAGTTTCCAAAATGGGGTCACTTGTGGGGGAGCTCCAATATTTAGGCACACAGTGGCTCTCCAAACGCGACATCGTGTCCGCTAACGATTGGAGCTAATTTTTCATTCAAATAGTGAAATGGCGCTCCCTCCCTTCCGAGCCCTGCCATGTGCCCAAACAGTGGTTTACCCAATCATGTGAGGTATCGATGTACTCAGAAGAAATTGCCAAACAAATTTTAGGATCAATTTTATCCTGTTGCCCATGTAAAAATGAAAAAATTGAGGCTAAAAGAATTTTTTTCTGAAAAAAAGTACTTTTTCTTGTTTACGGATCAATTTGTGAAGCACCTGGGGGTTCAAAGTGCTCACTATGCACCTAGATAAGTTCCTTGGGGGGTCTAGTTTCCAAAACGGGGTCACTTGTGGGGGAGCTCCAATCTTTAGGCACACAGGGGCTCTCCAAACGCGACATGGTGTCCGCTAACGATTGGAGCTAATTTTTCATTCAAAAGTCAAATGGTGCTCCTTCCCTTTCGAGCCTTGCCGTGTGCCCAAACAGTGGTTCACCCCCAGATTTGAGGTATCGGTGTACTCAAGAGAAATTGCCCAACAAATTTTAGGATCCATTTTATCCTGTTGCCCATGTGAAAATTAAAAAATTGAGCCTAAAATAATTTTTTTGTGAAAAAAAAGTACTTTTTCATTTTTACGGATCAATTTGTGAAGCACCTGTGGGTTCAAAGTGCTCACTATGCATCTAGATAAGTTCCTTGGGGGTCTATTTTCCAAAATGGGGTCACTTGTGGGGGAGCGAATTTTTCATTCAAAAGTCAAATGGCGCTCCTTCCCTTCCATGCCCTGTTGTGTGCCCAAACAGTGGTCCCCCCACATATCGTGTATCGGTGTACTCAGGACAAATTGTACAATAACTTTCAGGGTTCAGTTTCTCCTTTTACCCTTGGGAAAATAAAAAAATTGTTGCTAGAAGATCATTTTTGTGACTAAAAAGTTAAATGTTAATTTTTTCCTTCCATGTTGCTTCTGCTACTGTGAAGCACCTGAAGGGTTAATATACTTCTTGAATGTGGTTTTGAGCACCTTGAGGGGTGAAGCTTTTAGAATGGTGTCACTTTTGGGTATTTTCAGCCATATAGACCCCTCATACTGACTTCAAATGTGAGGTGGTCCCTAAATAAAAGGTTTTGTAAATTTTGTTGTAAAAATGAGAAATCGCTGGTCAAATTTTAACCCTTATAACTTCCTAGCAAAAAAAATTGTTTCCAAAATTATGCTGATGTAAAGTAGACATGAGGGTAATGTTACTTATTAACTATTTTGTGTCACATAACTCTCTAGTTTAACAGAATAAAAATGTGAAAATTGCAAAATTTTCAAAATTTTCACCAAATTTTCATTTTTTTTCACAAATAAACGCAAAAATTATCGACCTGATTTTACCACCCAGCATGAAGCCCAATATGTTATGAAGAAACAATCTCAGAACCGCTAGGATCCATTGAAGCGTTCCTGAGTTATTACCTCATAAAGGGACACTGGTCAGAATTGCAAATAATGGCCAGGTCATTAAGGTCAAAATAGGCTGGGTCATGAAGGGGTTAAAGGGAATGTGTCATCAGGAAATAACCTATTGTTTTAATCATATTTTTATGTGAAACATATACCATGTTGGTGATGTGATGTGATATCTTTTTCAATCTATTATGTCACTTTAAAAAAAATCCACGTATTTTGAACAAAGTAGAAATGGAGCAACAGCAGCCTCCTAACAATGCAGCATAAGTACACAAGAAAAGCGTCTTGACAAAAGGAACATCAGACCTAAAATAACAAGTAAACTTTTTACTTAAAACAACATAACCTTGTCATTTGACATTAACAGAACCAAAGAAGGCAATAACATCAAAGATGCTCTGATGTGGTGGATGTCAAAAATATCACTCAGTAACAGAAAAGGCAGAGAGAAGGGAGAGAGGGAGTAAAAAGGGGATCAAAACTGAACTATCTTGGAACAGGTCTACCAAATATGTAACAGAAATCACCCAATCCTCTGCCACAAGAGGGGGCTATTCTGGAACGTAGTGAGCTATATGCACAGGTACAATCTGATGAAAACCCAAATAGCAGATTTAAGATCGGTAACATTAGCACAACATTTTGGCCCAATTGGTTACTTATTTGATCCCTTTTCCAATGCATATTCATATACAGGTGTTTCTCACAAAATTATGATATAATCAAACAGTTAATTTATTTCAGTTCTTCAATACAAAAAGTGAAACTCATCTACTATATAATTGTATAAGGGTCACTTCCGTGTTTCTGTCTGTCTGTCCTTCTGTCTGTCTGTCATGGATATTCATTGGTCGCGGCCTCTGTCTGTCATGGAAATCCAAGTCGCTGATTGGTTGAGGCAAAACAGCCACGACCAGTCAGCGACGTGCACAGTCCGGAAGAAAATGGCCGCTCCTTACTCCCCGCAGTCAGTGCCCGGCGCCCGCATACTCCCCTCCAGTCACCGCTCACACAGGGTTAATGCTGGCACTACGTAACCGCTGCTGTTAACCCTGTGTGTCCCCAACTTTTTACTATTGATGCTGCAAAAAACCTGCTATTCTCACCCTCCGTAGTCCCCCCAGCCGCTCGCACCTGCCGCCATCTTCCGTTCCTGGCGATGCATTGCGAAATTACCCAGAAGACTTAGCGGATATCGCTGCTCCCATTCGCTTCCAATATCCTGGAGCAGCACGTCCATGCTGAACTTTCCTCCCACCTCTCATCTAACTTGCTCTTTGACAATCTACAATCTTCTGGTTTCCGCCCCCATCACTCAACTGAGACAGCCCTGACCAAAATTACTAAAGACCTACTTACAGCCAAAGCTAACAAACAATACTCTGTACTCCTCCTTCGAGACCTGTCCTCTGCGTTCGACACAATTGACTACTGCCTCCTACTACAGACTCTCTCCTCCTTTTGCATCAAAGACCTCGCCCTATCCTGGATCTCCTCATACCTTTCCAACTGCACATACAGCGTCTCCCACTCCCACACTACCTCCTCATCCCACCCTCTCTCTATTGGAGTCCCCCAAGGCTCTGTTCTAGGACCCCTACCCTTCTCAATCTATACACTTGACCTGGGACAACTCATAAAGTCCCATGGATTCCAGTACCACCTTTATGCTGATGATACTCAGATCTACCTTTCTGGCCCAGACATCACCTCTCTGCTGTCCAGAATCCCGGAGTGTCTATCAGCCATATCCTCCTTCTTCTCCTTTCGCTTCTTCAAACTCAATGTGGACAAATCTGAACTCATCATCTTTCCTCCATCTCATAGATCTTTCTTGCCTGACCTATCTATCGCAATTAACAACATCACGCTTTCCCCCGTACCAGAAGTCCGCTGTCTCGGAGTAAACCTTGACTCTGCCCTGTCCTTCAAACCACACAGCCAAGCTTTTTCCACCTCCTGTCACCTTCAGCTCAAAAATATCTCCAGAATCCATCCTTTCCTCAACCGTCAATCTACTAAAATGTTTTTGCATGCCCTCATCATCTCCCGCCTTGACTACTGCAATATCTTTTTCTGTGGCCTCCCTGCTAACACCCTTGCACCTCTCCAGTCGATCCTTAACTCTGCTGCCCGACTAATTCATCTCTCTACTTGCTACTCCTCCGCTTCCCTCCTCTGCAAATCTCTTCACTGGCTCCCATTCCCTCAGAGTATCCAGTTCAAATTACTAATACTAACCTTCAAAGCCATCCACAACCTGTCTCCTCCATATATCTCTGAACTAATCTCCTGATATCTTCCATCACGTAATCTCCGGTCCTCCCAAGACCTTCTTCTCTCCTCCACACTTATTCGCTCCTCACCCAACTGCCTCCAAGACGTCTCCCGAATATCCCCCATCCCATGGAATTCTTTGCCCCAACATGTCTGACTATCAACCACATTCGGTTCCTTCAAACTGAACCTGAAAACTCACCTCTTCAGGAAAGCCTACAGCCTGCACTGACCCCGCTGCCTCCTCACCACTACAAAAGCTACCGCCTCACCAACACCGGAGCTCCTGCAACCCTCAACCTATTGTCTCCTTCCCCACCATCCTGTAGAATTTAAGCCCGCAAGGGCAGGGTCCTCACCCCTCTGTATCAGTCTGTAATTGTTAGTTTGCTTACTGTAAGTGATATCTGTAACTTGTATGTAACCCCTTCTCTCGTACAGCACCATGGAATCAATGGTGCTATATAAATAAATAATAATAATAATAATAATAATAATAATTATCTCTGTAAATTAGAAAAAATAATAAAAGAACATCTGAAAAGGCTTCCTAAGCATTCAAAAAAGTGCCTTAGTCTGTTTCAGTATCCTCCACAATCACTGTGAAGACTGCTAGCTTGACAGATGTCCAGAAGGCAGTCACTGACACACTCCACAAGGAAAGTAAATTTTCCATTTCATTTGGAAATCACGATCCCAGAATCTGGAGGAAGAGTGGAGAGGCACACAATCCAAGCTGCTTGAGGTCTAGTGTGAAGTTTCCACAATCAGTGATGGTTTGGGGAGCCATGTCATCTGCTGGTGTAGGTTCACTGTGTTTTATTGAGACCAAAGTCAGCACAGCTGTCTACCAGGAAATTTTAGACCACTTCATGCATCCCTGTGCCAGTAAGATTTTTGGAGATGGAAATTTCATACTACAGCAGAACTTGACACCTGTCCAGGCTAACAAAAGTACCAATACCTGGTTTAAAACAACAGTATCACTGTGCTTGATTAGCCAGCAAACTCACCTGACCTTAACCCCATAGGGAATCTATGGGGTATTGTCAAGAGGAAGATGAGAGACACAAGACCCAACAATACAGACGAGCTGAAGGCTGCTATCAAAGCAACTTGGGCTTCCATAACATAATATATTCTCATTTACTGAGATAATGACTTTTGGGTTTTTATTGGCTGTAAGCCATAATCATCAACATTAACAGAAATAAACACAGGAATAGATCGCTCTGTTTGTCATCACTCTATATAATATATGAGTTTCCCTTTTTGCATTGAAGAACTGAAATAAATTAACTTTTTGAAGATATTCAAATTTTGTGAGAAGCACCTGTATATCCTTGGTATGGTGGTCAATGAAGAATACAAGAGTGAAGTCAGTCCTCAGGAGTGAAGGTGAATTTTTGACAATTTCTCACACAGTTTTTACAAAGGTGGAAGATGAGAGCTTTAAATCAGTTCTCCATCTCTTTTTATTATGAAAACAGGCCTAGTGAACTCTCTATCGATCTGCTCATCAGTACCGCTGCTCTACTGCCACTCTCTTCTCTTTTTGCAGGATGACTGATGACAGGCTGCAGGTGGTAACAGGCTACAGTGGATAAGGAAAAGTGGCCAGCGGTACAAAAAAGAACTGGGAGTTCAGAGGTGAGTATTTTTTTGCACTTACTAGATTACTTTCTAAAATAGAAAGTAGTGGACAACCACTTTAACTGGAAATAATGAAAGTAGTTATTTACTATTTAATTAAGTAACTAGGGGCCTCTAGATACCCAAAGAGCATTTTTGGCCTTCTGGCTTGGTAAAAGTCCCTGGATCCATTTGTGCTTTGCACAATAAAGGAAAGAGATGGGGTACCATGGAAACAGCAGATTTTGCTTAAGAAATAAGAAAACAATGCATTTATATTGTTGTTTTTATGTGTAGAGGATGTGAGATATTAGTGAATGCTGCAAAACATAAGTTTAGCTTTCAGTATTTTTTTCATTGCATTTTCAATAACAAGTTTCAAACAGCAAAACTAACAACCTACAGGCATGGGATCATATAAATGTTCATTACAGTACATACAGTTAGGTCCATATATATTTGGACAAAGACAACATTTTTCTAATTTTGGTTATAGACATTACCACAATTAATTTTAAACATAACAATTCAGATGCAGTTGAAATTCAGACTTTCAGCTTTCTTTTGAGGGTATCCACATTAAAATTGGATGAAGGGTTTAGGAGTTTCAGCTCCTTAACATGTGCCACCCTGTTTTCAAAGGGACCAAAAGTAATTGGACAGATTAAATATTTTAAATAAAATGTTCATTTTTTGTACTTGGTTGAAAACCCTTTGTTGGCAATGACTGCCTGAAGTCTTAAACTCACGGACGTCACCAGACGCTGTGTTTCCTCCTTTTTGATGTTCTGTCAGGCCTTCACTGCGGTGGTTTTCAGTTGCTGTTTGTTTGTGGGCCTTTCTGTCTGAAGTTTAGTCTTTAACAAGTGAAATGCATGCTCAATTGGGTTGAGATCAGGTGACTGACTGGGCCATTCAAGAATATTCCACTTCTTTGCTTTAGTAAACTCCTGGGTTGCTTTGGCTTTATGTTTTGGGTCATTGTCCATCTGTAGTATGAAATGATGACCAATCAGTTTTGCTGCATTTGGCTGGATCTGAGCACACAGTATGTCTCTGAATACCTCAGAATTCATTCGGCTGCTTCTGTCCTGTGTCACATCATCAATAAACACTAGTGACCCAGTGCCACTGGCAGCCATGCATGCCCAAGCCATCACACTGACTCCGCCGTGTTTTACAGATGATGTGGTATGCATTGGATCATGAGCTGTACCACGCCTCCGCCATACTTTTCTCTTTCCATCATTCTGGTAGAGGTTGGTCTTGGTTTCATCTGTCCAAAGAATATTCTTCCAGAACTGTGCTGGCTTTTTTAGATGTTTTTTAGCAAAGTCCAGTCTAGCCTTTTTTTTCTTGATGCTTATGAGTGGCTTGCACCGTGCAGTGAACCCTCTGTATTTACGTTCATGCAGTCTTCTCTTTATGGTAGATTTGGATATTGATACGCCGACTTCCTGGAGAGTGTTGTTCACTTGGTTGGCTGTTGTGAAGGGGTTTCTCTTCACCATGGAGATTATTCTGTGATCATCGACCAATGTTGTCTTCTGTGGGCGCCCAGGTCTTTTTGCATTGATGAGTTCACCAGTGCTTTCTTTCTTTCTCAGGATGTACCAAGCGGTACATTTTGCCACTCCTAATATTGTAGCAATTTCTCGGATGGGTTTTTTCTGTTTTCGCAGCTTAAGGATGGCTTGTTTCAACTGCATGGAGAGCTCCTTTGACTGCATGTTTACTTCACAGCAAAACCTTCCAAATACAAGCACCACACCTCAAATCAACTCCAGGGCTTTTATCTGCTTAAATGAGAATGACATAACAAAGGGGTTACCCACACCTGTCCATGAAATAGCCTTGGAGTCAATTGTCCAATTACTTTTGGTCCCTTTAAAAACAGGGTGGCACATGTTAAGGAGCTGAAATTCCTAAACCCTTCATCCAATTTTAATGTGGATACCCTCAAATGAAAGCTGAAAGTCTGAACTTCAACTGGATCTGAATTGTTTTGCTTAAAATTCATTGTGGTAATGTCTATAACCAAAATTAGAAAAATGTTGTCTCTGTCCAAATATATATGGACCTAACTGTAAGTTCATAGAGATCAATCCATGTAAAGAGTCAAGTTGATTTCAAAACCTGTCATGGGCAGCCCAATATTCAGACCTGAACCTCGTTGAAAACCTCTGAAATATAATTAAGAGGATGATGGATAGTCAGAAGCCATCAAACAAAGAAGAACTGCTTACATTTTTGCGCCAGGAGCAGTGTGAAAGAATGGTGGAAAGCATGCCAAGATGCATGAAAACTGTGATTAAAAATCATGGTTATTCCACAAACTATTGATTTCTGAACTCTTCCTGCATTAAAACATTAGTATTGTTGTTTCTAAATGATTATGTTGTTTTCTTTGCATTATTTGAGGTCTGAAAGCACTAGATTTTTTTAAAATTTGGACCATTTCTCCTTTTCTGAAAAAAGCAAACAAAATGTCTTGCTTGGAAATTCGGAGACATGTTGTCAGTACTTTATAGACTAAAAGAACACTTTACACTTTACTCAAAAATATACCTATTAAAAGAAAAATCAGACAAACTGACAATTTTGCAGTGGTCTCTTAATTTTTGTCAGAGCCGTAAGTCTCTTCTAATTACTGAAGAAAATAATTCAGAAAGTCATCCTCTAGTTATAGAAAACATGTGCATGCTTACTTCTAATCCCACTGTAGACTTTGACAATCACCTCATGATCTCCATCTATACAACACCATTTTTCAAACTATGGAGGAATGATTGGCTTGAATAAATCATGGTTAAAGATCTGATGGACAAATCCATATCCTCCCAGCTTGAGGGACTATGTTAGGCATCAGTGTTCTTCGTAAATGTAGATGTTCTCACAAGTGGAATTTACATTTACTGATAATGCGGGCAAAAATTTAAGGTATCATGGTGTCTCCATAATTGCACAGAGCAATCAGGCTTATTAACCCCTTTTCCCCCGAGGGTGGTGTGCACGTTAATGACCAGGCCAATTTTTACAATTCTGACCACTGACACTTTATGAGGTAATAGCTCTAGAACGCTTCAACGGATCCCAATGATTCTGAGATTTTATTTTTCATGACAGGTTGTACTTCATGAAAGTGTTACAATTTCTTCGGTATGACTTGCGTTTCACATTTGTGAAAAAAACAGAAATTTGGTAAAAATTTTGAAAATTTCACAATTTTCCAACTTTAAATTTTTATGCCCTTAAATCACAGAGATATGTCACACAAAATAGTTAATAAATAATACTTCCCACATGTCTACTTGACATCAGTACAATTTTGGAACTAAAATTTTTGCTTGTTAGGAAGTTATAACGGTTGAAATTTGACCAGCGATTGTTCATTTTTCCAGCAAAATTTACGAAACCATTTTTTTAGGCACCACATCATATTTGAAGTCACTTTGAGGGGTCTATATGATAGGAGATACCCAAAAGTGACACAATTCTAAAAACTTCACCCCTTAAGGTGCTCAAAACCACATTCAAGAATTTTTTTTACTAACACTTTTGGTGCTTCACAAGAATTTTTTGAAAAAAAAAATTACATTTAACTTTCTTCACAAAAAATTGACTTCAGTTCCAATGTTTTTTTTATTTTGACAAGGGTAACAGGAAAAAATGGACCACAAAATTTGTTGTGTAGTTTCTCTTGAGCATGCCGATACCCCAAATGAGGGAGAAAACCATTTTTTTGTTGCACATCAGAGCTTGGAAGGGAAGGAGAGCAATTTGACTTTTTGAATGCAAAGTTTGCTGGAACAATTGGCGGATGCCATGTTGCGCTTGGAGAGCCCCTAATGTACCTAAACAATGAAAATCCCAAACAACTAACACCATTTTCGAAACTAGACCCCTCAGGGAACCAATCCAGATTTGTGGTGAGCACATTGAACCCTCAGGTGCTTCACAGAAGTTTATAACATTAAGCCGTAAAAATAAAAATAATCAAAATTTTATCACAAAATATTCCATTTTCATAATGGTAACAGGAGAAATTGCATCATACAATTTGTTGTGCAATTTCTCCTGAGTCCGCCCATATCCAATATGGGGGAGAAAACTACTGTTTGGGTGCATGGCAGGGCTCGAAAGGGAAGGAGCATCATTTGACGTCTTGAATGTAAAATTTCCTGGAATCACTAGGAGACGTCATATCCCATTTGGAGGGCCCCTGATGATTCTAAACAGTTGAAACCCCCCACAAGTAACCCCATTTTGGAAACTAGACCCCTGAAGGAATGTATTTTGATGCATGGTGAGCACCTTGAAACCCCAGGTGCGTCACAGAAGTTTATAACTTTAAGCCGTGAAAATAATAAAATCAGATTTGCCTCATAAAAATGATGTTTTAGCCCCAAACTTTGCATTCCTATAAGGGTAACAGGAGAAATTGCACCATACAATGTGTAGTGCAATTTCTACTGAGTTCACCATATGAGGGAGAAAACGGTTTAGGCACACGGCAGAGCTCAGAAGGGAAGGAGCATTATTGGACTTTTTGAATGTAAAATTTCCTGGAATCATTAGCAGACGTCATGTCCCATTTGGAGAGCCCCTGCTGTGCCTAAACAGTGGAAACCCCCCACAAGTAACCCCATTTTGGAAACTAGACCCCTCAAGGAATGTTTTTAAATGTGCGGTGAGCACCTTGAACCCCCAGGTGCTTTACATAAGTTCATAAAATTGAGCTGTGAAAATAAAAAAAAACACATTTTACATAGTAACATAGTAACATAGTAACATAGTTAGTAAGGCCAAAAAAAGACATTTGTCCATCCAGTTCAGCCTATATTCCATCATAATAAATCCCCAGATCTACGTCCTTCTACAGAACCTAATAATTGTATGATGCAATATTGTTCTGCTCCAGGAAGACATCCAGGCCTCTCTTGAACCCCTCGACTGAGTTCACCATCACCACCTCCTCAGCAATTCCAGATTCTCACTGCCCTAACAGTAAAGAATCCTCTTCTATGTTGGTGGAAAAACCTTCTCTCCTCCAGATGCAAAGAATGCCCCCTTGTGCTTGTCACCTTCCTTGGTATAAACAGGTCCTCAGCGAGATATTTGTATTGTCCCCTTATATACTTATACATGGTTATTAGATCGCCCCTCAGTCGTCTTTTTTCTAGACTAAATAATCCTAATTTCGCTAATCTATCTGGGTATTGTAGTTCTCCCATCCCCTTTATTAATTTTGTTGCCCTCCTTTGTACTCTCTCTAGTTCCATTATATCCTTCCTGAGCACCGGTGCCCAAAACTGGACACAATACTCCATGTGCGGTCTAACTAGGGATTTGTACAGAGGCAGTATAATGCTCTCATCATGTGTATCCAGACCTCTTTTAATGCACCCCATGATCCTGTTTGCCTTGGCAGCTGCTGCCTGGCACTGGCTGCTCCAGGTAAGTTTATCATTAACTAGGATCCCCAAGTCCTTCTCCCTGTCAGATTTACCCAGTGGTTTCCCGTTCAGTGTGTAATGGTGATATTGATTCCTTCTTCCCATGTGTATAACCTTACATTTATCATTGTTAAACCTCATCTGCCACCTTTCAGCCCAAGTTTCCAACTTATCCAGATCCATCTGTAGCAGAATACTATCTTCTCTTGTATTAACTGCTTTACATAGTTTTGTATCATCTGCAAATATCGATATTTTACTGTGTAAACCTTCTACCAGATCATTATTGAATATGTTGAAGAGAACAGGTCCCAATACCGACTCCTGCGGTACCCCACTGGTCACAGCGACCCAGTTAGAGACTATACCATTTATAACCACCCTCTGCTTTCTATCACTAAGCCAGTTACTAACCCATTTACACACATTTTCCCCCAGACCAAGCATTCTCATTTTGTGTACCAACCTCTTGTGCGGCACGGTATCAAACGCTTTGGAAAAATCGAGATATACCACGTCCAATGACTCACCGTGGTCCAGCCTATAGCTTACCTCTTCATAAAAACTGATTAGATTGGTTTGACAGGAGCGATTTCTCATAAACCCATGCTGATATGGAGTTAAACAGTTATTCTCATTGAGATAATCCAGAATAACATCCCTCAGAAACCCTTCAAATATTTTACCAACAATAGAGGTTAGACTTACTGGCCTATAATTTCCAGGTTCACTTTTAGAGCCCTTTTTGAATATTGGCACCACATTTGCTATGCGCCAGTCCTGCGGAACAGACCCCATCGCTATAGAGTCCCTAAAAATAAGAAATAATGGTTTATCTATTACATTACTTAGTTCTCTTAGTACTCGTGGGTGTATGCCATCCGGACCTGGAGATTTATCTATTTTAATCTTATTTAGCCTGTTTCGCACCTCTTCTTGGGTTAGATTGGTGACCCTTAATATAGGGTTTTCATTGTTTCTTGGGATTTCACCTAGCATTTCATTTTCCACCGTGAATACCGTGGAGAAGAAGGTGTTTAATATGTTAGCTTTTTCCTCGTCATCTACAACCATTCTTTCTTTTCATTATTTTTTAAGTGGCCTACATTTTCAGTTTTTATTCTTTTGCTATTGATATAGTTGAAGAACAGTTTGGGATTAGTTTTACTCTCCTTAGCAATGTGCTTCTCTGTTTCCTTTTTGGCAGCTTTAATTAGTTTTTTAGATAAAGTATTTTTCTTCCTATAGTTTTTTAGAGTTCAATGGTGCTATCCTGCTTTAGTAGTGCAAATGCTTTCTTTTTACTGTTAATTGCCTGTCTTACTTCTTTGTTTAGCCACATTGGGTTTTTCCTATTTCTAGTCCTTTTATTCCCACAAGGTATAAACCGCTTACAGTGCCTATTTAGGATGTTCTTAAACATTTTCCATTTATTATCTGTATTCTTATTTCTGAGGATATTGTCCCAGTCTGCCAGATTAAGGGCATCTCTAAGCTGGTCAAACTTTGCCTTCCTAAAGTTCAGTGTTTTTGTGACTCCCTGACAAGTCCCCCTAGTGAAAGACAGGTGAAACTGTACAATATTGTGGTCGCTATTTCCTAGATGCCCGACCACCTGCAGATTTGTTTTTCTGTCAGGTCTATTAGATAGTATTAGGTCTAAAAGTGCTGCTCCTCTGGTTGTATTTTGCACCAATTGTGAAAGATAATTTTTCTTGGTTATTAGCAGAAACCTGTTGCCTTTATGGGTTTCACAGGTTTCTGTTTCCCAGTTAATATCCGGGTAGTTAAAGTTCCCCATATCCAGGACCTCATTATGGGTTGCAGCTTCATCTATCTGCTTTAGAAGTAGACTTTCCATGATTTCTGTTATATTTGGGGGTTTGTAACAGATCCCAATGAGAATTTTGTTACCATTATTCCCTCCATGAATTTCGACCCATATGGACTCGACATCCTCATTCCCTTCGCTAACATCCTCCCTTAAAGTGGACTTTAGACAAGACTTTACATAGAGACAAACCCCTCCTCCTCTCCGATTTTTATGATCCTTTCTAAACAGACTGTAACCCTGTAAGTTAACTGCCCAGTCATAGCTTTCATCTAACCATGTCTCGGTTATTCCCACTTTGTCAAAGTTACCTGTAGATATTTCTGCTTCTAGTTCTTCCATCTTGTTTGTCAGGCTTCTGGCGTTTGCGAGCATGCAGTTTAGAGGATTTTGTTTTGTTCCAATCTCCTCGCTGTGGATTGTTTTAGAAATGTTCTTACCTCCCTTCTGAGTATGTTTTCTTGGGTCTTCTTTGTTCGAGTCTAATGTTTTTCTTCCCGTCCCCTCTTCTTCTAGTTTAACGCCCTCCTAGATGCATTTTCATAAATTTAACAGCAGAAATTGCACATTACAGTTTGTTGTGCAATATATCTTTAGTACACCAATACCACATATGTGGGGGAATACTACTTTTGAGGCACAGTACACAACTCATAAGGGAAGAGGTGAAATATTGGAGTTCAGATTTTGCTGGAATGGTTTGAGGGTGCCACTGTAGGATGGAGGGGCCAGGGCTGCTGTAATGGCTGACAGTAATCCCTGTATCACCCCCTGGCCCCCTCCCAGCACAAGATCATGTTTTCTTCTCTGAGTACCTCGGTGCTGCTTCTCTGTGTCATCTGGGATCTCCCGACACGAGAATGTATTCCCTTCAGACGGCTCCGCAATTAGAGAGTCACAGTCAGGCTTCACTTTAACTTCAACATCTTTACTGAACTCAGCATTATCCAGGGCGCAGTCAATCATAACAATTCACAAAGCTTTCCCTTGCCTCTTGTCTCTGCCATTAGGCCTGTCCCTGGGAGGGTTCATTTCCTCCGGTCCCCCAGTGTCCTCAATGCCCAGAATTCCTGCTTCTCGTGGGGCTATTCTCTGCCAATTTGCCCCGGTCCTTAGAATAGTGGCCCATGCAAAAATCTGCCACACCTTGGATACCTTGCTCCCGTACAGCTTAGCCTTCTTTCCGTAACACTGCAATCCCACTTGTACTGCACCGCTATATCTGATGTTGCTGTGCTTCGTTCTGTACTCTGTCCCCCTGGATATTGACTGCCGAGCCCACTCTTCTGGCAAAACATTATGGGCACAGTGTTGCCCTGGGCTAACCAGCCCTGTGTTCCTCATGGCCCCAACTGAACTAAATCGGGAAGACCTTACTACCTTATCCCACCGTGCTCCTCCTACAGTTAACTGTTTGCTATCCTATTTATAGTGCCCCATCTAGTGGCCAACTTGGGGTATTACTCCCTTAGCACTATACCCAATGACCGGCCCGGGGTACTTCACTTTCCCTATCAAAAGAGTGCATGTGTAAATAATACACAACGTCACAATGGCAGAGCCCCTGAGCTGCCAGAACAACAGAAACCCCCTATTGTACAATCTGCACTCCCCAATGAAATCTTCTATGGGTGTAGTGATCATACTGATACCACATATGCCTCACAGAATTTTATACCACTGAGCAGTGAAGAAAGAATAAATTAAATTTTTACCACTAAAATGTTGTTTTAGCTCCAAGTTTTTATTTTTTCTAAAGGCTAATAGGACTAAGTTTTTTTACAACACACTTTTTCTTGGGTGCACCAATATCCTACAATGTAATCAGTAAATATTTTTCAAGCACAGTGCAAAACTCAGAAGGCAAGGAGCACCAGATTTTATTGTTATAGTTTGCAGGTGCCATGACCCACAGGGAGAGTCCATGAGATGCCAGAACAGCAGAGCCCCCCATGGGGATGCATGTATAAACTGTCAGCTCTGCGTTGACAGAAAAATTTGCTGATAATGCACTGCGTATGACCAGCAAGTTTCGTAGCACTGTTGACCCGGATGTCATCATTACGACATCAGGCCACCATGGCAACGATCGGGACCCCGTGTCATGCTGCTGGGTCTTCGATACAAAGCCAGAGGGGCTGGCAGCCCTCTGGCGACTTGCGGAATGCTGCCATCTCATTCAATCACAGTATTTCGGGGGTTAAAGTGCCGGGAGCAGTGCGTGACTACTCCTGGCACTTATTGTTGGGTGTCAGCAGTCAGAATCAGCTGACAACCAGTGGCGATCGCCCGCACACCACCCGTGTGCACGGGTGATCACGCAGATGTAATAATTCATCCCTGGTCAGATAGACCCAGATCACATGAATGGATTATTACTAGTGTTGAGCGATACCGTCCGATATTTGAAAGTATCGGTATCGGATGGTATCGGCCGATATCCGAAAAATATCGGATATCGCCGATACCGATATCCGATACCAATACAAGTCAATGGGACACAAATATCGGAAGGTATCCTCTATGGTTCCCAGGGTCTGAAGGAGAGGAAACTCTCTTTCAGGCCCTGGGATCCATATTCATGTGTAAAATAAAGAGTAAAAAAAAAAAATATTGATATACTTACCCTCGGACGCGCCCTGGTTGTCACCGCTGCAACCGCCATGCTTCTGTTCCTAAGAATGAGCTTGTTAAGGACCTTCGATGACGTCGCGGCATGTGATTGGTCACATGACCGCTCAGCGACCAATCACAAGCCGCGACGTCATCGAAGGTCCTTAACGCGCTCATTCTTAGGAACGGAAGCATGGCGATTGCAGCGGTGACAACCAGGGCGCGTCCGAGGGCAAGTATATCAATATTTTTTATTTTTATTCTTTATTTTACACATTAGTCTTAATTCCGATACCGATTCCCGATATCACAAAAATATCGGAACTCGGTATCGGAATTCCGATACCGCAAATATCGGCCGATACCCGATACTTGCAGTATCGGAATGCTCAACACTAATTATTACGTCTAATGTCAGAAAGGGGTTAAGAAAGGGCTCAAGTGGCAAGTGATTATCGTTAAAGTCAGGCCAAAATAGGGTACTTCTCTGTTCATATTTAGGTGACAACTATGGTGTCAGAGCTTCTATTCCCTGCCACAATATTACGCCTGTCCATCCTGATTTCAACCAGCTGCTACCATTTAGTAGACGTCCATAAAGATTAGAGATCAACACTTAGGGTTTAAGTTTTGTTGTAAAAGCAAAGAACCCCATAACAGCTAAGCATACTTTATTTTTAGTTAAAATAAAAAATAAAGCAACTTGTTAAATGGGTTGCCCAATCATAATATATTGATGACCTTTCTAGTTAAAAGGTCATGGCTATTTGATTGCTGATGGTCTGACACTTAATCTCCCCACCAATCAGTTCTTAAAAATTACTGTTCTGTAGTGTCCAGGAGTGGCCACTTCACATTGAATAGAGTTGAGTAGCGCATCTCCTTTCCATATGTTTACATCTGGCCTCCTCCAGAGCCTGTAGCAGCTTATCGGTGAGGGAGCCCGGTGTTGAACTTCCAACCATTCTGCAGTATCTCCAAAGGATAGATCAATATACTCTGTCTGGACAATCCTTCTAAGCAACAATAGGTCTGAATTAAAATGTATTATTTCTACAGCTCATATGCAAATAATGCATCTCCATCTTTGACAGTCACTGGATGTTGAACAGCTTATTTACACAGGCTGAACCAGCTTCAAATGCACATCGAGGTATTAGATCATTCAGTGATCATAGGTTGACATTGTTCTCACCAGTACAAATCCTGTTTACACATGATGATGCGATGCTGAGTACAAGGATCTTTTAAAATGATTAAAAGATCATTTCATCCAATGAACAAGTGATTTACTCCTTGTTCAGACGATTGGCAGCCTGTTTACACTGGACAATCATTGTGAAATGAGCATTCCTACCTACGCTTTTTTTGTGATTGAGCAATGTAAATGTACTTTTAGCAGGTAAGCAAGTAGAAAAATCTAAAAATAGAAGGAAATATGACTGCAGGATCAAACCGTTCAAGGCTTATTTAATGTTTGTTGCCATAGAATAACATCAATCTGTATAAGAGCTGTAAAAACTATTTGTGTAAGTCTGTTGTCCAGGAATTTGGATATTGATTACCTATTCTAAATATACCACAAGTATCAGTCAATCAGGGTCTGATTTCCAGTAGTGAAACTGAGCAACTACAAACAAGTCCTGTGTTGGACAGTGCTCTGTGCACTTTGTAGTGGCCATTCTAAATGGTTGCAGCTGGGTTCTCATTTACTTCAATATCAAAGACCAGCGTAATTCATTTAAAAGGAATCTGTCTGCAGGCTTTTGCTATATAAATTGACAGCACTATGATGTAGGTACAGAGACCCTGATTCCAGTGATGTGTCACTTAATTTACTGGGTGCAGCAGTAATGATAGAGTTTTCTCTGCTGCAGATCAAGTAGAGCTTAGTTTTTGAGCTGTGCATAACCACGAGCGCACCACAGCTTTGATAATACACTAGATGGTGGCCCGATTCTAATGCATCGGGTATTCTAGAATATGTATGTATGTATGTATATAGCAGCCACATAGTATATAGCACAGGCCACGTAGTATATGGATCCATATAGTATATAGCAGACAAATACTACGTGGCCTGTGCTATATACTATGTGACTGCTATATACATACATACATATTGTAGAATACCTGATGCGTTAATATAGGCCACGCAATATATAACAGTGGCCACACAGTATATAACACAGCCCAAACAGTATATAACACAGCCCTTGTACTATATAACACAGCCCACGCAGTATATAGCAGCCACGCAGTATATAACACAGGCCACGCAGTATATAACACTGGCCACATAATATATAACACAGCCCACGCAGTATATAAAACTGGCCATGTAATATCTAGCACAGCTCACGCAGTATATAACACTGGCCACGTAATATATAGCACAGCCCACGCAGTACATAACACAGCTCACATAGTATCTAACACTGGCCAGGTAGTATATAGCAGCCACATGGTAAATAGCACAGTCCATGCAGTATATAAAACTGGCCACGTAATATATAACACATTCCATGCAGTATATAACACTGGCCACGTAATATATAGCACAGCCCACGCAGTACTTAACACAGCCCACATAGTATCTAACACTGGCCAGGTAGTATATAGCAGCCACGCGGTATATAACACAGCCCACGTAGTATATAGCAGTGTGGGCACCATATCCCTGTTAAAAAACATAATTAAAATAAAAAATAGTTATATATTCACCCGCCGGGACCCAATCCAGTGAAGCTCTGGCGATGCGCACGCGGCTGCCACCATTTTCCATTCCCAGGATGCATTGCGAAATTACCCAGATGACTTAGCGGTCCAGTATTTTTGCCTTTTGTAGGGTTATTCCCGGCCGTTTAGCGCCGGGTTAGGGGTCAAGTTCCCACCTCTGCACAGGGGGAATCTCAGGCCGTCTCCGCTGCGGTCTCCCATTCTTCTCCTGCCGCAGTGGAGTCTGCTCAGCGGAGACATCAGTCCCAGCGTCTTGCTCAGTCCCACTCTGTACAAAGAGTTACTGCTGCTTTTCCTGCTTCTGCCATTGAAGTCAGTGTTGGGCAGTGGCGAGCAGATGCTTTTGGGACTAAGTCCTGCTTTTCTCTTTCTGAGCATGCCCAGGGCAAGATCTCCCATTGGAGATCGAGGGTCACATGCTCAGGTACTGCAGCACATCTCATTGGTCCTCCAGGAAGGTCCTGAAAGTGCAAAACTTCGGTAGCAGCTTCCCATTGGTCCTTTATTGGAAGGTCCTGAACGTGCTGCAACTATATAAGCTGCGCATGACCGCATGGCCATGCGCTAGTATTGACTTGATATAATGTGTGTGTGTAGATGGATGCATGTCGATGGATGAAAGCTCCTAAATCATTCCCATTCCTAGTGTTGTTGACTGTTCGCGAATGATGGTAGCTATCTAGCGCCCGACTAAGCCATCAGCATGAAACACACATTACAGCGTCTAGTTGCTGTGACCGCCAGTGCGGCGCCGTGCGCTTTCTCAGTGCTTTCCTGACCCAAGCTTGGGTGGTTAGTGGCGTCCACCAGTGCGGCACCGCACGCACTCACGTGCATCTTTAATACATTTATTTCTGTCACTCTGACACCCCAGTAGCGGTGTCGAGCGCATGGACATGCTCATGAACTCTATTCCTGTGTCTTGGAATTGAGTTCTGAGACTCCTTGCTTGCTCTCTTGGTGTCGTACCGCGACCCTGTGACGCAACAGGGTTCGCTTCCTTCACACAGGGTGAAGTAAACCCGTGTGTATATTCACATTGTACCGCCATATCATCCATCATCACTAGCAGCAGGTTTTCACCTGCACGGTGGACCTCGGACTGCGAATGCACTTGATACTATTCCATCTTTAACTTGGTGCGTTCCGCCAGTCCTAACACGCGGGTTCTGAGAATGGTGGCCCACGCAAAAATCTGCCACATCTTGGTGCACTTTCTCCCAAATGGCTCAGCCTTCTTCTGTTCAGTAGTTGCAGTCCCAATAATGCTGCACTGCTGATTCTGCTGTTGCTGTGTTCTTCCTTTCTCTAGTTCTGGCCCCCTAGATATCTTTGCCGGGCCTAATCCTTCCTAAGGAATGCTACGGGGCACGTCTGTCATCACTAGCAGCAGGTTTTCACCTGCATGGTGGACCCCGGATTGCGAACGCACCTGATACTATTCCATCTTTAACTTGGCGCGTTCCGCCAGTCCTAACAGAATACTAGCGCCAGGGTCTGGCTAGTAAATGGCGGACATTCAGCAATCTTTGCGGTATATCCAGCAGCTGGAGGGTAGGTTGGCGGCTCTCGAGAGCTCAACCTCAGCTGTGGTAGTTACCGCAGTTGCTGTACAGGCTGCTAGCGTGGCTGCAGCAACCTTGTCCACTGCCACCCCTGTTCCGACATTATCTCGCCTCCCGCTGCCAGAAAAATTTTCTGGAGATAGCAAATCTTGTAGGGGATTCATGAGTCAGTGCTCTATTCACCTCGAGCTCCTGGCTGCACGTTTTCCCACAGAGCGGGCTAAGGTGGGATTTATTGTGTCTCTCTTGTCGGACAGGACGTTGTAGTGGGCTATGCCACTGTGGGATCATGGCGATCATGTGGTGCAGAGTGCTCCGCTGTTCCTGAGCACTATGAAGCAGGTCTTTTTAGGACCTCAAGTCACCCATGACACAGCGCTCCAACTGCTGGCATTAACTCAGGGTGAGTCCTTGGTCAGCCATTTTTCTGTCCGCTTTCGCACTTTAGCTTCAGAGCTGGAGTGGTCAGATAAAGCCCTTATCCCCATATTTTGGAGGGGCCTGGCTGATCATGTTAAGGAAACTCTGGCCACTAGGGAGATTCCTGCCACACTGGAGGAATTAATAACTGTCTCTACTCGAATTGACCTCCGATTTAATGAGCGGAGGTTAGAGCGAGCCCAGTGTAGGCAGAGGTTTCGTCTGCCTCCCACCTTCGCTAAACCTCTGGAATCTCCGGTCCAGGTTCCTGAGTCACATGAGGCCATGGAAGTGTTACGAGTGGGATCTAAGTCCCGGACTGCTTGTGCACTCAAGGTCTGTCATGCTTGCCAGCAGTCAGGACATCTTGCCACCAGATATCCCCAGCGGTCGAGGAAACGTCAGCGTCTAGTGGTAGTAGGTGGAGGTACACTAGACACGGCGACGTTTGCCTCCAAATTGTCCTTTAAGGGGGCAATTATTATAGGCTCATCCTCCCACTCGGTAGAGCTCTGCGTGGATTCTGGGGCGGAGGGCAATTTTATGTCTTCTGCCTTCGCCCAGCGTCACGCAATAACCCTGGTTATGCTAGCTCAACCAGTAACGGTACGAGAGGTGAATGGGTCGACACTGCCCTCACAGGTAACACACCAGACCATCCCTTTTACTCTGTCCATATCGCCATCCCATCAGGAGATTATATCTCTGCTCGTCATTCCTGAGGGAATTGGCAAGGTCCTGTTGGGGATACCTTGGCTACGGTACCACTCTCCTCACATCGAGTGGTCCTCAGGCAGGATTCTGGGATGGGGTGAATCTTGTGGGGGTAGGTGTCAGTGGGAGTGCGTTCAGGTTGCTACTACAGAGGTACCTGCAGATCTATCCTCTCTCCCCAAGCAATATTGGTCTTATGCAGACGTGTTCTCCAAAAAGGCGGCGGAGACCCTTCCGTCCCATCGCCCCAATGACTGTCCTATTGATCTCTTGCCTGGTGCTGAGCCTCCCCGGCGTCGAGTCTATCCGTTATCTCTCCCGGAGATGGAGGCAATGACTCAGTGCATTCAAGAGAATCTGGCAAGAGGGTTCATCAGGAAGTCAGTGTCACCTGCTGGAGCAGGGTTCTTTTTCGTGCAGAAGAAGAAAGGGGAACTACGTACATGCATAGACTACAGGGGTCTTAACGCCATCACCGTTAAGAATAAGTATCCTTTGCCCTTGATATCTGAGCTCTTCGATAGGCTTCGGGGAGCAAGGGTGTTTACTATACGAGATCTGCGGGGTGCTTACAACCTGATTCGCATCCGTGAGGGGGACGAATGGAAAACAGCGTTTAACACCAGAGATGGGCACTATGAGTATCTGGTGATGCCCTTCGGGCTCTGTAATGCCCCAGCCATTTTCCAAGACTTTGTCAACGACATCTTCCGGGAAATGCTTTCCACCTCGGTCGTAGTCTATCTGAATGATATTTGTTGTGAATTCCGCTCTTGGGCTCCCTCCGGTGGTTGTAAGTGGCACTTTTGTGAGTTCTGCTCTTGGGCTCCCTCTTGTGGTTTCTAGTGGTATGGCTGCTCCTTGGAGTTAGCTGTCATCAGCTGCCTCCACTTATCGTCTCTTCTGCTTGGCTATTTAAGTCTGGCTCTATCTTCAGCCAGTGCCACTTGTAAATGGTTCCTGGTTGGATTCACATCTCTTTGGAGTTCCCTGTTATCCTGACCAGTTCAGCTAAGCTAAGTTTTTGCTTGCCCTTTTCTGTCCATAGATTGTGGACTTATCCATTCTGTGCTTTCTATGTTTGTCCAGCTTATCAGTGTGAATTAATTCTGTCTTGCTGGAAGCTCTGGGAGGCAGATTTGCCCTCCACACCTTTAGTCAGGTGTGGAGATTTTTTGTAAACTCTGCGTGGATTTTTGTAGTGTTTTATACTGACCGCACAGTATTCCATCCTGTCCTATCTATTTAGTTAGACTGGCATCCTGTGCTCATCCTGGTTTCATTCTGTGTATGTCTTTTCCCTCTCCACTCACAGTCATTATTTGTGGGGGGCTAATCTATCCTTTGGAGATTTTCTCTGAGGCAAGATAGCTTTCCTGCTTCTATCTTTAGGGGTAGTTAGCTCTTAGGCTGTGACGAGATGCCTAGGGAGAGTTAGGAGCATTCCACGGCTACTTCTAGTGTTGTGTTGAGCTTATTGACTGCGGTCAGTACAGTTACCACTTCCTTCAGAGCTCGTTCCATGTTGCTCCTAGACCACCGTATCATAACAGTACAAGTGGCCAAAAATGAATTAAATGCATCTCAAAAGAAGGAAAAGAAAGTTCTGAGCCTTTTTTTTTCTGTGCTCTAGTTTGTCTTTTTTTTTTCTTTTCCTCTTGATATCTGGGTGGTTTAGGATATATGCTTTGGCATGGATGTTCAGGGTTTGTTTTCTCGTGTGGATCAACTTGCTGCAAGAGTACAGAGTATCCAGGACTATGTTGTCCAGACTCCGGCTTTAGAGCCCAGAATTCCTACTCCTGATTTGTTTTTTGGGGACAGATCCAAGTTTTTGACCTTTAAAAATAACTGCAAATTGTTTTTTTGCTTTGAAACCCCGTTCTTCTGGTGATCCCATTCAGCAGGTAAAAATCATCATATCCTTGCTGCGTGGTGACCCTCAAGACTGGGCTTTTTCTCTTGAAACAGGGGATCCGGCATTATTGAATGTAGATGCATTTTTTCAAGCGCTCGGATTATTGTATGACGAACCTAATTCTGTGGATCATGCGGAAAAAACCCTGTTGGCCTTGTGTCAAGGTCAGGAAGCGGCAGAGTTATACTGCCAGAAATTTAGAAAATGGTCTGTGCTCACTAAATGGAATGAAGAAGCTCTGGCTGCTATTTTCAGAAAAGGTCTTTCTGAAACCCTTAAAGATGTTATGGTGGGCTTTCCTACGCCTGCCGGTTTGAGCGAATCTATGTCTCTAGCCATTCAGTTTGATCGGCGTCTGCGCGAGCGCAAAGCTGTGCACCATATGGCAGTATCCTCTGAGCAAAGTCCTGAACCTATGCAATGTGATAGGATTTTGACTAGAATAGAGCGGCAGGAATTCAGACGTCAGAATAGGCTGTGTTTTTACTGTGGTGATTCGGCTCATGTTATCTCTGATTGCCCTAAGCGTACTAAGAGAGTCGCTAGGTCTGTTACCATTAGTACTATACAGCCTAAATTTCTGTCATGGCATTTGTGGATTCAGGCGCTGCCCTGAACTTAATGGACTTAGAATTTGCCAGGCGCTGTGGTTTTTCCTTGCAGCCTTTGCAGAGCCCTATTCCTTTGAGGGGTATTGATGCTACACCCTTGGCCAAGGATAAACCTCAGTACTGGACACAGATGACTATGTACATGGCTCCTGCACATCAGGAAAATTGCCGTTTTCTAGTGTTGCATAACCTGCATGATGTTGTTGTACTGGGATTTCCATGGTTACAGGAACATAATCCGGTGCTGGATTGGAAAACTATGTCGGTGACTAGTTGGGGTTGTCGAGGAGTACATAGTGACGTTCCTTTGATGTCAATTTCCTCTTCCCCCTCTTCTGAGGTCCCTGAGTTTTTGTCGGATTTCCAGGATGTATTTGATGAGCCCAAGTCCAGTTCCCTTCCTCCACATAGGGACTGTGATTGTGCTATTAACTTGATTCCTGGTTGTAAGTTCCCTAAGGGCCGACTTTTCAATCTGTCTGTGCCAGAGCATGCCGCCATGCGGACCTATGTTAAGGAATCTTTGGAGAAAGGGCATATTCGGCCCTCTTCGTCACCATTGGGAGCGGGTTTCTTTTTTGTTGGTAAGAAGGATGGTTTCTTGAGACCCTGTATTGATTATCATCTTCTTAATAGGATCACGGTCAAATTTCAATACCCCTTGCCTTTGCTTACTGATTTGTTTGCTCAGATTAAGGGAGATAGTTGGTTTACTAAGATTGACCTCCGAGGGGCATATAATCTTGTTCGTATTAAACAGGGTGACAAATGGAAAACTGCATTTAATACGCCCGAAGGCCATTTTGAATACCTTGTGATGCCATTTGGGCTCTCTAATGCTCTATCTGTGTTCCAGTCTTTCATGCATGATATTTTCCGCAATTATCTTGATAAATTCATGGTCGTATATTTGGATGATATTTTGATTTTTTCCGATGATTGGGAGTGTCATGTGAAGCAAGTCAGGATGGTGTTCCAGATCCTTCGTGATAATGCTTTATTTGTGAAGGGGTCTAAGTGCCTATTCGGAGTTCAGAAGGTCTCTTTTTTGGGTTTTATTTTTTCTCCCTCGTCTATAGAAATGGATCCTGTTAAGGTTCAAGCTATTCATGACTGGAATCAACCCACATCTGTGAAGGGTCTTCAAAAATTTTTGGGTTTTGCTAATTTCTATCGCCGTTTCATTGCCAACTTTTCCAGTGTGGTTAAGCCCCTTACTGATTTGACGAAGAAAGGCGCTGATGTGACGAATTGACCTCTGAGGCTGTTAAGACCTTTCAGGAGCTTAAACGCCGATTTACTTCTGTCCCTGTGTTGCGTCAACCGGATGTTTCTCTTCCTTTTCAGGTTGAGGTCAACGCTTCTGAGATTGGGGCAGGGGCCGTTTTGTCTCAGAGGGAGTCTGATGGTTCTTTGATGAAACCGTGTGCTTTTTTTTCCAGAAAGTTTTCGCCTGCGGAACGCAATTATGATGTCGGCAATCGGGAGTTGTTGGCTATGAAGAGGGCGTTTGAGGAGTGGCGACATTGGCTTGAGGGAGCTAAACATCGTGTTGTGGTCCTGACCGATCATAAGAATCTGATTTACCTCGAGTCGGCCAAGCGGCTGAATCCTAGACAGGCTCGATGGTCCCTGTTTTTCTCCCGTTTTGATTTTGTGGTCTCGTATCTTCCGGGATCTAAGAATGTTAAGGCTGATGCCCTCTCTAGGAGTTTTTCGCCTGATTCTCCTGGAGTCCTTGAGCCGGTTGGCATTCTTAAGGAGGGGGTGATTCTTTTTGCTATCTGCCCTGATTTGCGGCGGGTGCTTCAGGAATTTCAGGCTGATAGGCCTGACCGCTGTCCGGTGGGGAAGCTGTTTGTTCCTGATAGATGGACAAGTAAGGTAATTTCTGAGGTTCATTGTTCAGTGTTGGCTGGGCATCCTGGGATTTTTGGTACCAGAGATTTGGTTGCTAGGTCCTTTTGGTGGCCTTCCTTGTCGCGGGATGTGCGTGCTTTTGTGCAGTCCTGTGGGACTTGCGCCCGGGCCAAGCCTTGCTGTTCCCGCGCTAGTGGGTTGCTTTTGCCTTTGCCGGTCCCTGAGAGGCCCTGGACGCATATTTCCATGGATTTTATTTCGGATCTTCCTGTTTCCCAGAAGATGTCTGTTATCTGGGTTGTTTGTGACCGGTTCTCTAAAATGGTCCATCTGGTACCTTTGCCTAAGTTGCCTTCCTCCTCAGATCTGGTTCCATTATTTTTTCAGCATGTGGTTCATTTCCATGGCATTCCGGAGAATATTGTGTCTGACAGAGGTTCTCAGTTTGTCTCTAGATTTTGGCGGGCCTTTTGAGCTAGGATGGGCATTGATTTGTCTTTTTCTTTGGCGTTTCATCCTCAGACTAATGGCCAAACTGAGCGAACTAATCAGACCTTGGAGACCTATTTGAGATGCTTTGTGTCTGCTGATCAGGATGATTGGGTGTCTTTCTTGCCGTTGGCCGAGTTTGCCCTTAATAATCGGGCTAGTTCGGCTACTTTGGTTTCACCTTTCTTTTGTAATTTTGGTTTTCATCCTCGTTTTTCTTCTGGGCAGGTTGAGCCTTCTGATTGTCCTGGTGTTGATTCTGTGGTGGACAGGCTGCAGCAGATTTGGACTCATGTGGTGGACAATTTGACGTTGTCTCAGGAAAGGGCTCAACGTTTTACCAACCGCCGTCGGTGTGTTGGTCCCCGGCTTCGTGTGGGGGATTTGGTTTGGTTGTCTTCTCGTCATGTTCCTATGAAAGGTTTCTTCTCCTAAGTTTAAGCCTCGGTTTATTGGTCCTTATAAAATTTCTGAAATTATTAATCCGGTGTCTTTTCGTTTGGCTCTTCCTGCCTCTTTTGCCATTCATAATGCTTTCCATAGATCTTTGTTGCGGAGATATGTGGTGCCCGTTGTTCCCTCGGTTGACCCTCCTGCCCCGGTGTTGGTTGAGGGAGAGTTGGAATATGAGGTTGAGAAGATTTTGGATTCTCGTTTTTCGAGGCGGAGGCTTCATTATCTTGTCAAGTGGAAGGGTTATGGCCAGGAGGATAATTCTTGGGTTGTTGCCTCCGATGTCCATGCCACCGATTTGGTTTGTGCTTTTCATTTGGCTCGTCCTGATCGGCCTGGGGGCTCTGGTGAGGGTTCAGTGACCCCTCCTCAAGGGGGAGTACTGTTGTGAATTCCGCTCTTGGGCTCCCTCCGGTGGTTGTAAGTGGCACTTTTGTGAGTTCTGCTCTTGGGCTGTTAGCTGTCATCAGCTGCCTCCACTTATCGTCTCTTCTGCTCGGCTATTTAAGTCCGGCTCTATCTTCAGCCAGTGCCACTTGTAAATGGTTCCTGGTTGGATTCACATCTCTTTGGAGTTCCCTATTATCCTGACCAGTTCAGCTAAGCTAAGTTTTTGCTTGCCCTTTTCTGTCCATAGATTGTGGACTCATCCATTCTGTGCTTTCTATGTTTGTCCAGCTTATCAGTGTGAATTAATTCTGTCTTGCTGGAAGCTCTGGGAGGCAGATTTGCCCTCCACACCTTTAGTCAGGTGTGGAGATTTTTTGTAAACTCTGCGTGGATTTTTGTAGTGTTTTATACTGACCGCACAGTATTCCATCCTGTCCTATCTATTTAGTTAGACTGGCATCCTGTGCTCATCCTGGTTTCATTCTGTGTATGTCTTTTCCCTCTCCACTCACAGTCATTATTTGTGGGGGGCTAATCTATCCTTTGCAGATTTTCTCTGAGGCAAGATAGCTTTCCTGCTTCTATCTTTAGGTGTAGTTAGCTCTTAGGCTGTGACGAGATGCCTAGGGAGAGTTAGGAGCATTCCACGGCTACTTCTAGTGTTGTGTTGAGCTTAGGGACTGCGGTCAGTACAGTTACCACTTCCTTCAGAGCTCGTTCCATGTTGCTCCTAGACCACCGTATCATAACATATATTCTCATCTTTTCTCCAGATATTGACTCCCACCGGAGAGATGTTGGCAGAGTCTTCGACCTCCTACGTGCAAACTCTCTTTATGCAAAGTTGGAGAAGTGTGTGTTTGAGCAGGAGTCCTTACCTTTCCTGGGCTATATAATCTCTGCCCAGGGATTGGCTATGGATCCTGCCAAACTACAGGCTGTGATGGACTGGCAAGAGCCCTATTCTCTTAAGGCGGTGCAGCGCTTTATGGGGTTCATTAAGTATTACCGCCAGTTCATTCCCCACTTCTCAACTTTGGTAGCTCCCTTGGTGGCCCTCACCAAGAAGGGAGCAAATCCCAAGTTGTGGTCTGAAGAGGTCTCCAGGGCCTTTTTTTCTATTAAGTCTCATTTTGCTAGCGCTCCCATTCTACATCGTCCCGATGTGGATAAGGTGATTATTATGGAGGTGGATGCCTCTTCCGTTGGTGCAGGAGCAGTCCTCTTCCAAAAGGATGCTCAAGGTCGGAAGCATCCTTGCTTCTTCTTCTCCAAGACCTTCACACCAGCGGAGAGGAATTATTCCATTGGGGACAGGGAGTTGCTAGCGATGAAGTTGGCCTTTTCGGAGTGGAGACTAGGGTTGAGCGAAACGGGTCGAACATTTTCAAAAGTCGCCGACTTTTGGCTAAGTCGGGGTTTCATGAAACCCGATCCGACCCCTGTGCGGGGTCGGCCATGCGGTACGCGACTTTCGCGCCAAAGTCGCGTTTCAATGACGCGAAAAGCGCCATTTCTCAGCCAATGAAGGTAAACGCAGAGTGTGGGCAGCGTGATGACATAGGTCCTGGTCCCCACCATCTTAGAGAAGGGCATTGCAGTGATTGGCTTGCTGTCTGCGACGTCACAGGGGCTATAAAGAGGCGTTCCCGCCGACCGCCATCTTACTGCTGCTGATCTGAGCTTAGGGAGAGGTTGCTGCCGCTTTGTCAGAAGCAGGGATAGCGTTAGGCAGGGTCCATTAACCACAAAACCGCTTGTGCTGCAGCGATTTGCACTGTCCAACACCACCCTCGGTGTGCAGGGACAGTGGAAGTTTTTTTTTTTTTTTTTTTCCCCTCAGCGCTGTAGCTCATTGGGCTGCCCTAGAAGGCTCCCTGATAGCTGCATTGCTGTGTGTACGCCGCTGTGCAAACCAACTGCTTTTTTCAAAGCACAAATCCTCTTGTTCCTTCCTTTCTGCACAGCTATCTTTTTTGTTTGTCCACACTTTTTATTTCATTTGTGCATCAGTCCACTCCTTATTGCTGCCTGCCATACCTGGCTGAGATTACTGCAGGCAGGGAGATAGTAGCTGCCTGCCATACCTGGCTGAGATTACTGCAGGCAGGGAGATAGTAATTGTAGGACATTCCCTGTTTTTTTTTTTTTTTTTTTTTTGGTGGGAGATTAAGATTGGCAATTTGGCATTTCTGCTAGAGTGCCATCCCTGTGTGTGCCATCTCTCTCACATAGTGGGCCATAGAAAGCCTTTTCATTTTTCTGTATTTTTTTTGTGGGGTGTATAAATTCTCCCTGATAAAAATACAGTGGGAGATTAATATTGGCCTTTGGGCTTGTGTGCCAGTCCTGAGTGTGCCATCTCTCTCACAAATAGTGGGCCATAGAAAGCCTATTTTATTTTTTTTTGGGTTTTATAAATTCTCCCTGAAAAAAAGGGAGATTAATATTGGCCTCTGGGCTTGTGTGCCAGTTGTGAGCGTGCCATCTGTGCCAGTCCTGAGCGTGCCATCTCTCTCACAAATAGTGGGCCATAGAAAGCCTATTTAATTTTTTTTTTGGTTTTATAAATTCTCCCTGAAAAAAAGGGAGATTAATATTGGCCTCTGGGCTTGTGTGCCAGTTGTGAGCGTGCCATCTGTGCCAGTCCTGAGCGTGCCATCTCTCTCACAAATAGTGGGCCATAGAAAGCCTATTTAATTTTTTTTTTGGTTTTATAAATTTTCCCTGAAAAAAGGGCGATTAATATTGGCCTCTGGGCTTGTGTGCCAGTTGTGAGCGTGCCATCTGTGCCAGTCCTGAGCGTGCCATCTCTCTCACAAATAGTGGGCCATAGAAAGCCTATTTAATTTTTTTTTTGGTTTTATAAATTTTCCCTGAAAAAAGGGAGATTAATATTGGCCTCTGGGCTTGTGTGCCAGTTGTGAGCGTGCCATCTGTGCCAGTCCTGAGCGTGCCATCTCTCTCACAAATAGTGGGCCATAGAAAGCCTATTTAAATATTTTTTTGGTTTTATAAATTCTCCCAGAAAAAAAGGGAGATTAATATTGGCCTCTGGGCTTCTGTGCCAGTCCTGAGCGTGCCATCTGTGCCAGTCCTGAGCGTCCCATCTCTCTCACAAATAGTGGGCCATAGAAAGCCTATTTTTTTTTTTTTGGGGGGTTTTAGAAATTCTCCCTGGAAAAAAAAAGGGAGATTAATATTGCCCTTTGGGCTTGTGTGCCAGTACTAAGCGTTCCATCTCTCTCTCTCTCTCAGTCAGTGGGCCATAGAACGCCTATTTTTGGTTTTATTTGTTTTCTAAATTCTCCCTGAAAAAATCATTTTATTTTATTTGGTTTCTAAATTCTTCCTGATAAAATCATATTTTTTTTATTATTTTTTTTTCTAAAGTCTCCCTGAAAAAAAAAAAAAAAAAAAAAAAACAGTGGGAGATTAATATTGGCCTTTCTGCTTGTGTGCCAGTCTTGACTCCTGGGTGCGTCATCTCTCAGTCAGTGGGCCATAGAACACCTATTTTTGGTTTTATTTGTTTTATAAATTCTCCCTGAAAAAATCATTTTATTTTATTTGGTTTCTAAATTCTTCCTGATAAAATCGTATTTTTTTTATTATTTTTTTTTCTAAAGTCTCCCTGAAAAAAAAAAAAAAACAACCAAAAAAAACAGTGGGAGATTAATATTGGCCTTTCTGCTTGTGTGCCAGTCTTGACTCCTGGGTGTGCCATCTCTCTCTCTCTCTCTCTCTCCAATTGTGGTCCATAGAAAGCCTATATTTTTTTTCCTTGATTTGGGTTCCAAAATCTACCAGAGAAAATAACTCCATCAATCATTGGTAGAAAAATATTGGCCTCTGGGCTTGTGTGCCACTCCTGATTCCTGTGTGCGTCATCTCTCAATCAGTGGCCCATAGAACGCCTATTTTTGTTTTTATTTGTTTTATAAATTCTCCCTGAAAAAATCATTTTATTTTATTTGGTTTCTAAATTCTTCCTGATAAAATCATATTTTTTTTATTATTTTTTTTTCTAAAGTCTCCCTGAAAAAAAAAAAAAAAAAACAACCAAAAAAAACAGTGGGAGATTAATATTGGCCTTTCTGCTTGTGTGCCAGTCTTGACTCCTGGGTGTGCCATCTCTCTCTCTCTCTCTCTCTCTCTCTCCAATTGTGGTCCATAGAAAGCCTATATTTTTTTTCCTTGATTTGGGTTCCAAAATCTACCAGAGAAAATAACTCCATCAATCATTGGTAGAAAAATATTGGCCTCTGGGCTTGTGTGCCACTCCTGATTCCTGTGTGCGTCATCTCTCACTCAGTGGCCCATAGAAAGCATATAGTTTGTTACATTTGTTTTCTAAATTCTCCCTGCAAAAATCTATTTTTTTTTTTTGGGGGGATTTCTAAAGTGTTCCTGAAAAAAATAAAAATAAAAAAAAAATAATAGTGTGACATTAATATTAACATTTGTGCTTCAGTGACAGTCCTGCGTGTGGGGCATCTCTCTAATTTGCAGCCACCAAAAAAAGAGTGTGTAACATTGGGCCTGATTTTCGCTGTGGTCTCACCAACCTGTAAAGGGGTAGCTAAATCATACTGAAGTTATAGCTCACCGTGTAAGTTGTGTGACTGCAACAAATAACGTTAGTTTGGTTACGTTTTTAAAACAATGAGGAAGTCTAGTGGAAGAGGTCGTGGCCGGGGGCGTTCATTGTCAGCTGGTAATGAGGGTAGTGGTAGTGGTGGAGCATCAGGTGGTCGTGGGGAAAAAAATATTGCACCTAAGTCTGGAGCTGTGGAGCCAGGTTCGTCGTCCGGCTACACAAGGCCTCGAACGCTCCCTTTTCTGGGATTAGGAAAACCGCTTTTAAAGCCGGAGCAGCAAGAGCAAGTTTTGGCTTATCTTGCTGACTCAGCCTCTAGCTCTTTTGCCTCCTCTCGTGAAACTGGTAAAAGTAAAAGCAGCGCGTCGTTAGTGGATGTTCACGGTCAGGGACAAGTCACTTCCTTGTCCTCTTCAGCAAAAACAACAACAGAGAAGAATGCAGCAGGCGACACAACGGGTTACTCCATGGAGCTCTTTACACATACCGTCCCTGGCTTAGAAAGTGAAGCAGTTAACAGTCCATGCCCATTACAAATTGAATCTGACATGGAGTGCACTGACGCACAGCCACAGCCAGACTACTATGCTGGTCCTTTGACTCAGACCACAACATTGCCCTCGCAGGGTGCTGATCAAGAATCAGACCCTGATGAGACTATGTTGCCCCATCACGAACGCTATACCACCGAACGACACGGTGACACAGACGAAGTTGCGCAGGAGGTACAAGAAGAGTTATTAGATGACCCAGTTCTTGACCCCGATTGGCAGCCATTGGGGGAACAGGGTGCAGGCGGCAGCAGTTCTGAAGCAGAGGAGGAGGAGGGGCCGCAGCAGGCATCAACATCGCCACAGGTTCCATCTGCCGGGCCCGTATCTTGCCCAAAACGCGTGGCAAAGCCAAAACCTGGTGGAGGACAGCGTGGCCATCCGGTTAAAGCTCAGTCTGCAATGCCTGAAAAGGTATCCGATGCTAGAAAGAGTGCAGTCTGGCATTTTTTTAAACAACATCCAATTGATCAGCGCAAAGTCATCTGTCAAAAATGTTCTACTTCCTTAAGCAGAGGTCAGAATCTGAAAAGTCTCAATACTAGTTGCATGCATAGACATTTAACCACCATGCATTTGAAAGCTTGGACTAACTACCAAACGTCCCTTAAGGTTGTTGCACCCTCGGCCAATGAAGCTAGTCATCAACGCAACATCCCTTCCGGCAGTGTAGGACCACCATTTAGCGCACCACCTGCTGTATCTGTGCAGGTATCTTTGCCAGGCCAAAGCAGTCAGGGTCAGGGAATCACCAGTTTCGTAGTAGGAAACACTGCATCTAGGGCACCGGCGGCAACAATACCATCTCCCACCGTCTCTCAGTCTGCCATGTCCACCGGCACCCCCGCTAGTTCCACGATCTCCATCTCTCCAGTCCAGCTCACCCTACATGAGACTATGGTTAGAAAAAGGAAATACTTAGCCTCGCATCCGCGTACACAGGGTTTGAACGCCCACATAGCTAGACTAATCTCGTTAGAGATGATGCCCTACCGGTTAGTTGAAAGCGAAGCTTTCAAAGACCTGATGGACTACGCTGTACCACGCTACGAGCTACCCAGTCGACACTTTTTTTCCAGAAAAGCCATCCCAGCCCTCCACCAGCATGTTAAAGAGCGCATCGTCCATGCACTCAGGCAATCTGTGAGCACAAAGGTGCACCTGACAACAGATGCATGGACCAGTAGGCATGGCCAGGGACGTTACGTGTCCATCACGGCACACTGGGTAAATGTGGTGGATTCAGGGTCCACAGGGGACAGCAAGTTTGGGACAGTTCTGCCTAGCCCACGGTCTAGTAAACAGTTGTCTGTAGCCGTTCGCACCCCCTCCTCCTCCTCCTCCTCCTCGTCCTCCTGCAGAAGCAAGAGCTCGTCCACAGACCGCAGTCGCACAAACACTCCATCCGCACCTGCCACTGTTGCACACCAGGTCTCCCATTATGGGGCAGCTACTGGCATACGTCAGCAGGCTGTATTGGCTATGAAGTGTTTGGGCGACAATAGACACACCGCGGAAGTTCTGTCCGAGTTCTTGCAGCAAGAAACGCAGTCGTGGCTGGGCACTGTAGATCTTGAGGCAGGCAAGGTAGTGAGTGATAACGGAAGGAATTTCATGGCTGCCATCTCCCTTTCCCAACTGAAACACATTCCTTGCCTGGCTCACACCTTAAACCTGGTGGTGCAGTGCTTCCTGAAAAGTTATCCGGGGTTATCCGACCTGCTCCTCAAAGTGCGTGGACTTTGCGCACATATCCGCCGTTCGCCTGTACACTCCAGCCGTATGCAGACCTATCAGCGTTCTTTGAACCTTCCCCAGCATCGCCTAATCATAGACGTTGCAACAAGGTGGAACTCAACACTGCACATGCTTCAGAGACTGTGCGAACAGAGGCGGGCTGTTATGTTTTTGTGGGAGGATACACATACACGGGCAGGCAGTAGGATGGCAGACATGGAGTTGTCAGGTGTGCAGTGGTCGAAGATTCAAGACATGTGTCAAGTCCTTCAGTGTTTTGAGGAATGCACACGGCTGGTTAGTGCAGACAACGCCATAATAAGCATGAGCATCCCCCTAATGCGTCTGCTGATGCAAAGTTTGACGCACATAAAGGATCAGGCGTCTGCACCAGAGGAAGAGGAAAGCCTTGATGACAGTCAGCGATTGTCTGGTCAGGGCAGTGTACATGACGAGGTACCGGGCGAAGAGGAGGTGGAGGATGAGGAGGATGATGGGGATGAGTATATTTTTAATGAGGAAGCTTTCCCGGGGGCACGGGAAATTGGTGGCGTGGCAAGGCCGGGTTCTGGTTTTTTGAGGGACACAAGTGACGTAGATTTGCCTGCAACTGCCCCTCAACCAAGCACAACCGCAGATTTGACAACGGGAACTTTGGCCCACATGGCGGATTATGCCTTGCGTATCCTCAAAAGGGACACACGCATTACAAAAATGATGAACGATGACGATTACTGGTTGGCCTGCCTCCTTGATCCTCGCTATAAAGGCAAATTGCAAAATATTATGCCACATGAGAACTTGGAACTAATATTAGCAACAAAACAATCAACTCTTGTTGACCGTTTGCTTCTGGCATTCCCTGCACACAGCGCCCGTGATCGTTCTCACACGAGCTCCAGGGGCCAGCAGACCAGAGGTGTTAGAGGGGCAGAAATCAGAAGTGGCGTTGGCCAGAGGGGTTTTCTGACCAGGTTGTGGAGTGATTTTTCTATGACCGCAGACAGGACAGGTACTGCAGCATCAATTCAAAGTGACAGGAGACAACATTTGTCCAGTATGGTTACAAACTATTTTTCATCCCTTATCGACGTTCTCCCTCAACCGTCATTCCCATTTGATTACTGGGCATCCAAATTAGACACCTGGCCAGAATTGGCAGAATATGCATTGCAGGAGCTTGCTTGCCCGGCAGCTAGTGTCCTATCAGAAAGAGTATTCAGTGCTGCAGGTTCAATACTAACAGAAAAAAGGACTCGTCTGGCTACCCAAAATGTAGATGATCTAACCTTCATTAAAATGAACCACAACTGGATTTCAAAATCTTTTGCCCCACCCTGCCCGGCTGACACCTAGCTTTCCTATGAAAAGGTCTTGCCTGTGGACTATTCTGAATGACTTTTCCAATCTCGTAATTTTCTTCACCTGATTGTCCAGCATACGACATGTTTCCACCTCACGAAATGGCCAAACTCCCCACACGGGGCCGTGCTATCGCCACTTTGCGCTTGGACCCTTGAGAGTGCTGTTTGTCTGAAGAGGTGGGTGTGGCCGCTTTTGGTCGACGGCACTGCCACTGGGTCCCTCATAGTACAATAAAGTGTCTCTGGCGGTGGTGGTGCGCACCCAACGTCAGACACACCATTGTAATATGAGGGGCCCTGTGCCTGTACCGCCGGCCACAAGACAGTTCCCCCCCCCAGCTCAAACAGTGCTCTACCACTACCAAAATTATCTCTCACAGCTTCACCAATGTGTAGTCTAGGCGCTGACATCCTTCAATGCCTGGCACTGACAATACCATTGTTTTGACATTTTTGTTATGTTAGGCCTTCGAAGCCTGTCTGCGGTCCCTTCTTTCTACAACTACTACACTGACCAGGCCACTGCTGGCCGTGTTACCCTGGAACCAATTTAAAAGTGCCTACAGTCAGCCCAATTTTGTTATGTTAGGCCTTCGAAGACTGTCTGCCGTCACTCCTTCCACTAGACTTCCACTGACCATACACTGCTGCCCATGTACCCCTGGAACCAATTTAAAGTGCCTACAGCCAGCCCAATTTTGTTATGTTAGGCCTTGGAAGCCTGTCTGCGGTCACTCCTTCCACTAGACTTCCACTGACCAGACCACTGCTGCCCGTGTACCCCTGGAACCAATTTAAAAGTGCCTACAGCCAGCCCAAGTTTGTTATGTTAGGCCTTGGAAGCCTGTCTGCGGTCACTCCTTCCACTAGACTTCCACTGACCAGACCACTGCTGCCCGTGTACCCCTGGAACCAATTTAAAAGTGCCTACAGCCAGCCCAAGTTTGTTATGTTAGGCCTTGGAAGCCTGTCTGCGGTCACTCCTTCCACTAGACTTCCACTGACCAGACCACTGCTGCCCGTGTACCCCTGGAACCAATTTAAAAGTGCCTACAGCCAGCCCAAGTTTGTTATGTTAGGCCTTGGAAGCCTGTCTGCGGTCACTCCTTCCACTAGACTTCCACTGACCAGACCACTGCTGCCCGTGTACCCCTGGAACCAATTTAAAAGTGCCTACAGCCAGCCCAAGTTTGTTATGTTAGGCCTTCTAAGCCTGTCTGCGGTCCATTCTTTCAACTACTACTACACTGACCAGGTCACTGCTGCCCGTGTACCCCTGGAACCAATTTAAAATTGCCTACAGCCAGCCCAATTTTTTTATTTTAGGCCTTCGATGCCTGTCTGCGGTCCATTCTTTCAACTACTACTACACTGACCAGGTCACTGCTGTCCGTGTACCCCTGGAACCAATTTAAAATTGCCTACAGCCATGTGTTATTATTTTAGGCCTTCGATGCCTGTCTGCGGTCACTCCTTCCACTAGGCCTCCACTGACCACACCACTGCTGTCCGTGTACCCCTGGAACCAATTTAAAATTGCCTACAGCCATGTGTTATTATTTTAGGCCTTCGATGCCTGTCTGCGGTCCATTCTTTCAACTACTACTACACTGACCAGGGCACTGCTGGCCGTGTACCCCTGGAACCAACATCAGAAAATATAAAAATAAGTATTTTGCTTATAAAAAAGAAAATACTGGTGAGATATCAAATGCAGACATTTTAACATTAAAAACAAACACACAACTAAAATCTGGTACAGTACTAAAAATGGCCACCAGCTACAATTACTTTCTCCTGCAAGTAGTTAACTGAAAGTTTTTTTAAATTGAAAACACACATATGGCATCCACCGAGTGTTGTCCTGTCGCGTCTTCTTTATATTATTGCCGAGAAGATGCAAAATAATGAAAATAATAAAATCATTAATTACCAAAATAATAGAGAAAGTCAACACCACATTGCAAATAAACATTCATTCCAAATAAAGAAGCAGGGCGCGTCCGAGGGTGAGTATATACCTAATAAGAATCTAATCACCCTCGGACGCGCAATGCTTATTTCCAACAGCCTTCCTTCCTAAGAATCAGCCCTTCCGTCGTGTAGAGAGACGTTGTGTTACACTCCAAGGTGTTCCCCAGGTTGCCTTTCCTGAGCTTCGATCTTCCGGCTCTCGTTTAGTAGTTCTTGGAAACTACTCTGCATTAGGCCTTCAAATTGGGTATGGGGTGTAGAGAGATGGTGTGTTCCACTCCAAGGTGTTCCCCAGGTTGCCTTTCCTGAGCTTCGATCTTCCGGCTCTCGTTTAGTAGTTGTTGGAAACTACGCTGCATTAGGCCTACAAATTGGGTATGGGGTGTAGAGAGAGGGTGTGTTACACTCCAAGGTGTTCCCCAGGTTGCCTTTCCTGAGCTTCGATATTCCGGCTCTCGTTTAGTAGTTGTCGGAAACTACGCTGCATTAGGCCTACAAATTGGGTATGGGGTGTAGAGAGAGGGTGTGTTACACTCCAAGGTGTTCCCCAGGTTGCCTTTCCTGAGCTTCGATATTCCGGCTCTCGTTTAGTAGTTGTCGGAAACTACGCTGCATTAGGCCTACAAATTGGGTATGGGGTGTAGAGAGAGGGTGTGTTACACTCCAAGGTGTTCCCCAGGTTGCCTTTCCTGAGCTTCGATCTTCATGCTCTCGTTTAGTAGTTGTCGGAAACTACGCTGCATTAGGCCTACAAATTGGGTATGGGGTGTAGAGAGAGGGTTTGTTACACTCCAAGGTGTTCCCCAGGTTGCCTTTCCTGAGCTTCGATCTTCCGGCTCTCGTTTAGTAGTTGTTGGAAACTACGCTGCATTAGGCCTTCAAATTGGGTATGGGGTGTAGCGAGAGGGTGTGTTACACTCCAAGGTGTTCCCCAGGTTGCCTTTCCTGAGCTTCGATCTTCCGGCTCTCGTTTAGTAGTTCTTGGAAACTACACTGCATTAGACCTTCAAATTGGGTATGGGGTGTAGAGAGAGGGTGTGTTACACTCTAAGGTGTTCCCCAGGTTTCCTTGCCATTGCTTCGGTCTTCCGACTCTCGTTTAGTAGTTGTAGAAAAGTACACTGCATTAGGCCATACAAAATGGGTATGGGGTGGAGAGAGATGGTGTGTTACACTCCAAGGTGTTCCCCAGGTTGCCTTTCCTGAGCTTCTATCTTCAGGCTCTCATTAAATTGTGGTTAAATGGAACAACTGCATTTGGCGTACTAGTTGGTTTGGGGCCTACTATCGGTGTCTGCCACTCCTTGCTGTTCTCCTCCACTGAACAAAGCTGTGCCGCCTGTTTACTACGGTTGCCAATTTTGAACTGCATTTCGACTACTTACTGATTTGGCCCTACTCTCTGTGTCAGCCTCTCATTCCAGTTGTCCTCCACTGCAATGCCCCCTGGTTATTCCTGTGTTACCAATTTTGAACTGCATTTAGCCCACTTTCTTCTTTGGGCCTATATCTGTGTTTCCACTTCATCGTGCCCATTGCCCAGCCAGTGATAGATGAGTCTGCTGGTACATTGACCCATAACGCAACATTCCCCGTGCACGCTACACAACAACATTGTGACCCTGCTGAAAGTCAGGTTGCTCTTCCCGCATACCATACCACCTTACACGGGGACAAAGAGGAAGGTGCAGATGAAAGTGCAGGTTCCTTCATCAGGTGGGGGGAGGAATACTAGTTGGCGACGTCACTGGCACAGGGCCTCTCATAGTACGCAAAAGTGTTGCTGCCGGTGGGAGGCGCCCCCGCCGTGCAAACACACCGCTGTACTTTGAGGGGCCCTGTGCCAGTGCCAATGCCAACGAGTGGGCCCCCCCTGCTTGCTCAGGTTCACAGCACTTGCAAAGTTGAAATACTTACCTCTCCCTGCTCCACTGCCGTGACGTGGTCCAGATTTCCTGGGCCCACTAATTACTTGAACCAGCCCTACCCCCCACAACTTTAGCCAAATGACCCCCAATTTCAAATGCCTTCCAATTATTATAAGGTAAATTACGCTTGACAAGCTTCATTAAGAAGAATGGATGGTTTTGACATTAAAATGGCCACTCTAGGTGTTTTCCTGGCCCCCACTCACTGCCGACTATGCTGCCCCATTGACTTGCATTGGGTTTCGTGTTTCGGTCGATCCCGACTTTACGTCATAATCGGCCGATTTCACTCGACCCGACTTTGGACATAGTCGGGTTTCACAAAACCCGGCTCGACTCTAAAAAGGTCAAGGTCGCTCAACTCTAGTGGAGACATCTCTTGGAGGGGGCTCGTTTTCCCTTTCAAGTTTTCACTGACCACAAAAATTTGCTATATTTGCAAACAGCCCAGCGGCTAAATTCTCGCCAGGCCAGATGGTCCTTGTTCTTCTCTCAGTTCCACTTCACCCTCCATTTTCTCGCTGTGGAGAAGAACATACGTGCTGACACCCTTTCTCGCTCTGTTGTATCATCTGAGGAGGAGGAAGGAGAGCCTCGGCTTATTGTCCCCTCAGAGAGCCTGAGAACCGTAGCTCCAGTGTCGCTAGAGTCTGTGCCTCCGGGCAAGACTTTCGTGCCCATAAATTTGCGACCGGAGGTTCTCTCTTGGGCTCATTTGTCCAGGGTGGGTGAACACTTTGGGTCAAAGAGGACATCTGAGCTGCTGGCGAGGACGTACTGGTGGCCGCATATGCTCCGAGATGTCAGAGATTATGTTATGGCGTGTGTCTCCTGCGCCAAAAATAAGTCTCCTCGACAACGGCCAGCTGGCTTGCTCCATCCCTTGCCGGTGGCAGATAGGCCCTGAGAGATGGTCGGGATGGACTTTGTGGTGGGTTTGCCCAAGTCTCGTGCCTGTACCATCATTTGGGTTATTACCGATGATTTCACGAAAATGGTGCATTTGGTGCCGCTTCCACGGTTACCTTCTGACGGGCCTTGGCAGTGTTGTTCATTAAACACATTTTCCGCCTACATGGCATGCCGGACAAAAATGTCAGTGACCGGGGTCCCCAGTTTGCGTCTCGATGCTGGAGAGAGCTGTGTTGTCTTCTCAGCATTGAATTAAATCTCTCTTCCGCATATCATCCCGAGACGAATGGGTTGGTAGAGAGGGCCAATCAGACTCTGGTCACATATTTCCGACATTTTGTTTCTGCCAGGCAGGATGACTGGGCATCCTTGTTACCATGGGCAGAGTTTGCCCTTAACAACGCTGTAGCGGACTCCACCGGTCAGACTCCTTTCCTCCTTAATTACAGCCAGCATTTGCGGGTTCCTGTGCCTATGCCCGTGTCCTCTGCTGACTCCAGGGTGGCAGACTGGGCTGTGGAGGCACGGGATATTTGGGACCGCACTCAGGATGCCATCCGGGCCTCCAAGGAGAGAATGAGGTCCTCCGCCGATGCACATCGGCGCCCTGCCCCGATCTTTGCTCCTGGTGATTTGGTGTGGCTCTCCGCCCGTAACATTAGGCTGCGTGTAGAGTCCACTAAGTTTGCACCTCACTACTTTGGTCCCTTCAAGGTCCTCGAACAGGTTAATCCTGTGGTCTACCGTCTAGCCCTTCCTCCACGCCTAGGTATCACCGACACCTTTCATGTGTCCCTCCTTAAGCCCATATACATGTCCCGGTTTTCTGAGTCATCTGCCGGGACATTGGCTTCGTCTACGGATGATTTCGAGGTGAACGCTATTTTGGGGAGCAAGGTGGTATGTGGCAAAAAATTATATTTGGTGGACTGGAAGGGTTACAGTCCTGAGGATAGGTCACATTCAGGCTCCGCAGCTCATTGCCACCTTTGAGCGTAGCGAGGCCCAAGGAGGGAGGTCCTAGGAGGGGGGGTAATGTTAGGGGTCGAGTTCCCACCTCTGCACAAGGGGAATCTCGGGCCATCTCCGCTGTGGTCTCCCATTCTTCTCCTGCCGCAGGGGAGACTGCTCAGCGGAGACATCGGTCCCAGCGTCTTGCTCAGTCCCACTCTGTACAAAGAGTTACTGCTGCTTTTCCTGCTTCTGCCATTGAAGTCAGTGTTGGGCAGCGGCGAGCAGATGCTTTTGGGACTAAGTCCTGCTTTTCTCTTTCTGAGCATGCCCACGGCAAGATCTCCCATTGGAGATCGAGGGTCACATGCTCAGGTACTGCAGCACATCCCATTGGTCCTCCAGGAAGGAAAGTGCAAAACTTCGGTAGCAGCTTCCCATTGGTCCTTTATTGGAAGGTCCTGAACGTGCTGCAACTATATAAGCTGCGCATGACCGCATGGCCATGCGCTAGTATTGACTTGATATAATGTGTGTGTGTAGATGGATGTATGTCGATGGATGAAAGCTCCTAAATCATTCCCATTCCTAGTGTTGTTGACTGTTCGCGAATGATGGTAGCTATCTAGCGCCCGACTTAGCCATCAGCACGAAATGTTAAATGGCTGGAATGGCTCAGCCTTCTTCTGTTCAGTAGTTGCAGTCCCAATAATGCTGCACTGCTGATTCTGCTGTTGCTGTGTTCTTCCTTTCTCTAGTTCTGGCCCCCTAGATATCTTTGCCGGGCCTAATCCTTCCTAAGGAACGCTACGGGGCACAAAGTGCCCTGGGCTAGCCAGCCCCGGTATGGGCTGCACAGGCACCCAGGCCCCAACTGACTAAAACAGGAAGCTACACTATACTTATCCCCATCGTGCCCCTCCTATTCTAACTATACCTATCACTATGTGTATTTTGTATAATGCCCCCATCTAGTGGCCCCCATCTAGTGGCCAATATAGGTCAAAGGCAACCATGGCATTTAAAATAGTTAACAGAGGACGAATACATCCATCAATCAGTCAATCTATTGCCCTCCTGCATTCCCCCATTGGCTTCTGGAGACCTAGTAGGTGTAAGAGGGCTACTGTCAGTAAAATGTTAAATGGCTGGAATTATACACTGCACTACATATGTGGTGCACTGTGTTGTGTAAGCAATCAAAGGATCAAGTGTTAAAGTCCCTTTGAGAGACTAGTAAATATTGTTAAAAAAAAATTACAATTCTTTCATGTACTGTATAAGAAAATCAAAGAAAAAATCACAGTCTTAACAATTTGAATAAAAAAAGTAAATGCATTTATGCATATTTTCTGTTGCCTTGTCAGAAAAGACAGGATTATAAAACCGTAATGTTATTTATCTTAAACAGTGACCACTGAAAAAATCAGAATAAAGCAACACAAAAGCAAAAGTTATAAAATATAAAAAAAAACTATATTTGATTGGTAGCAGCATAATCTGTCAGGATAAAAAATAATGTGCCGGCAGAATAAAGCAAGTGCATTATTTGTGCCGCATAGTGAAAGTTGTATAATTTTATGCATAACAAGTAATAGCAAAATTGCTGCTTTTTCTATTCACACAATCAAGAATAAATGTAAGTGAAGCAATCAGTTATATGTACATCAAAATGGTGCTTCAGAAACAAAAAGTTGTACTGCAAAAAAAGGACCTCACAGCAACAGCAACAGAAAAAATAAAATATTTCTGAAATATGAGGATAAAAAATGAAAAAAAAAGACCCGTGTCTTAAAGGTCCATGATAGTTAGGTCCTGAGGAGGTTAATGGTGTTTACTTCTGTAATATAGCATGTATAAACCTGTTTTATTTCTCTCAATTTGTAGATAAGTAAGGAGAAGAAGAAACAACTATCCTGTTTGGAGGTTATTGAGTTACTCTTCATTATACAGAAATGGCACATGATACAATTACCGTAGATTCAACTAAGGAGATAGATCAGAGTGAGAATAATTATAGCATATTGCAATTTACTATCTTTCCTTTTATCTTTGTTCTGTAAGGCTGGAGGTATTTTTATCCTTAACCCTTTTATCCCCAAGGTAATTTGCACGTTAATGACCAAGTCAATTTTTACAATTCTGACCTATGTCACTTTATGAGGTAATAACTCTGGAATGCTTCAACATACCCCACTAATTATGGGATTGTTTTTCGTGACATATTGCTCTTCATGATAGTGGTAAAATTTCTTTGGTATGACTTTCGTTTTTTTATGAACAAAATTGAAATTTGGAGAAAATGTGGAAAATTTAGCAATTTTCAAACTTTGAATTCTTGTGCCCTTAAATCACAGAGATATGTCACACAAAATAGTAAACAAATAGCATTTCCCACATGAATACTTTAGATCAGCACAATTTTTGAAGCAAAATATTTTTTGTTAGGAAGTTATAAGGGTTAAAAGTTTATCAGCGATTTCTCATTTTTCCAACAAAATTTACAAAACCATTTTTTTAGAGCCCACATTACATTTGAAGCGACTTTGAGGGTTTATATGACAAAAAATGCCATAAAGCGACTCCATTCTAAAAATTGCATTCTTCAAAGTACTCAAAACCACATTCAATAAGTTTATTAACACTTCAAATGCTTCACAGGAATTTTTGGAATGTGGAAAACAAAATTAACATTTATTTTTTTTTACAAAATTTTTACTTTAGACACAATTTTTTTATTTTTGCAAGGGTAACAGGAAAAAATGGACCTTAAAATTTCTTATGCAATTCATCCTGAGTATGCCGATACCCCATATGTGGGGGAAAACCACTTTTTGGCCACATGGATGAGCTCAGAAGGGAAAGAGCACCACGTGACTTTTTGAATGCAAAATTTGCTGAAATAATTAAAGAACACCATGTCATGTTTGTCGAGCCCCTGATGTGCCTAAACAGTGAAAATCCCTCACAAGTGACATCATTTTGGAAACTAGACCACTCTGGGAACTTATCTAGCTGTATGAGAGCACATTGAACCTCCTGGTGTGTCACAGATGTTTATAACATTGAACCATGCAAATAAAAAGCATCAATTTTTTTCCCACAAATATGTTTTTAGCCCCAAATTTTGCATTTTCATAAGTAACAGGAGAAATTTCACCATACAATTTGTTGTGCAATTTCTCCTGAGCACGCCGATACTCCATATGTGGGGGAAAACTACTATTGAGGCACAGTGCAAAGCTCAGAAGGGAAGAAACACCATATTGAAGTTCAAATTTTACTGTAATGGTTTGAGGGTGCCATTTCACATTGGCAGAGCCCTTGAAATGCCAGAACAACAGAAACCCCCCATATGTGAACTAATTTTACAAACTATACCCCACATTGACTTCATCTAGGGATACAGTGATCATATTGACACCACATGTGCCTCACAGAATTTCATACCATTAAGCGAATAAATTACATTGTCATGTTCATTCATGTTCATTTTGTCCTGTGTGCGACAATATCCTACATGTAATAGGGAAATGCAGTGACCCAGAGTCCTGGTTCGTTGCAGTAATGTTATTCTTCCACCAGGGGAGTGATGTTACGTCTGAAGGCAATGAAGGAGATCTGCTGTCCAGGTATCACAGCCACACACACAATTCACACGCCAGTCCACCAGGGGGAGCTAAGGGTTCTATCTATTAGGCCACTCCTCACATAGGGTAAAACTGGAGGGTTGGTTAGGAAGTCAGTGAGTATCAGAAGGAGGAGAGGAGAGGAGAGTTTCTGGCTGGGGACCAATGAGGAAAGGTGTCCTGGTCAAGCTGGCTGGGGTAATCCCTGGTCAGATCCAGACTGAAGTCTGAGGAGGAAGGAAAGAAGGACACGGAGCTGCGCCTGCAACCCATGCGGCAGCATCCTAAGAAAGGACAAGAAAGGAATTGTGCTGTAGTGAGTGAGAAAAGAAGTCATAGCAACAGGAGTGAAACAGCAGTGGGAGACGAGCTAGAAGCAGGCTGCCTCCATCTGAAGCACAGATCCGGTGGCCAGAATACCGAGGGAGTAAAGAGCTCTATGCCGTTACTTCAGAGACTGGCAGGGCAGTTGATTCCAAGTTGGCTGTCTGACCTTTATACCTAAGAAGACACAGTGGCAACTTGTGGGGGTCGGGGCATCTCTAGTGTCCCTATAAACAAGCCTCAGGCCATCAGTCATACGGGTTTTGTCCTATCCGTACCATCTGGGGGACAGAGAGGAGTAACAACAGTGAGGACCTTATGGTAGCTTATGCAAGTAGGGACCTACTACGTTACTGTGCACAAGGGGAAGGCTATTGAATTCCTCCTGGATAAGGGGACTCTGGATTTGCTTTCAGACCGGCCGGACTCTGTCTACCCTGTGGTCTCTACTCTGGACTGTGGATGCTGAACCTTCAGTAAAAGGTAAAGAGACTGCAACCCTGTGTCCTCGTTATTCACTGCCCCTTGCACCATCCACCATCTACACTCTAGGAAGCCCTGGGGACATACTTCACCTGTGGGAAGGTACACCATCTAGCTGCCATAACATCACCCCAGTGGACCCCTAAGCAGTGTCGGTCACCCTGACCGAATACCACAGGTGTCGTCACGAACATTATCCCTTTAAAGACCTTTCCCCAATTACCAACGGACGTTCCCCTAGGGCCATGGACCGGGTCAGGCCACTGTGACATCCCATTCCCCGAACCGAGGGACCCGGCTCCGAGTACCCCACAGCCCTTGGGGGGCGATTCAGAAATACTTTTTAGACACAGTGCAAAGCTCAGAAGGGAAGGAGCGCTATATTATAGTGCAGATTTTACTGTACGCTGTAGTGACCAGTCCCTTATAGTGACCAGTACAATGTGGTGCCCATCTCATGCTGCTGGAAACACACACCCATAAACTAACATGGCATTAGGAGAACTGAACACACAATAGTACGCTGTAGTGTCTGTTGCAGTCACCAGTACGCTAAGCCCAGCCCGAACCTCTGGAGACATGCACCCATAAGTTAGGTGGGAACTCATTGCTACAGAAATGACAAATATGTGGATGCTATATGTGGTTTAGACACAATGGGGCTCAGAAGGGAGGGGAGGCATTTGGATTTAGGAGTGCAACATTTTCTGAATTTCTTTTGGAGGGTGGGGAGCCGTTTCACTTTTCCAGAGTCTTTTTACTACCAGTTACGTGGAAGTCCCCTATATTTCTGTTAACAGATGACAGACCTGAGTGGGGACTTGTTTTTTTTTTTGTGGATTGAGTTGAAGCTTTAATTGGGAACATTTTACATAATGTTTGGGATCATATTTATCCTAAGCTCTGGGATTTCTATCTAAATCTCTGAGAGATGTGATTCAGATAAAACCCCGAGGGATCCATTCACTATATTTAGACAGAAGAGTTATTCTAGACTCTGTTTGGCTTCTGTTCAATGCTGTCAGAAGTGCACAAAACTGTGGACTACTGCACTTTTAGGCACGCCTAAAAAGACAGACATTGTAAGATCATAGGCCAGATGGTATCCACAGTGCCTCCATCTGTCTCATTATAGGGAATCTCCCGCTGGGGGTCAGTCTGAATCCTGTATTTCAGAGATTTACACAGAAACCACGGTGTAAGCACTCAGCTCAGAGTGCAGGATAAATGTGAGCCGAGACTGAGGCTATGTGCACACGTTGCAGATTAGGCTTAGGAATTTCTGGTGCGGAGTCTGCCTCTCTTGGCAGAAAACGCACCTGCAGATTTGTTGCGTTTTTTGTGCGGTTCCGCAGCGTTTTTTGTGCGATTTTGCTGCGGTTTTCTTGCGGATTTGCAGCGTTTTTTACCCCTGCGGTTTTCTATAATGGAATGGGTACAAAAACACTGCAGATTCACAAAAAAGAAGTGACATGCTACTTCTTTTAATCCGCAGTGTTTCCGCAGCGGATTTTCCGCAAAGTGTGCACAGCATTTTTTTTCTCATTGATTTACATTGTACTGTAAATCAATTGTGGATCTGCAGCGTTTTTGCACTGCAAAAAACGCTGCGGATCCACAGAGAATCCGCAACGTGTGCACATACCCTTACTGCGATTTTTGGGAGGCAAAATGAATAAATCAAAAGCAGGTGAAGAATTGGTTTTATTTAGTTTTTAAGTTTTTTCTTGCAGGTATAAGTGATTAGGCAACTTTATTCTTTGGGTCGGGCGGGGCGATTACGGTGCTACCAGATTTATATCAGGTTTTTATGTTTTGTGCACTTTTTCTTCATGTTTTGGGTTTATATATATATATACAGTGGGGCAAAAAAGTATTTAGTCAGTCAGCAATAGTGCAAGTTCCACCACTTAAAAAGATGAGAGGCGTCTGTAATTTACATCATAGGTAGACCTCAACTATGGGAGACAAACTGAGAAAAAAAAATCCAGAAAATCACATTGTCTGTTTTTTTATAATTTTTTTTGCATATTATGGTGGAAAATAAGTATTTGGTCAGAAACAAACAATTAAGTTTTTTGGCTCTCACAGACCTGTAACTTCTTCTTTAAGAGTCTCCTCTTTCCTCCACTCATTACCTGTAGTAATGGCACCTGTTTAAACTTGTTATCAGTATAAAAAAGACACCTGTGCACACCCTCAAACAGTCTGACTCCAAACTCCACTATGGTGAAGACCAAAGAGCTGTCAAAGGACACCAGAAACAAAATTGTAGCCCTGCACCAGGCTGGGAAGACTGAATCTGCAATAGCCAACCAGCTTGGAGTGAAGAAATCAACAGTGGGAGCAATAATTAGAAAATGGAAGACATACAAGACCACTGATAATCTCCCTCGATCTGGGGCTCCACGCAAAATCCCACCCCGTGGGGTCAGAATGATCACAACAACGGTGAGCAAAAATCCCAGAACCACGCGGGGGGACCTAGTGAATGAACTGCAGAGAGCTGGGACCAATGTAACAAGGCCTACCATAAGTAACACACTACGCCACCATGGACTCAGATCCTGCAGTGCCAGACGTGTCCCACTGCTTAAGCCAGTACATGTCCGGGCCCGTCTGAAGTTTGCTAGAGAGCATTTGGATGATCCAGAGGAGTTTTGGGAGAATGTCCTATGGTCTGATGAAACCAAACTGGAACTGTTTGGTAGAAACACAACTTGTCGTGTTTGGAGGAAAAAGAATACTGAGTTGCATCCATCAAACACCATACCTACTGTAAAGCATGGTGGTGGAAACATCATGCTTTGGGGCTGTTTCTCTGCAAAGGGGCCAGGACGACTGATCCGGGTACATGAAAGAATGAATGGGGCCATGTATCGTGAGATTTTGAGTGCAAACCTCCTTCCATCAGCAAGGGCATTGAAGATGAAACGTGGATGGGTCTTTCAACATGACAATGATCCAAAGCACACCGCCAGGGCAACGAAGGAGTGGCTTCATAAGAAGCATTTCAAGGTCCTGGAGTGGCCTAGCCAGTCTCCAGATCTCAACCCTATAGAAAACCTTTAGAGGGAATTGAAAGTCCGTGTTGCCAAGCGAAAAGCCAAAAACATCACTGCTCTAGAGGAGATCTGCATGGGGGAATGGGCCAACATACCAACAACAGTGTGTGGCAACCTTGTGAAGACTTACAGAAAACGTTTGACCTCTGTCATTGCCAACAAAGGATATATTACAAAGTATTGAGATGAAATTTTGTTTCTGACCAAATACTTATTTTCCACCATAATATGCAAATAAAATGTTAAAAAAACAGACAATGTGATTTTCTGGATTTTTTTTTCTCAGTTTGTCTCCCATAGTTGAGGTCTACCTATGATGTAAATTACAGACGCCTCTGATCTTTTTAAGTGGTGGAACTTGCACTATTGCTGACTGACTAAATACTTTTTTGCCCCACTGTATATATATATATTTCTTGTTTTTGTTAACGACTCCATTTTTGATAAATACATTTTCTATTTCTTGATAATTTTGCTATACATCAGTTTCCTTTGTGGTACAAGTGTACGACTTTGAGAAAGTCGCAGTTAGATCTTATTTATCTAAACAGTCAAACACAATCTCTGGTTTTATTCACATTCCAATAACTGCATTTAAGTACTGCTACGTTTCATCCTATTGTGCAAGCTTAATCACGCCGTCTTCTTTTATTTTTAAAGTGTGCTACTGTAACTATGTTATTGTAATACTTCCATGGTCATAAGGAATATATGTTCCATTACTAATTTTTTTCTTTCTTTTTGTTTCTAGGTATTTGTATGTAATGACATTATTTTGTGTATTTCACATTGTTTCTTTCTCTTTCCTTCGCTTCCCCTTCTCCCACTTCCCCTTTTTTTGCACATGTTTATTTATATTTGTCTTTTTGATCGTTTTATTCCCCTTTTTGTTTGGCAATATGATGATAAAGCATTGCTTTTGCCTTATTTTATTAATTTTTTTACAATGCTCACTAAAGAGGTTAACCGTGGGACAGTTTTCTATGTAGGGTCGTTCAGGATGCGGCAATACCAAATACCAAATACCTTTAGGCTGCCGTCACACTAGCAGTATTTTGTCAGTATTTTACATCCCTAAATGCTGCTATTGAGCTCGATCGCAGCATTAGCAGGTTAAAGTGCCGGGAGCAGTGCGGGGCCTCACCTGGCACTGAGTGCTGGGTGTCAACTGTCAGAATTAGCTGAAATCCAATGGCAATCGTGCTCACACACACCGTCAGTATGAGCAAAAATCTCCTAGATGTATCCATACATATTAGGTTGCTAAGTACCAGGCTACAGGCCATATGGATACGTCTAAAGTCGGAAAGGGGTTAAAGGGAGTCTGTCAGTTGTATCAACCTTCCTAAGCCTTGATGTCTACAATCTGATGTCTCATTCCAGAGAAATTATTTTTATTTATGTAAATGAGCTGTTAAGATCTATGGGCTGGATTTGCAGTAAATAACCCAGAGAGTCTGCCTCCAGTGCTTATTCTAATTACATGAAAGTACATTTACATGTCTCACACTGGTAATGCCTCCTTTCATTTAAATTAAGCTCTGGAGGCAGATTCTCGGGGAAATTTTTGTCCGATCCATAGATCTTAACAGCTCATCTACATAAAAATAAAAAACATGGATTTCTTTGGAATCAGACATCGGATCTCAGATTTCAAAGCATTATTTTATTCAGCTTCCAATGACCTGCATCAGCCCATATAGATGACTTAGGATGATTGATCCTACTGACAGAATCCCTTTAACAAAGACCAAAATAACTTTTTATAACAGTCCTATGTTACAATTCCCTGGAGTATTGCCTGCCTGTTGGAGCGGGTGCTCAAGAATCTAAGAACAGCCGTGCTCCTACTTTCAGAACCAAGATCAAAGAAACACTCACATGTTGTTTTCCATGGTAAAAAATTAATTTAAGTTCATCAGTACCCAAGAGGGCAAATATTAAAATTTCAACTTATCCCATAAAAATCAGCCAAAAGCTTTATGAAGACTTCAGCAAATATAAAGATGAAAATGGCCCTTTGGAGTATGGGTCTTAAATTTGGTACTGATCAAGAGAATATCTTTATGTTAATTATGGAGCATAGTGCATGCAATAAAAACAAAACCTAAAAAATAGTTATGGAATGCCTGATATTTTCTATGTTCCCTAAAACAAAATGAGTTATACAATAAGCTTTATGTAACTCAAAATGAGGAAATAAAAATGCAACATGTACTGTGAAAATCAAGCCTTCATAAGATTAGGTGGATGCAAAATTAATAAAGTTAATAACTTTGAAAATACGCTGGCCGTTAAATAGTTACAATTTTGTCAATTTATTTCTGTGCTCTATTGTTAAAACTTTTCTTTCTTTTATTTTTGTTTTAGGTTTTTTTTCAAAATCTAAAAATTAATAAAAGGATGTTTGTATAAAACATCAGCACTCAGAGATTTCCTGCGGAGCACTGGCTATTAAGATTTATGTTCAGGTCAGGTAAATTCTTCATACCTTTGTTTTTGTGTCAGTGAAGGTCACAAAAAAGTAACTTTGATTAAACTTTAGTTTAATCATTATTTTGGTTACTACAGAGCTGTAAGTCCCAAGAGAGTCTCGAATAACAAAAGTAAACTGATGCGCAGTAAGAATTTCTTTTTATTTATTTTTTGAGTTTCTCAAATTATATCTGTTTCTCCATTTTAAGTACACAAGAGCAAAGATCAAGAAGATTTCATAGTGGAGTGGATTTTGCAAAAGATACCGATTTTCACTTCTTAATCGATTCCTGCTAGGGTACAAAAATTTGGTTTATTTTTTGAAGATAGAAAAATATAACAATATGAGGAGCAGATTGCTTTGAACACATATAGCCCCTGGCAAACGTTCTGACCACTGGGTCATAAACAGAAAGCCAAACATTACCAATCTGTCAGCAATCATCTGCCAGTCCTTGATCAGCACAAGTGGTTACAAAAGAGATGCAGGGCGTGGATAAACATTGGGGAGAAATAGGAGGTGATGAGGAGAAGTTGAAGAGGCTGCATAGTTTAACCCCTTCCCGACCTGTGACGCCACGTAGGCGTCATGAAAGTCGGTGCCAATCCCACCTGTGACGCCTATGTGGCGTCATGGAGGGATCGCGTCCCTGCAGATCGGGTGAAAGGGTTACCCGATCTGCAGGGACAGGGGGAGTGGTACTTCAACCCAGGGGGGGTGGCTTCACTCTTCCCATGGCTACTATCGCTCTGATTGGCTGTTGAAAGTGAAACAGACAATCAGAGCGATTTGTAATATTTCACCTATGAAAACTGGTGAAATATTACAATCCAGCCATGGCAGATGCTGCAATATCATCAGGCAATGGCAGGAAACCCTGATCTGCCCCCCCACCGCCACCGATCTCCTCCCCAGTCCTCTGTCCTGTGCTCCGCTCCCCTCCGTCGTCCTGTCTGCTCCCGTCCTCCTGTCCGCTCCCCCCGTGCTCAGATCGAACCCCTGTGCTGCAATCTCCCCCCCTTATACTTACCGAGCCTCCCGGTGTCCGTCCGTCTTCTCCATAGGCGCTGCCATCTTCCAAAATGGCGGGCACATGCGCAGTGCGCCCGCCGAATCTGCCGGCCGGCAGATTCGTTCCAGGTATATTTTGATCACTGTGATAAAACCTATCACAGTGATCAAAATAAAAAAAATAGTAAATCACCCCCCCTTTATCACCCCCATAGGTAGGGACAATAATAAAATAAAGAAAATATATATATAATTTTCCACTAGGGTTAGGGTTAGAACTAGGGTTAGGGTTAGGGCTAGGGTTAGGGCTAGGGTTAGGGTTAGGACTAGGGTTAGAACTAGGGCTAGGGTTAGAATTAGGCTATGTGCACACGGTGCGGATTCGTAATAGTTTTCCATCAGGTTTACAGTACCATGTAAACCTATGGAAAACCAAATCCGCTGTGCCCATGGTGCAAAAAATACCGCACGGAAACGCTGCGTTGTATTTTCCGCAGCATGTCATTTCTTTGTGCGGATTCCACAGCATTTTACATCTGTTCCTCAATAGGAATCCGCAGGTAAAATCCGTACAAAAAAACACTGGAAATCCGCTGTAAATCCGCCGGTAAAATGCAGTGCCTTTTACCTGCGGATTTTTCAAAAATCGTGCAGAAAAATCTCACACGAATCCGCAACGTGGGCACATAGCCTTAGGGTAAGGGTTGGAATTAGAGTTAGGGTTGGAATTAGGGCTAGTGTTGTGAATTCCGCTCTTGGGCTTCCTCCGGTGGTTGTAAGTGGCACTTTTGTGAGTTCTGCTCTTGGGCTCCCTCTTGTGGTTTCTAGTGGTATGGCTGCTCCTTGGAGTTAGCTGTCATCAGCTGCCTCCACTTATTGTCCGCTATTTAAGTCTGGCTCTTTCTTCAGCCTGTGCCACTTGTCAATGTTCCGGGCTGGATTCACATCTCTGCTTGGATTCTCCTGGTTTCTTGACCAGTTCTGCAAAGATAAGTTCTGGCTTTGCTCATTTAAGTCCACATGTTGTGGACTTATTGTTCTGTGCATTCTATATTTGTCCAGCTTGTCAGTATGGATTTTTTCTGTTAGCTGGAAGCTCTGGGAAGCAGATTTACCCTCCACACCTTTAGTCAGGTGTGGAGATTTTGTAAACTCTGTGTGGATTGTTTTGTAGTTTTTATACTGACCGCACAGTATCCTTTCCTGTCCTATCTATCAAGCTAGACTGGCCTCCTATGCTAAAATCTGATTTCATTTCTGCGTATGTTATTTTCCCCTCCTCTCACGTCAATATTTGTGGGGGGCTATCTTTCCTTTGGGGATTTTCTCTGAGGCCAGATAGGTTTCCTGTTTCCATCTTTAGGGGAAGTTAGATCTTAGGCTGTGCCGAGGGGTCTAGGGTGCGTCAGGTACCCCCCACGGCTATTTTTAGTTGCGCTGCTAGGTTCAGGGTTTGCGGTCAGTACAGATACCACCTCCTTCAGAGCTTGTCTCATGTTGTTCCTAAACCACCAGATCATAACAGGCTAGGGTTGGAAATAGGGTTAAGATTAGGCTTGTGGTTAGGGTTATGGTTAGGGTTAGGGGTGTGTTGGGGTTAAAGTTGTGGTTAGGATTGGGATTAGGGTTAGGGTTGGGATTAGGGTTAGGATTAGGGTTACGGTTGGGATTGGGGTTCCGGGTGTGTTGGGGTTAGGGTTGTGGTTAGGGGTGTGTTGGGGTTAGGGTTGTGATTAGGGTTATGGCTACAGTTAGGATTAGGGTTAGGGGTGTGATGGGGTTAGTGTTGAAGTTAGAATTGAGGGGTTTCCACTTTTTAGGCACATCAGGGGTCTCCAAACGCAACATGGCGCCACCATTGATTCCAGCCAATCTTGCGTTCAAAAAGTCAAATGGTGCTCCCTCCCTTCCGAGCCCTGACGTGAGCCAAAACAGTGGTTTACCCCCCCATCTGGGGTACCAGCTACTCAGGACAACCTGGGCAACAAATATTGGGGTCCAATTTCTCCCGTTACCCTTGTAAAAATAAAAAATTGCTTACTAAAACATAATTTTTGAGGAAAGAAAAATGATTTTTTATTTTCACGGCTCTGTGCTGTAAACTTCTGTGAAGCACTTGGGAGTTTAAAGTGCTCACCACATATCTAGATAAGTTCCTTGGGGGGTCTAGTTTCCAAAATGGGGTCACTTGTGGGGGTTTCCACTGTTTAGGCACATCAGGGGCTCTGCAAACGCAACATGACGCCCGCAGACCATTCCATCAAAGTCTACATTTCAAAACGTCACTACTTCCCTTCCGAGCCCCGACGTGTGTCCAATCAGTGGTTTACCCCCACATATGGGGTATCAGCGTACTCAGGAAAAACTGGACAACAAATTTTGGGGTCCAATTTCTCCTGTTACCCTTGTGAAAATAAAAAAATTGCTTACTAAAACATAATTTTTGAGGAAAGAAAAATGATTTTTTATTTTCCCGACTCTGCGTTATAAACTTCTGTGAAGCACTTGGGGGTTTGAAGTGGTCACCGCACATCTAGATTAGTTCCTTTGGAGGTCTAGTTTCCAAAATGGGGTCACATGTGGGGGAGCTCCAATGTTTAGGCACACAGGGGCTCTCCAAACGCGACATGGTGTCCGCTAACGATTGGAGCTAATTTTTAATTCAAAAAGTCAAATGGCGCTCCTCCCTTCCGAGCCCTGCCGTGTGCCCAAACAGTGGTTTACCCCCACATGTGAGGTATCAGTGTACTCAGGAGAAATTGCCCAATAAATTATAGGATCCATTTTATCCTGCTGCCCATGTGGAAATGAACGAATTGTGGCTAAAACAAATTTTGGGTGAAAAAAAAGTACTTTTTCATTTTTACGGATCAATTTGTGAAGCACCTGGGGGTTCAAAGTGCTCACTACGCATCTAGATAAGTTTCTTGGGGGTCTAGTTTCTAAAATGGGGTCACTTGTGGGGGAGCTCTAATCTTTAGGTACACAGGGGCTCTCCAAACGCGACATGGTGTCCGCTAACGATTGGAGCTAATTTTTCATTCAAAAGTCAAATGGCGCTCCTTCCCTTCCGAGCCTTGCCGTGTGCACAAACAGTAGTTTGTGACCACATATGAGGTATTGGTGTACTCAGGAGAAATTGCCCAACACATTTTAGGATCCATTTTATCCTTTTGCCCCTGTGAAAATGAAAAAATTGAGGCTAAAATAAATTTTTTGTGAAAAAAAGTACTTTTTCATTTTTATGGAGCAATTTGTGAAGCATCTGGGGGTTCAAAGTGCTCACTATGCATCTAGATAAGCTCATTGGGGGGTCTAGTTTCCAAAATGGGGTCACTTGTGGGGGAGCTCCAATGTTTAGGCACACAGGGGCTCTCCAAACGCGACATGGTGTCCGCTAAAGATTGGAGCCAATTTTTCATTGAAAAAGTCAAATGGCGCTCCTTCCCTTCTGAGCCCTGTCGTGCACCCTAACAGTGGTTCCCCCCCCACATATGGGGTATCGGCGTACTCAGGACAAATTGTACAATAACTTTTGGGGCCCAGTTTCTGTTTTTACCCTTGGGAAAATAAAAAAATTGTTGCTAAAACATCATTTTTGTGACTAAAAAGTTAAAGGTTCATTTTTTCCTTCCATGTTGCTTCTGCTGCTATGAAGCACCTGAAGAGTTAATAAACTTTTTGAATGTGGTATTGAGCACCTTGAGGGGTGCAGTTTTTAGAATGGTGTCACTTTTGGGTATTTTCAGCCATATAGACCCCTCAAACTGACTTCAAATGTGAGGTGGTGCCTAAATAAAAATGGTTTTGTAAATTTTGTTGTAAAAATGAGAAATCGCTGGTCAAATTTTAACCCTTATAACTCCCTAGGAAAAACAATTTTATTTCCAAAATTGTGCTGATGTAAAGTAGACATGTGGGTAATGTTATTTATTAACTATTTTGTGTCACATAACTCTCTTGTTTAACAGAATAAAAATTCAAAATTTGAAAATTGCGTATTTTTCTCAATTTTCGCCAAATTTCCATTTTTTTCACAAATAAATGCAAAAATTATCAACCTAAATTTACCAAGATCATGAAGCCCAATATGTCACGAAAAAACAATCTCAGAACCGCTAGGATCCGTTGAAGCGTTCCTGAGTTATTACCTCATAAAAGGACACTGGTCAGAATAGCAAAAAACGGCCAGGTCATTAAGGTCAAAATAGGCTGGGTCATGAAGGGGTTAAATATAGAAGTAAACATTGAGGATTACAATTGGTCTTGACCCAGTGTGATCACGTTATTAATATCTATCAAACCCTGTTGTTGCAAACTACCAAGTGGATTGAAATCATTACCAGCCCTGTGGATTGCAATTGCCACTTCCAATCGAGTGCTGTAAGTTCCGCTATATATTATTACGTACCTTACACTGTGTATTACAATTTGCTATTCCATACAGAACCCTGTGGATTATAAAGCTTTTCGCTTGCCAAACTGTGAGAATCATAAAAAGGAATTGTTGCTTCTCCATGCGATTAATCCAACTTTATAGTCCAGTGCTTTTTAAGAAGTGAGATGCCCCAGGTTGTGGTGAAGTGCAGCTAAGGACGGCGCACTTCTGTGAAAACTGTATGTAAGGGTGGTGAGGATTATGTTCCATCTACTAACATTCCCTAGTGGTTAAATGTATGACAATGTATTTTACATGAGTTTTACTGTATTGTAACTGTCCTGCATAGTATGTAATAGTTATCTTCCTGAGGCTGCAGTATAAGCTAGACAGGTTAACTATAATGGATGGCCCACATTGAGGAGGAGAACTGAAGGTTAGTGTCAAGAACAGGAGGTAAAGTTAGTTAGTTAGAGGGAGTGTGGTGAAGTGCTAGCAGTGTGTAACAATTATACTGGTACACTCAGGGATCTCTTGGCTTGAGACAAATAAGGCAGCTGAACCAAAGTGCTGTGTAAAGTTTGTATTATACAAAATAAACACAGGTGCAAGGTGTGAGCAAGTTCATACACAGCAAACAACATGATATCAGGAGAAGTGCCTTTGCAGCTCTGCTGCAGGCAGAGTCAGTGTTTATATGCACAAACGCGGATGCAGCATGTGCACAACAGTTCAAGTAAATAGCAAAAGAGTTCCTTCTTAGAAGTAGTTCATTTGCAGCTTTGCTGCGGGCAAAGTTTTATGGGTGTAGCACCCTCTGTGGCTAATAAGCAGATAATAAGACACAGTTTATGCTAGGTTTGGCAGTCACTAGAAAAGAGTCCAGAAGCAGTTCAGAGCTTTGAGTCCAGAAACAGTCAAATAAACTGGTAGCTGATACCAAACTAGATTGGCTGTTGCAGACAGAGCTTATGTGTCCTAGCAGGCAGGAGAAGATTGCAGATAAACATAGGCAAAAACAGCCTGAAGCACAGACACCACTGAGAGCTGGTAAGGTTTGCTGAGGAGTCGGAGCCAAAGTATCGGAAGAGGAAAGTCTCTTGTAGCACAAGCCAGGAACTCTAGCAGAATACACAAGCAAGGAGTTGGATGTGAACCAGGATTATAAAGACAGGGAAGGTGGATCACATGAGCAGAAGCAAGGCAGCAGATGTCATCTTGTAAAAGCACAAAAAATACCACAAATGAAACAGGGAATCCAGAGTCCTGACACAGTGGTCATATGCAGTGGGCTTCTATGGCCAACATGAGCCTGTTACTCGAGGCAGTGGATTGCTATAGAACCCTTCTGGACAAATCCATCTCTCTACACTGGGACCTCAATATGGACATCGGGGCCTTTGGTCACACTAAGCATGCAGTGCAGGCAAAGATGGTCTTAGACTCAAAGAGGTGGAAGGTAATGGAATCCGGGTGCAATGTGTTCGGTGGAGAAGAATTCATAGTGCTAAAGGAGTTAGCAAGAGGGATGTTAGGAGTCGAGTTTCCTCTGCTGCACAGGGGGAATCTCGATCCGTCTCCTCTGCGGTCTCCCATTCTCCTCCAGCCGCAGTGGAGTCTGCTCAGCAGGGACGTCGATCCCAGCGTCTCGCTCAGTCTGACTCTGTGCGAAGAGTTGCTGCTGCTTCTCCAGTCTCTGCTATTAAAGTCAGTGGCGAGCGGACTTCTCTGGGACTAAGCGAGCGGACTTCTCTGGGACTAAGTCCTTGTCTGCACGTACTGAGCATGCCCAGGGTAAGATCTCCCGTTGGAGATCGAGGGTAATGTGCTCAGGCTCTGCAGCACATTCCATTGGTCCTCTTGGCAGGTCTTGGAAGGGCAAAAGTGCTGTAGCCACTTCCTGTGCTGCAACTATATAAACTGCGCATGACCGCACGGCCATGCGCTAGTATTGTCTCATAACGTTGTATGTGTGTGTGTAGATGAATGTATGTCGATGGATGAAAGCTCCTAAATATCCCTCCCTAGAGTTGTTGTCTGCTCGCGGATGTTGGTAGCTATCTAGCGTCCGACTAATCATCTGCACGATACACACATTACAGTGTCCTCTTGCTGTGTCCGCCTGTACGGCGCCGTGCGCTTGCCTTGCGCTTTCCATACCCTAGCCAGTGTGGTTGGTGGCGTCCGTCTGTGCGGCATTGCTCGCACTCCTGTGCATTTATATATTTAAACTTAGTTTCCTTACACACCCAGTTGTGGTGTAGTGCCAGCGAGGGTCTAATCGGACTTCAATCCCAGTTGGGGTTAAGTACGCTGACTACTCGCTCGCGCTTTAAGTGCGGTACCGCGATCCTGTGACGCAACAGGATTGCTCCCTTCACGCTGGGTGAGGTTGAACCCACGTGTATATACTTTAGTGTACCGCCATATAGTCTGTATTTACTAGCAGCAGGTTTTCACCTGCACGGTGGACCCCGGACTGCGAACGCATCTATATCACCTTTCTTGGTGCGTTCCGCCAGTCCTAACAGAATACTAGCGCCAGGGTCTGGCTAGTAAATGATGGAAGATCAGCATTCACAGCGGTACATCCAGCAGCTGGAGGGAAGGTTGGCGGCTCTTGAGCGTTCAACTTCAGCTGTGGATGTCACTGCTGTCGCTGTTCAGGCTGCTAGTGTTGCTGCAGCCACCTTGTCCACTGCCGCTCCTGTCCCGACTCTAACTCGCCTCCCGCTTCCAGAGAAATTCTCTGGTGACAGTAAGTCTTGTAGGGGTTTCGTGAGTCAGTGCTCTATCCATCTCGAGCTTCTGGCCTCTCGTTTCCCTACAGAGCGGGCTAAGGTGGGATTTATAGTGTCTCTTCTGTCGGACAGAGCGTTGCAGTGGGCTACGCCGCTATGGGAGCGTAGCGATCATGTGGTGCAGAGTGCTCCGTTGTTTCTGAGCACTCTGAAACAGGTCTTTTTAGGACCTCGTGTCACCCATGATACGGCGCTCCAATTGTTGGCATTGACTCAGGGGTCGTCCTTGGTCAGTCATTTTGCCGTCCACTTCCGCACCTTAGCATCTGAGCTGGAGTGCTCGGATAAAGCCCTCATTCCAATATTTTGGAGTGGGCTGGTTGACCACGTTAAGGACGCCCTGGCCACTAGGGAGATTCCCGCCACACTGGAGGAATTAATTACTCTATCCACTCGTATTGATCTCCGTTTTCACGAGCGGAGGTTAGAGCGAGCCCAGTGTAGGCAGAGTTTGCGGCTGGCTCCCACCTTCGCCAAACCTTTGGAATCTCCAGACCAGGCTCCTGAGCCCCATGAGCCTGTGGTAGAGTCTCGAGCAGGATCTAAGTCCCGGACCGCTCGTGCACTCCAGATTTGTCATCTTTGCCAACAATCTGGACATCTTGCCTCCAGATGTCTCCAGCGGTTGAAGAAACGTCAGCGTCTAGTGGTAGTTGGTGGAGGTGCACTAGACACGGCGACGTTTGCCTCCAAATTGTCTTTTAAGGGGACAATAACATTGGGCTCATCCTCTCACTCGGTGGAACTCTGCGTGGATTCTGGGGCGGAGGGCAATTTTATGTCTTCAGCCTTCGCCCAACGTCACGCAATTCCTCTGGTCATGCTATCTCAACCAGTAACGGTACGAGTGGTGAATGGGTTGACACTGCCCACACAGATTACACATCAAACTATCCCTTTTACTCTGTCCATGTCACCATCTCATCAGGAGATTATATCTCTACTCGTCATTCTTGAGGGAATTGATGAGGTTCTCATCAAGCCATTCCTACTGGAGGTGGATGCCTCGTCCGTTGGTGCTGGAGCAGTCCTCTACCAAAAGGATGCTCAAGGTCGGAAGCATCCATGCTTCTTCTTCTCCAAGACCTTCACGCCAGCGGAGAGGAACTACTCCATCGGGGACAGGGAGTTGCTAGCAATGAAGTTGGCCTTTTCGGAGTGGAGACACCTTCTGGAAGGTGCGCGGTTTCCCTTCCAAGTTTACACGGACCACAAAAATTTGGTCTATTTGCAGATAGCTCAGCGGCTAAATTGTCGCCAGGCCAGATGGTCTCTGTTCCTCTCCCGGTTCCACTTTTCCCTTCATTATCTCGCCGGGGAGAAGAATATCCGTGCTGACGCTCTCTCTCGCTCCCTTATGTCAACTGAGGAGGAGGAAGAGGAGCCTCGGCTTATTGTCCCTTCCGAGAGCCTGAGAACCGTGGCGCCAGTTTCGCTAGAGTCTGTGCCTCCGGGCAAGACTTTTGTGCCCATTAATTTGCGACCGGAGGTTCTCTCTTGGGCTCATTCGTCCAGGGTGGGTGGACACTTTGGGACAAAGAGGACATCTGAGCTACTGGCGAGGACGTACTGGTGGCCGCATATGGTCTGGGATGTCAGGGATTATGTTCTGGCGTGTGTCTCCTGCGCCAAAAATAAATCTCCACGTCAAAGGCCAGCTGGTTTGCTCTATCCCTTGCCGGTGGCAGATAGGCCCTGGGAGATGGTCGGGATGGACTTTGTTGTGGGTTTGCCCAAGTCTCGCGGCTGTACCATCATTTGGGTCATCACCGATCATTTCTCAAAAATGGTGCATTTGGTGCCGCTGCCGCGGTTACCTTCTGCACGGGCCTTGGCAGTGTTGTTCATTAGACATATCTTCCGCCTGCATGGTATGCCAGACAAAATTGTCAGTGACCGGGGTCCCCAGTTTGCATCTCGGTTCTGGAGAGAGCTCTGTCGTCTTCTCAGTATTGAGTTGAATCTCTCTTCCGCTTATCATCCCGAGACGAATGGGTTGGTAGAGAGGGCCAACCAGACCTTGGTCACATACCTGCGACATTTTGTTTCAGCCAGGCAGGATGACTGGGCATCCTTGCTATCATGGGCAGAGATTGCACTGAACAACGCCGTAGCCGACTCCACTGGACAAACCCCATTCCTCCTCAACTATGGTCAGCATCCACGGGTACCTGTGCCTATGCCCGTGTCTTCCGCCGATTCCAGGGTGGCAGACTGGGCTGTGGAGGCACGGGATATTTGGGACCGCACTCAGGATGCCATTTGGGCCTCTAAGGAGAGAATGAGGTCCTCCGCCGATGCTCATCGGCACCCCGCTCCGACCTTTGCTCCTGGCGACTTGGTGTGGCTCTCCGCCCGTAACATCAGGCTGCGAGTTGAGTCCACTAAATTTGCCCCTCGCTACTTGGGCCCATTCAAGGTCCTCGAGCAGGTTAATCCTGTGGTCTATCGTTTGGCCCTTCCGCCACGCCTGGGTATCACCGACACCTTTCATGTGTCCCTCTTGAAACCCGTGTATATGTCCCGGTTTTCCGAGTCATCTGCTGGGACATCGGGTTCGTCTACGGACGATTATGAGGTGAACGCTATTTTGGGGTGCAAGGTGGTGCGTGGTAAAAAATTTTATTTGGTAGACTGGAAGGGTTATGGCCCCGAGGACAGGTCCTGGTAGCCTGTTGAGCACATTCGGGCTCCGCAGCTCATTGCTGCCTTCGAACGTAGCGAGGTCCAAGGAGGGGGGGGCATGTTAGGAGTCGAGTTTCCTCTGTTGCACAGGGGGAATCTCGATCCGTCTCCGCTGCGGTCTCCCATTCTTCTCCAGCCACAGTGGAGTCTGCTCAGCAGGGATGTCGATCCCAGCATCTCGCTCAGTCTGACTCTGTGCGAAGAGTTGCTGCTGCTTCTCCAGTCTCTGCCATTAAAGTCAGTGCTGGTCAGCAGCGAGCGGACTTCTCTGGGACTAAGTCCTTGTCTGCACGTACTGAGCATGCCCAGGGTAAGATCTCCCGTTGGAGATCGAGGGTCATGTGCTCAGGCTCTGCAGCACATTCCATTGGTCCTCTTGGCAGGTCTTGGAAGGGCAAAAGTGCTGTAGCCACTTCCTGTGCTGCAACTATATAAACTGCGCATGACCGCACGGCCATGCGCTAGTATTGTCTCATAACGTTATATGTGTGTGTGTAGATGAATGTATGTCGATGGATGAAAGCTCCTAAATATCCCTCCCTAGAGTTGTTGTCTGCTCGCGGATGTTGGTAGCTATCTAGCGCCCGACTAATCATCTGCACGATACACACATTACAGCGTCCTCTTGCTGTGTCCGCCTGTACGGCGCCGTGCGCTTGCCTTGCGCTTTCCATACCCTAGCCAGTGTGGTTGGTGGCGTCCGTCTGTGCGGCATTGCTCGCACTCCTGTGCATTTATATATTTAAACTTAGTTTCCTTACACACCCAGTTGTGGTGTAGTGCCAGCGAGGGTCTAATCGGACTTCAATCCCAGTTGGGGTTAAGTACGCTGACTACTCGCTCGCGCTTTAGGTGCGGTACCGCGATCCTGTGACGCAACAGGATTGCTCCCTTCACGCTGGGTGAGGTTGAACCCACGTGTATATACTTTAGTGTACCGCCATATAGTCTGTATTTACTAGCAGCAGGTTTTCACCTGCACGGTGGACCCCGGACTGCGAACGCATCTATATCACCTTTCTTCAATATGGCCAGAAAAAAAGAACTTTCATGTATAACTCGACAGTCTATTCTTGTTCTTAGAAATTATGGCTATTCCATGCGATAAATTGCAAAGAAATTGAAGATTTCCTACAACAGTGTGTACTACTCCCTTCAGAGGAGAGCACAAACAGGCTCTAACCAGAGTACAAAGAGAAGTGGGAGGCCCCACTGCACAACTGAGCAGCAAGACAAGTACATTAGAGTCTTTAGTTTGAGAAATCAACACCTCACAGGTCCTCAACTGGCAGCTTCATTAAATAGTACACACAAAACGCCAGTGTCAAAGTCTACAGTGAAGAGGCAACTCCGGGATGCTGGCCTTCAGGGCAGAGTGGCAAATAAAAAGCCATATATGAGACTGACTAATAAAAGGAAAAGATTAATATGGGCAAAAGAACACAGACATTGGACAGAGGAAGATTGGAAAAAAGTGTTATGGACAGACGAATCTAAGTTTGGGGTGTTTGGATCACACAGAAGAACATTTGTGAGACACAGGAGAAACAGAACAACTGAAAAGATGTTGGAAGAGTGCCTGATGCCATCTGTCAAGCATGATGGAGATAATGTGATGGTCTGAGGTTGCTTTGGTGCTGGTAAAGTGGGAGATTTTTACAGGTAAAAGTGATTTTCAATAAGGAAGGCTATCACTCCATTTTGCAACGCTATGCCATACCCTGTGGACAGCTCTTGATTGGAGCCAATTTCATCCTACAACAGGACATTGACCCAAAGCAAACCTCCAAATTATACAAGAACTATTTAGCGAAGAAGCAGGCAGCTGGTATTCTATCTGTAATGGAGTGGCCAGTAGGGTTGAGCGAAACGGGTCGAACATTTTCAAAAGTCGCCGACTTTTGGCTAAGTCGGGGTTTCATGAAACCCGATCCGACCCCTGTGCGGGGTCGGCCATGCGGTACGCGACTTTCGCGCCAAAGTCGCGTTTCAATGACGCGAAAAGCGCCATTTCTCAGCCAATGAAGGTAAACGCAGAGTGTGGGCAGCGTGATGACATAGGTCCTGGTCCCCACCATCTTAGAGAAGGGCATTGCAGTGATTGGCTTGCTGTCTGCGACGTCACAGGGGCTATAAAGAGGCGTTCCCGCCGACCGCCATCTTACTGCTGCTGATCTGAGCTTAGGGAGAGGTTGCTGCCGCTTTGTCAGAAGCAGGGATAGCGTTAGGCAGGGTCCATTAACCACAAAACCGCTTGTGCTGCAGCGATTTGCACTGTCCAACACCACCCTCGGTGTGCAGGGACAGTGGAAGTTTTTTTTTTTTTTTTTTTCCCCTCAGCGCTGTAGCTCATTGGGCTGCCCTAGAAGGCTCCCTGATAGCTGCATTGCTGTGTGTACGCCGCTGTGCAAACCAACTGCTTTTTTCAAAGCACAAATCCTCTTGTTCCTTCCTTTCTGCACAGCTATCTTTTTTGTTTGTCCACACTTTTTATTTCATTTGTGCATCAGTCCACTCCTTATTGCTGCCTGCCATACCTGGCTGAGATTACTGCAGGCAGGGAGATAGTAGCTGCCTGCCATACCTGGCTGAGATTACTGCAGGCAGGGAGATAGTAATTGTAGGACATTCCCTGTTTTTTTTTTTTTTTTTTTTTTTGGTGGGAGATTAAGATTGGCAATTTGGCATTTCTGCTAGAGTGCCATCCCTGTGTGTGCCATCTCTCTCACATAGTGGGCCATAGAAAGCCTTTTCATTTTTCTGTATTTTTTTTTGTGGGGTGTATAAATTCTCCCTGATAAAAATACAGTGGGAGATTAATATTGGCCTTTGGGCTTGTGTGCCAGTCCTGAGTGTGCCATCTCTCTCACAAATAGTGGGCCATAGAAAGCCTATTTTATTTTTTTTTGGGTTTTATAAATTCTCCCTGAAAAAAAGGGAGATTAATATTGGCCTCTGGGCTTGTGTGCCAGTCCTGAGCGTGCCATCTGTGCCAGCCCTGAGCGTGCCATCTCTCTCACAAATAGTGGGCCATAGAAAGCCTATTTATTTTTTTTTTTGGTTTTATAAATTCTCCCTGAAAAAAAGGGAGATTAATATTGGCCTCTGGGCTTGTGTGCCAGTCCTGAGCGTGCCATCTGTGCCAGCCCTGAGCGTGCCATCTCTCTCACAAATAGTGGGCCATAGAAAGCCTATTTAATTTTTTTTTTGTTTTATAAATTTTCCCTGAAAAAAGGGAGATTAATATTGGCCTCTGGGCTTGTGTGCCAGTTGTGAGCGTGCCATCTGTGCCAGTCCTGAGCGTGCCATCTCTCTCACAAATAGTGGGCCATAGAAAGCCTATTTAATTTTTTTTTTGGTTTTATAAATTTTCCCTGAAAAAAGGGAGATTAATATTGGCCTCTGGGCTTGTGTGCCAGTTGTGAGCGTGCCATCTGTGCCAGTCCTGAGCGTGCCATCTCTCTCACAAATAGTGGGCCATAGAAAGCCTATTTAAATATTTTTTTGGTTTTATAAATTCTCCCAGAAAAAAAGGGAGATTAATATTGGCCTCTGGGCTTCTGTGCCAGTCCTGAGCGTGCCATCTGTGCCAGTCCTGAGCGTCCCATCTCTCTCACAAATAGTGGGCCATAGAAAGCCTATTTTTTTTTTTTTTTGGGTTTTAGAAATTCTCCCTGGAAAAAAAAAGGGAGATTAATATTGCCCTTTGGGCTTGTGTGCCAGTACTAAGCGTTCCATCTCTCTCTCTCTCTCAGTCAGTGGGCCATAGAACGCCTATTTTTGGTTTTATTTGTTTTCTAAATTCTCCCTGAAAAAATCATTTTATTTTATTTGGTTTCTAAATTCTTCCTGATAAAATCATATTTTTTTTATTATTTTTTTTTCTAAAGTCTCCCTGAAAAAAAAAAAAAAAAACAGTGGGAGATTAATATTGGCCTTTCTGCTTGTGTGCCAGTCTTGACTCCTGGGTGTGCCATCTCTCTCTCTCTCTCTCTCTCTCTCCAATTGTGGTCCATAGAAAGCCTATATTTTTTTTCCTTGATTTGGGTTCCAAAATCTACCAGAGAAAATAACTACATCAATCATTGGTAGAAAAATATTGGCCTCTGGGCTTGTGTGCCACTCCTGACTCCTGTGTGCGTCATCTCTCAGTCAGTGGGCCATAGAACGCCTATTTTTGTTTTTATTTGTTTTATAAATTCTCCCTGAAAAAATCATTTTATTTTATTTGGTTTCTAAATTCTTCCTGATAAAATCATATTTTTTTTATTATTTTTTTTTCTAAAGTCTCCCTGAAAAAAAAAAAAAAAAAAAAAAAAAAACAAAACCCCCCAAAAAATGGGAGATTAATATTGGCCTTTCTGCTTGTGTGCCAGTCTTGACTCCTGGGTGTGCCATCTCTCTCTCTCTCTCTCTCTCTCTCCAATTGTGGTCCATAGAAAGCCTACATTTTTTTTCCTTGATTTGGGTTCCAAAATCTACCAGAGAAAATAACTCCATCAATCATTGGTAGAAAAATATTGGCCTCTGGGCTTGTGTGCCACTCCTGATTCCTGTGTGCGTCATCTCTCACTCAGTGGCCCATAGAAAGCATATAGTTTGTTACATTTGTTTTCTAAATTCTCCCTGCAAAAATCTATTTTTTTTTTTTGGGGGGGTTTCTAAAGTGTTCCTGAAAAAAATAAAAATAAAAAAAAAATAATAGTGTGACATTAATATTAACATTTGTGCTTCAGTGACAGTCCTGCGTGTGGGGCATCTCTCTAATTTGCAGCCACCAAAAAAAGAGTGTGTAACATTGGGCCTGATTTTCGCTGTGGTCTCACCAACCTGTAAAGGGGTAGCTAAATCATACTGAAGTTATAGCTCACCGTGTAAGTTGTGTGACTGCAACAAATAACGTTAGTTTGGTTACGTTTTTAAAACAATGAGGAAGTCTAGTGGAAGAGGTCGTGGCCGGGGGCGTTCATTGTCAGCTGGTAATGAGGGTAGTGGTAGTGGTGGAGCATCAGGTGGTCGTGGGGAAAAAAATATTGCACCTAAGTCTGGAGCTGTGGAGCCAGGTTCGTCGTCCGGCTACACAAGGCCTCGAACGCTCCCTTTTCTGGGATTAGGAAAACCGCTTTTAAAGCCGGAGCAGCAAGAGCAAGTTTTGGCTTATCTTGCTGACTCAGCCTCTAGCTCTTTTGCCTCATCTCGTGAAACTGGTAAAAGTAAAAGCAGCGCGTCGTTAGTGGATGTTCACGGTCAGGGACAAGTCACTTCCTTGTCCTCTTCAGCAAAAACAACAACAGAGAAGAATGCAGCAGGCGACACAACGGGTTACTCCATGGAGCTCTTTACACATACCGTCCCTGGCTTAGAAAGTGAAGCAGTTAACAGTCCATGCCCATTACAAATTGAATCTGACATGGAGTGCACTGACGCACAGCCACAGCCAGACTACTATGCTGGTCCTTTGACTCAGACCACAACATTGCCCTCGCAGGGTGCTGATCAAGAATCAGACCCTGATGAGACTATGTTGCCCCATCACGAACGCTATACCACCGAACGACACGGTGACACAGACGAAGTTGCGCAGGAGGTACAAGAAGAGTTATTAGATGACCCAGTTCTTGACCCCGATTGGCAGCCATTGGGGGAACAGGGTGCAGGCGGCAGCAGTTCTGAAGCAGAGGAGGAGGAGGGGCCGCAGCAGGCATCAACATCGCCACAGGTTCCATCTGCCGGGCCCGTATCTTGCCCAAAACGCGTGGCAAAGCCAAAACCTGGTGGAGGACAGCGTGGCCATCCGGTTAAAGCTCAGTCTGCAATGCCTGAAAAGGTATCCGATGCTAGAAAGAGTGCAGTCTGGCATTTTTTTAAACAACATCCAATTGATCAGCGCAAAGTCATCTGTCAAAAATGTTCTACTTCCTTAAGCAGAGGTCAGAATCTGAAAAGTCTCAATACTAGTTGCATGCATAGACATTTAACCACCATGCATTTGAAAGCTTGGACTAACTACCAAACGTCCCTTAAGGTTGTTGCACCCTCGGCCAATGAAGCTAGTCATCAACGCAACATCCCTTCCGGCAGTGTAGGACCACCATTTAGCGCACCACCTGCTGTATCTGTGCAGGTATCTTTGCCAGGCCAAAGCAGTCAGGGTCAGGGAATCACCAGTTTCGTAGTAGGAAACACTGCATCTAGGGCACCGGCGGCAACAATACCATCTCCCACCGTCTCTCAGTCTGCCATGTCCACCGGCACCCCCGCTAGTTCCACGATCTCCAGCTCTCCAGTCCAGCTCACCCTACATGAGACTATGGTTAGAAAAAGGAAATACTTAGCCTCGCATCCGCGTACACAGGGTTTGAACGCCCACATAGCTAGACTAATCTCGTTAGAGATGATGCCCTACCGGTTAGTTGAAAGCGAAGCTTTCAAAGACCTGATGGACTACGCTGTACCACGCTACGAGCTACCCAGTCGACACTTTTTTTCCAGAAAAGCCATCCCAGCCCTCCACCAGCATGTTAAAGAGCGCATCGTCCATGCACTCAGGCAATCTGTGAGCACAAAGGTGCACCTGACAACAGATGCATGGACCAGTAGGCATGGCCAGGGACGTTACGTGTCCATCACGGCACACTGGGTAAATGTGGTGGATTCAGGGTCCACAGGGGACAGCAAGTTTGGGACAGTTCTGCCTAGCCCACGGTCTAGTAAACAGTTGTCTGTAGCCGTTCGCACCCCCTCCTCCTCCTCCTCCTCCTCCTCGTCCTCCTGCAGAAGCAAGAGCTCGTCCACAGACCGCAGTCGCACAAACACTCCATCCGCACCTGCCACTGTTGCACACCAGGTCTCCCATTATGGGGCAGCTACTGGCATACGTCAGCAGGCTGTATTGGCTATGAAGTGTTTGGGCGACAATAGACACACCGCGGAAGTTCTGTCCGAGTTCTTGCAGCAAGAAACGCAGTCGTGGCTGGGCACTGTAGATCTTGAGGCAGGCAAGGTAGTGAGTGATAACGGAAGGAATTTCATGGCTGCCATCTCCCTTTCCCAACTGAAACACATTCCTTGCCTGGCTCACACCTTAAACCTGGTGGTGCAGTGCTTCCTGAAAAGTTATCCGGGGTTATCCGACCTGCTCCTCAAAGTGCGTGGACTTTGCGCACATATCCGCCGTTCGCCTGTACACTCCAGCCGTATGCAGACCTATCAGCGTTCTTTGAACCTTCCCCAGCATCGCCTAATCATAGACGTTGCAACAAGGTGGAACTCAACACTGCACATGCTTCAGAGACTGTGCGAACAGAGGCGGGCTGTTATGTTTTTGTGGGAGGATACACATACACGGGCAGGCAGTAGGATGGCAGACATGGAGTTGTCAGGTGTGCAGTGGTCGAAGATTCAAGACATGTGTCAAGTCCTTCAGTGTTTTGAGGAATGCACACGGCTGGTTAGTGCAGACAACGCCATAATAAGCATGAGCATCCCCCTAATGCGTCTGCTGATGCAAAGTTTGACGCACATAAAGGATCAGGCGTCTGCACCAGAGGAAGAGGAAAGCCTTGATGACAGTCAGCGATTGTCTGGTCAGGGCAGTGTACATGACGAGGTACCGGGCGAAGAGGAGGTGGAGGATGAGGAGGATGATGGGGATGAGTATATTTTTAATGAGGAAGCTTTCCCGGGGGCACGGGAAATTGGTGGCGTGGCAAGGCCGGGTTCTGGTTTTTTGAGGGACACAAGTGACGTAGATTTGCCTGCAACTGCCCCTCAACCAAGCACAACCGCAGATTTGACAACGGGAACTTTGGCCCACATGGCGGATTATGCCTTGCGTATCCTCAAAAGGGACACACGCATTACAAAAATGATGAACAATGACGATTACTGGTTGGCCTGCCTCCTTGATCCTCGCTATAAAGGCAAATTGCAAAATATTATGCCACATGAGAACTTGGAACTAATATTAGCAACAAAACAATCAACTCTTGTTGACCGTTTGCTTCTGGCATTCCCTGCACACAGCGCCCGTGATCGTTCTCACACGAGCTCCAGGGGCCAGCAGACCAGAGGTGTTAGAGGGGCAGAAATCAGAAGTGGCGTTGGCCAGAGGGGTTTTCTGACCAGGTTGTGGAGTGATTTTTCTATGACCGCAGACAGGACAGGTACTGCAGCATCAATTCAAAGTGACAGGAGACAACATTTGTCCAGTATGGTTACAAACTATTTTTCATCCCTTATCGACGTTCTCCCTCAACCGTCATTCCCATTTGATTACTGGGCATCCAAATTAGACACCTGGCCAGAATTGGCAGAATATGCATTGCAGGAGCTTGCTTGCCCGGCAGCTAGTGTCCTATCAGAAAGAGTATTCAGTGCTGCAGGTTCAATACTAACAGAAAAAAGGACTCGTCTGGCTACCCAAAATGTAGATGATCTAACCTTCATTAAAATGAACCACAACTGGATTTCAAAATCTTTTGCCCCACCCTGCCCGGCTGACACCTAGCTTTCCTATGAAAAGGTCTTGCCTGTGGACTATTCTGAATGACTTTTCCAATCTCGTAATTTTCTTCACCTGATTGTCCAGCATACGACATGTTTCCACCTCACGAAATGGCCAAACTCCCCACACGGGGCCGTGCTATCGCCACTTTGCGCTTGGACCCTTGAGAGTGCTGTTTGTCTGAAGAGGTGGGTGTGGCCGCTTTTGGTCGACGGCACTGCCACTGGGTCCCTCATAGTACAATAAAGTGTCTCTGGCGGTGGTGGTGCGCACCCAACGTCAGACACACCGTTGTAATATGAGGGGCCCTGTGCCTGTACCGCCGGCCACAAGACAGTTCCCCCCCCCAGCTCAAACAGTGCTCTACCACTAGCAAAATTATCTCTCACAGCTTCACCAATGTGTAGTCTAGGCGCTGACATCCTTCAATGCCTGGCACTGACAATACCATTGTTTTGACATTTTTGTTATGTTAGGCCTTCGAAGCCTGTCTGCGGTCCCTTCTTTCTACAACTACTACACTGACCAGGCCACTGCTGGCCGTGTTACCCTGGAACCAATTTAAAAGTGCCTACAGTCAGCCCAATTTTGTTATGTTAGGCCTTCGAAGACTGTCTGCCGTCACTCCTTCCACTAGACTTCCACTGACCATACACTGCTGCCCATGTACCCCTGGAACCAATTTAAAGTGCCTACAGCCAGCCCAATTTTGTTATGTTAGGCCTTCGAAGCCTGTCTGCGGTCACTCCTTCCACTAGACTTCCACTGACCAGACCACTGCTGCCCGTGTACCCCTGCAACCAATTTAAAAGTGCCTACAGCCAGCCCAAGTTTGTTATGTTAGGCCTTCGAAGCCTGTCTGCGGTCACTCCTTCCACTAGACTTCCACTGACCAGACCACTGCTGCCCGTGTACCCCTGGAACCAATTTAAAAGTGCCTACAGCCAGCCCAAGTTTGTTATGTTAGGCCTTGGAAGCCTGTCTGCGGTCACTCCTTCCACTAGACTTCCACTGACCAGACCACTGCTGCCCGTGTACCCCTGCAACCAATTTAAAAGTGCCTACAGCCAGCCCAAGTTTGTTATGTTAGGCCTTGGAAGCCTGTCTGCGGTCACTCCTTCCACTAGACTTCCACTGACCAGACCAGTGCTGCCCGTGTACCCCTGGAACCAATTTAAAAGTGCCTACAGCCAGCCCAAGTTTGTTATGTTAGGCCTTGGAAGCCTGTCTGCGGTCACTCCTTCCACTAGACTTCCACTGACCAGACCACTGCTGCCCGTGTACCCCTGCAACCAATTTAAAAGTGCCTACAGCCAGCCCAAGTTTGTTATGTTAGGCCTTGGAAGCCTGTCTGCGGTCACTCCTTCCACTAGACTTCCACTGACCAGACCACTGCTGCCCGTGTACCCCTGGAACCAATTTAAAAGTGCCTACAGCCAGCCCAAGTTTGTTATGTTAGGCCTTCGAAGCCTGTCTGCGGTCACTCCTTCCACTAGACTTCCACAGACCAGACCACTGCTGCCCGTGTACCCCTGGAACCAATTTAAAAGTGCCTACAGCCAGCCCAAGTTTGTTATGTTAGGCCTTGGAAGCCTGTCTGCGGTCACTCCTTCCACTAGACTTCCACTGACCAGACCACTGCTGCCCGTGTACCCCTGGAACCAATTTAAAAGTGCCTACAGCCAGCCCAAGTTTGTTATGTTAGGCCTTGGAAGCCTGTCTGCGGTCACTCCTTCCACTAGACTTCCACTGACCAGACCACTGCTGCCCGTGTACCCCTGGAACCAATTTAAAAGTGCCTACAGCCAGCCCAAGTTTGTTATGTTAGGCCTTGGAAGCCTGTCTGCGGTCACTCCTTCCACTAGACTTCCACTGACCAGACCACTGCTGCCCGTGTACCCCTGCAACCAATTTAAAAGTGCCTACAGCCAGCCCAAGTTTGTTATGTTAGGCCTTCGAAGCCTGTCTGCGGTCACTCCTTCCACTAGACTTCCACTGACCAGACCACTGCTGCCCGTGTACCCCTGGAACCAATTTAAAAGTGCCTACAGCCAGCCCAAGTTTGTTATGTTAGGCCTTGGAAGCCTGTCTGCGGTCACTCCTTCCACTAGACTTCCACTGACCAGACCACTGCTGCCCGTGTACCCCTGCAACCAATTTAAAAGTGCCTACAGCCAGCCCAAGTTTGTTATGTTAGGCCTTGGAAGCCTGTCTGCGGTCACTCCTTCCACTAGACTTCCACTGACCAGACCACTGCTGCCCGTGTACCCCTGGAACCAATTTAAAAGTGCCTACAGCCAGCCCAAGTTTGTTATGTTAGGCCTTGGAAGCCTGTCTGCGGTCACTCCTTCCACTAGACTTCCACTGACCAGACCACTGCTGCCCGTGTACCCCTGCAACCAATTTAAAAGTGCCTACAGCCAGCCCAAGTTTGTTATGTTAGGCCTTGGAAGCCTGTCTGCGGTCACTCCTTCCACTAGACTTCCACTGACCAGACCACTGCTGCCCGTGTACCCCTGGAACCAATTTAAAAGTGCCTACAGCCAGCCCAAGTTTGTTATGTTAGGCCTTGGAAGCCTGTCTGCGGTCACTCCTTCCACTAGACTTCCACTGACCAGACCACTGCTGCCCGTGTACCCCTGCAACCAATTTAAAAGTGCCTACAGCCAGCCCAAGTTTGTTATGTTAGGCCTTGGAAGCCTGTCTGCGGTCACTCCTTCCACTAGACTTCCACTGACCAGACCACTGCTGCCCGTGTACCCCTGGAACCAATTTAAAAGTGCCTACAGCCAGCCCAAGTTTGTTATGTTAGGCCTTGGAAGCCTGTCTGCGGTCACTCCTTCCACTAGACTTCCACTGACCAGACCACTGCTGCCCGTGTACCCCTGGAACCAATTTAAAAGTGCCTACAGCCAGCCCAAGTTTGTTATGTTAGGCCTTGGAAGCCTGTCTGCGGTCACTCCTTCCACTAGACTTCCACTGACCAGACCACTGCTGCCCGTGTACCCCTGGAACCAATTTAAAAGTGCCTACAGCCAGCCCAAGTTTGTTATGTTAGGCCTTCGAAGCCTGTCTGCGGTCACTCCTTCCACTAGACTTCCACAGACCAGACCACTGCTGCCCGTGTACCCCTGGAACCAATTTAAAAGTGCCTACAGCCAGCCCAAGTTTGTTATGTTAGGCCTTGGAAGCCTGTCTGCGGTCACTCCTTCCACTAGACTTCCACTGACCAGACCACTGCTGCCCGTGTACCCCTGGAACCAATTTAAAAGTGCCTACAGCCAGCCCAAGTTTGTTATGTTAGGCCTTGGAAGCCTGTCTGCGGTCACTCCTTCCACTAGACTTCCACTGACCATACACTGCTGCCCATGTACCCCTGGAACAAATTTAAAAGTGCCTACAGCCAGCCCAAGTTTGTTATGTTAGGCCTTCGAAGCCTGTCTGCGTCCCGTTCTTTCAACTACAACTACACTGACCAGGCCACTGATGGCCGTGTTCCCCTGGAACCAATTTTAACTTGCCTACAGCCAGCCCAATGTTAGGCCTTTGATGCCTGTCTGCCGTCACTCCTTCCACTAGGCCTCCACTGACCTGTCTATTGCTGCCCGTGTACCCCTTGAACCAACATCATTAAATATAAAAAAAATTAATTTGATTATAAAAAATAAGATCGTGTTGAGATCTCAAATGCAGACATTTTAACAATCAAAACAAACACACAACAAATATCTGGAACTGTACTACAAAGGTCCAACAGCTACAATTTCTTTCTCCTGCAAGAAGTTAACTGAAAGTTTTTTGGAGTTGTTAACACAGATATGGCATCCACCGAGTGTTGTCCTGTCGCGTCTCCTTTAAATTATTTCCAATAAGATGTTAAACTATTAATTTAATAAAATCAATAATTAAAAAAATAATTGAGTAAGTCAAAAGCACATTGCAAATAAACATTAATTACAAATCAAGAAGCATGGCGCGTCCGAGGGTGAGTAGATACCGAATAAGAATATAATCACCCTCGGACGCGCAATGCTTATTTACAACAGCCTTCCTTCCTAAGAATCAGCCCTTCCGTGGTGTAGAGAGAGGTTGTGTTACACTCCAAGGTGTTCCCCAGGTTGCCTTTCCTGAGCTTCGATCTTCCGGCTCTCGTTTAGTAGCTGTTGGAAACTACGCTGCATTAGGCCTACTAATTGTGTATGGGTGAAACAGTGGCGCATCTGCGGTCCCTCCTTCCACTAGGCCTCCACTGACCTGTCTACTGCGGCCCGTGTACCCCTTGAACCAACCTAATAAAATATTTAAAAAATTAATTTGATTATAAAAAATAAGATCGTGTTGAGATCTCAAATGCAGACATTTTAACAATCAAAACAAACACACAACAAATATCTGGAACTGTACTACAAAGGTCCAACAGCTACAATTTCTTTCTCCTGCAAGAAGTTAACTGAAAGTTTTTTGGAGTTGTTAACACAGATATGGCATCCACCGAGTGTTGTCCTGTCGCGTCTCCTTTAAATTATTTCCAATAAGATGTTAAACTATTAATTTAATAAAATCAATAATTAAAAAAATAATTGAGTAAGTCAAAAGCACATTGCAAATAAACATTAATTACAAATCAAGAAGCATGGCGCGTCCGAGGGTGAGTAGATACCGAATAAGAATATAATCACCCTCGGACGCGCAATGCTTATTTACAACAGCCTTCCTTCCTAAGAATCAGCCCTTTCGTGGTGTAGAGAGAGGTTGTGTTACACTCCAAGGTGTTCCCCGGGTTGCCTTTCATGAGCTTCGATCTTCCGGCTCTCGTTTAGTAGTTGGTGGAAACTACGCTGCATTAGGCCTACAAATTTGGTATGGGGTGTAGAGACAGGTTGTGTTACACTCCAAGGTTTTCACCAGGTTGCCTTTCCTGAGCTTCGATCTTCATGCTCTCGTTTAGTAGGTGTCGGAAAGTAGGCTGCATTAGGCCTACAAATTGGGTATGGGGTGGAGAGAGATGGTGTGTTACACTCCAAGGTGTTCCCCAGGTTTCCTTGCCATTGCTTCGGTCTTCCGACTCTCGTTTAGTAGTTGTAGAAAAGTACACAGCATTAGGCCTACAAAATGGGTATGGGGTGTAGAGAGAGGTTGTGTTACACTCCAAGGTGTTCCCCAGGTTGCCTTTCCTGAGCTTCGATCTTCCGGCTCTCGTTTAGTAGCTGTTGGAAACTACGCTGCATTAGGCCTACTAATTGTGTATGGGTGAAACAGTGGCGCATCTGCGGTCCCTCCTTCCACTAGGCCTCCACTGACCTGTCTACTGCGGCCCGTGTACCCCTTGAACCAACCTAATAAAATATTTAAAAAATTAATTTGATTATAAAAAATAAGATCGTGTTGAGATCTCAAATGCAGACATTTTAACAATCAAAACAAACACACAACAAATATCTGGAACTGTACTACAAAGGTCCAACAGCTACAATTTCTTTCTCCTGCAAGAAGTTAACTGAACGTTTTTTGGAGTTGTTAACACAGATATGGCATCCACCGAGTGTTGTCCTGTCGCGTCTCCTTTACATTATTTCCAATAAGATGTTAAACTATTAATTTAATAAAATCAATAATTAAAAAAATAATTGAGTAAGTCAAAAGCACATTGCAAATAAACATTAATTACAAATCAAGAAGCATGGCGCGTCCGAGGGTGAGTAGATACCGAATAAGAATATAATCACCCTCGGACGCGCAATGCTTACTTACAACAGCCTTCCTTCCTAAGAATCAGCCCTTTCGTGGTGTAGAGAGAGGTTGTGTTACACTCCAAGGTGTTCCCCGAGTTGCCTTTCATGAGCTTCGATCTTCCGGCTCTCGTTTAGTAGTTGGTGGAAACTACGCTGCATTAGGCCTACAAATTTGGTATGGGGTGTAGAGACAGGTTGTGTTACACTCCAAGGTTTTCACCAGGTTGCCTTTCCTGAGCTTCGATCTTCATGCTCTCGTTTAGTAGGTGTCGGAAAGTAGGCTGCATTAGGCCTACAAATTGGGTATGGGGTGGAGAGAGATGGTGTGTTACACTCCAAGGTGTTCCCCAGGTTTCCTTGCCATTGCTTCGGTCTTCCGACTCTCGTTTAGTAGTTGTAGAAAAGTACACAGCATTAGGCCTACAAAATGGGTATGGGGTGGAGAGAGATGGTGTGTTACACTCCAAGGTGTTCCCCAGGTTGCCTTTCCTGAGCTTCGATCTTCATGCTCTCGTTTAGTAGGTGTCGGAAAGTAGGCTGCATTAGGCCTACAAATTGGGTATGGGGTGGAGAGAGATGGTGTGTTACACTCCAAGGTGTTCCCCAGGTTTCCTTGCCATTGCTTCGGTCTTCCGACTCTCGTTTAGTAGTTGTAGAAAAGTACACAGCATTAGGCCTACAAAATGGGTATGGGGTGGAGAGAGATGGTGTGTTACACTCCAAGGTGTTCCCCAGGTTGCCTTTCCTGAGCTTCGATCTTCATGCTCTCGTTTAGTAGGTGTCGGAAAGTAGGCTGCATTAGGCCTAAAAAATGGGGAATGGGGTGGAGAGAGATGGTGTGTTACACTCCAAGGTGTTCCCCAGGTTTCCTTGCCATTGCTTCGGTCTTCCGACTCTCGTTTAGTAGTTGTAGAAAAGTACACTGCATTAGGCCTAAAAAATGGGTATGGGGTGGAGAGAGATGGTGTGTTACACTCCAAGGTGTTCCCCAGGTTGCCTTTCCTGAGCTTCGATCTTCATGCTCTCGTTTAGTAGGTGTCGGAAAGTAGGCTGCATTAGGCCTAAAAAATGGGGAATGGGGTGGAGAGAGATGGTGTGTTACACTCCAAGGTGTTCCCCAGGTTTCCTTGCCATTGCTTCGGTCTTCCGACTCTCGTTTAGTAGTTGTAGAAAAGTACACTGCATTAGGCCTACAAAATGGGTATGGGGTGGAGAGAGATGGTGTGTTACACTCCAAGGTGTTCCCCAGGTTGCCTTTCCTGAGCTTCTGTCTTCAGGCTCTCATTAAATTGTGGTTAAATGGAACAACTGCATTTGGCGTACTAGTTGGTTTGGGGCCTACTATCGGTGTCTGCCACTCCTTGCTGTTCTCCTGGTTTCCTGTCCTGAAATACCATTTTCAGCCTCTCGTTAAGTAGTTGTTAATGTTAGACTGCATTTGGCCTACTAGTTGGGTTGGGGCCTACTATCGGTGTCTGCCACTCCTTGCTGTTCTCCTCCACTGAACAAAGCTGTGCCGCCTGTTTACTACGGTTGCCAATTTTGAACTGCATTTCGACTACTTACTGATTTGGCCCTACTCTCTGTGTCAGCCTCTCATTCCAGTTGTCCTCCACTGCAATGCCCCCTGGTTATTCCTGTGTTACCAATTTTGAACTGCATTTAGCCCACTTTCTTCTTTGGGCCTATATCTGTGTTTCCACTTCATCGTGCCCATTGCCCAGCCAGTGATAGATGAGTCTGCTGGTACATTGACCCATAACGCAACATTCCCCGTGCACGCTACACAACAACATTGTGACCCTGCTGAAAGTCAGGTTGCTCTTCCCGCATACCATACCACCTTACACGGGGACAAAGAGGAAGGTGCAGATGAAAGTGCAGGTTCCTTCATCAGGTGGGGGGAGGAATACTAGTTGGCGACGTCACTGGCACAGGGCCTCTCATAGTACGCAAAAGTGTTGCTGCCGGTGGGAGGCGCCCCCGCCGTGCAAACACACCGCTGTACTTTGAGGGGCCCTGTGCCAGTGCCAATGCCAACGAGTGGGCCCCCCCTGCTTGCTCAGGTTCACAGCACTTGCAAAGTTGAAATACTTACCTCTCCCTGCTCCACTGCCGTGACGTGGTCCAGATTTCCTGGGCCCACTAATTACTTGAACCAGCCCTACCCCCCACAACTTTAGCCAAATGACCCCCAATTTCAAATGCCTTCCAATTATTATAAGGTAAATTACGCTTGACAAGCTTCATTAAGAAGAATGGATGGTTTTGACATTAAAATGGCCACTCTAGGTGTTTTCCTGGCCCCCACTCACTGCCGACTATGCTGCCCCATTGACTTGCATTGGGTTTCGTGTTTCGGTCGATCCCGACTTTACGTCATAATCGGCCGATTTCACTCGACCCGACTTTGGACATAGTCGGGTTTCGCAAAACCCGGCTCGACTCTAAAAAGGTCAAGGTCGCTCAACTCTAGTGGCCAGCGCAGTCACCAGATCTCAACCCCATTGAGCTGTTGTGGGAACAGCTTGACTGTATGGTACGCAAAAAGTGCCCATCAAGCCAAACCAACTTGTGGGAGGGGCTTCTGGAAGCATGGGGTGAAATTTCTCCAGATTACCTTAGCAAATTAACTGCTAGAATGCCAAAGGACTGCAATGCTGTAATTGCTGCAAAGGGAGCATTCTTTGACGAAAGCAAAGTTTGAAAGAAAAAATTATTATGTCAAATAAACATTTTTTTTGAACCTTGTCAATGTCTGGACTAGATTTTCAATTCATTTGGCAACTCATTTCATTAATAAAAGTATGAGTTTTCATGGAAAACACTAAATTGTCTGGGTGACCCTAAACTTTTGAACCATAATGTATATATATATATATATATGTATATATATATATATATATATATATATATATATACTATATAATTGTCTAAGGGTCACTTCCATCTGTCCTTCTGTCTGTCACGGATATTCATTGGTCGCGACCTCTGTCTGTCATGGAATTCAAGTCGCGGATTGGTTGTGGCAAAACGCCCACGACCATTGCCACGACTAGTGTTGAGCCACCTCCCTAGTGTTCGGGTTGGGTTCGTTGAACAGGGAGGTGTTCGCCAAACTGTTCGTCGAACGTTCAACGAACACCGTCGAACCCCATTGAAAACAATGGCAGGCAAACACAAACACATACAAAAACATGGAAAACACATAGAAAACACCTTAAAAGGTGTCCAAAAGCTGACAAACTGCTCAGGAGACACAACAAACATGGAAAAGTCACAACTACATATAGTCATGTGAAAAGAAAAGAGGTGGAGGAGTAAAAGGAGGAGGAGACACAGATATACAGTTAGGTCCATATATATTTGGACAGAGACAACATTTTTCAAATTTTGGTTATAGACATTACCACAATGAATTTTAAGCAAAACAATTCAGATGCAGTTGAAGATCAGACTTTCAGCTTTCATTTGAGGATATCCACATTAAAATTGGATGAAGGGTTTAGGAGTTTCAGCTCATTATCATGTGCCACCCTGTTTTTAAAGGGACCAAAAGTAATTGGACAGATACAATAATTTTAAATAAAATGTTCATTTTTAGTACTTGGTTGAAAACCTTTTGTTGACAATGACTGCCTGAAGTCTTGAACTCATGGACATCACCTGACGCTGTGATTCCTCCTTTTTGATGCTCTGCCAGGCCTTCACTGTGGTGGTTTTCAGTTGCTGTTTGTTTGTGGGCCTTGCTGTCTGAAGTTTAGTCTTTAACAAGTGAAATGCTGCTCAATTGGGTTGAGATCAGGTGACTGACTTGGCCATTCAAGAATATTCCACTTCTTTGCTTTAGTAAACTCCTGGGTTGCTTTGGCTTTATGTTTTGGGTCATTGGTCATCGTTCATCGTTTCATACCACAGATGGACAATCAGTTTGGCTGCATTTGGCTGGATCTGAGCACACAGTATGTCTCTGAATACCTCAGAATTCATTCGGCTGCTTCTGTCCTTTGTCACATCATCAATAAACACTAGTGACCCAGTGCCACTGGCAGCCATGCATGCCCAAGCCATCACACTGCCTCTGACGTGTTTTACAGATGACGTGGTATGCTTTGGATCATGAGCTGTACCACGCCTTCGTCATACTTTTCTCTTTCCATCATTCTGGTAGAGGTTGATCTTGGTTTCATCTGTCCAAAAAATGTTATTCCAGAACTGTGCTGGGTATTTTTAGATTTTTTTTTAGCAAAGTCCAGTCTAGCCTTTTTATTCTTGATGCTTATGAGTGGCTTGCATCGTGCAGTGAACCCTCTGTATTTACTTTCATGCAGTCTTCTCTTTATGGTAGATTTGGATATTGATACACCGACCTCCTGGGGAGTGTTGTTCACTTGGTTGGCTGTTGTGAAGGGGTTTCTCTTCACCATGGAGATTATTCTGTGATCATCCACCACTGTTGTCTTCCGTGGGTGCCCAGGTTTTTTTTGCATTGATGAGTTCACCAGTGCTTTCTTTCTTTCTCAGGGTGTACCAAACTGTAGATTTTGCCACTTCTAATATTGTAGTAATTTCTCAGACGGGTTTTTTCTGTTTTCGCAGCTTAAGGATGGCTTGTTTCACCTGCATGGAGAGCTCCTTTGACCGCATGTTTACTTCACAGCAAAACCTTCCAAATGCAAGCACCACACCTCAAATCAACTCCAGGCCTTTTATCTGCTTAATTGAGAATGAAATAACGAAGGGATTGCCCACACCTGTATATGAAATAGCCTTGGAGTCAATTGTCCAATTACTTTTGGTCCCTTTAAAAACAGGGTGGCACATGTTAAGGAGCTGAAACTCCTAAATCCTTCATTCAATTTTAATGTGGATACCCTCAAATAAAAGCTGAAAGTCTGAACTTCAACTGCATCTGAATTGTTTTGTTTAAAATTCATTGTGGTAATGTCTATAACCAAAATTAAAAAAATGTTGTCTCTGTCCAAATATATATGGACCTAACTGTAGGCACGTCATGCCCTTCTAAAATCAAGAAATGCTGGAGTAAAAATCTAAAATCACTCAACCAACACCCAGACGTCTTGACAAAAAAATAAGAAAAGAAATATCTTTAGGTAGAATGGCGGCGGGTCCATTCAGAACACTTTCCTTAGAAGACGTAGTGGTACCCCTGTTGGGAGTTGTGCCAAAAAATGAACCCAATACATTCAGACTAATCCACCATTTGTCATATCCAAGGGACAGGTCACTAAACAACAACATCGACGTGGAACCAAGTACAGTACTATGTACTGTACCTCCTTTGACGAGGCAATCAGGTGGGTCAGGAAGTTGGTAAGGGGCATCCTAATGGCCAAAACAGACATTGAGGGGGTGTTCCGGCTACTACCTGTGACTCCGAATAGTGTCCTCCCATTGGGCTGCTTCTGTGAAGGAGCATACTACATAGATCGCTGTTTGCCCATGAGGTGCTCCATATCCTGCTCACTATTTGAGGCGTTTAGTTACTTCTTCAAATGTGTCATCATGGATGTTTGTAAGGCGGCACATATTATCCATTACCTCGACGACTTCTTATGCCTGGGCCCAAAAGATTCGACACAGTGTGAAAACACGCGGTAGTCCACCTGTGAGAAGGAGAGAGCTGGAGGGAGAGTGGACACCCCAGAGCCGAGAGGTTAGATTGAGAAAGGAAGAAGGCGGTGTAGCTTGCTTCATGGGTGGGGTACTCTGCTGAGTAGCAGAAATTGCTACTAGGCCCAAAAGGATTTCCTGGGCGAGATGCCGTTAAAAATAGTACTTAGGTAAACAGGCGGTGTTGCTTGCTTCATGGGTGAAGTACGCTGCTGAGTAGTACCAAATTCTACTAGGCCCAAAAGGATTTCGTGGGCTAGATGCCGTAAAAAAATAGTACTTAGGTAAACAGGCGGTGTAGCTTGCTTCATCGGTGGGGTACGCTGCTGAGTTGCACCAAATTCTACTAGGCCCAAAAGGATTTCCTGTGCTAGATGCCGTTACAAAATACAGTTATATGAAAAAGTTTGGGCACCCTTATTAATCTTAAGCTTAATGTTTTATAAAAACTGTTTTTTTTGCAACAGCTATTTCAGTTTCATATATCTAATAACTGTTCGACACAGTAATGTTTCTGCCTTGAAATGAGGTTTATTGTACTAACAGAAAATGTGCAATCTGCATTCAAACAAAATTTGACAGGTGCATAAGTATGGGCACTCTTATCATTTTCTTGTTTTAAATACTCCTACCTACTTTTTACTGACTTACTAAAGCACTCTTTTTGGTTTTCTAACCTCATTGAGCTTTGAACTTCATAGCCAGGTGTATGCGATCATGAGAAAAGCTACTTAAAGTGGCCACATGCAAGTTGTTCTCCTGTTTGAACCTCCTCTGAAGAGTGGCATCATGGGCTCCTCAAAACAACTGTCTAATGATCTGAAAACAAAGATTAGTCAACATAGTTGTAAACACAGCACTTAGGTAAACAGGCGGTGTAGCTTGCTTCATGGGTGGGGTACGCTGCTGAGTAGCACTAAATTCTACTAGGCCCAAAAGGGTTTCCTGTGCTAGATGCCGTTACAAAATAGTAGTTAGGTAAACAGGTGGTGTAGCTTGTTTCATGGGTGCGGTACGCTGCTGAGTAGCAGAAATTGCTACTAAGCTCAAAATGATTTCCTGGGCCAGATGCCGTTAAAAAATAGTACTTAGGTAAACAGGCGGTCTTGCTTGCTTCATGGGTGGGGTACTGTTATGTTTGCTAATGACAGGTGTTATGAAGGCAATCCAGAAACACAGTGTGCTTAGCGATCAGAGCGCACACAGTGATCTGACAAATACCCAAAAATACAAGAACGAGCTCTGAGACGTGGAAACTCTGTAGACTGCACACCTGATCCTATCCTAAACACAACTAAAAGCGGCTGTGGATTGCGCCTAACAACTACCTAGGCAACTCGGCACAGCCTAAGAAACTAGCTAGCCTGAAGATAGAAAAATAGGCCTGACTTGCCCCAGAGAAATTCCCCAAAGGAAAAGGCAGCCCCCCACATATAATGACTGTGAGTAAGATGAAAAGACAAAACGTAGGGATGAAATAGATTCAGCAAAGTGGGGCCCGATATTCTAGGACAGAGCGAGGACAGTAAAGCGAACTTTGCAGTCTACAAAAAACCCTAAAGCAAAACCACGCAAAGGGGGCAAAAAAAAACCACCGTGCCGAACTAACGGCACGGCGGTACACCCTTTGCGTCTCAGAGCTTCCAGCAAAACAAAAGACAAGCTGGACAGAAAAAAAGCAACAAAAAAGCAAAAAGCACTTAGCTATACAGAGCAGCAGGTCACAGGAACAATCAGAAGAAGCTCAGATCCAACACTGAAACATTGACAAGGAGCAAGGATAGCAGCATCAGGCGGAGTTAAGTAATGAAGCAGTTAACGAGCTCACCAGAACACCTGAGGGAGGAAGCTCAGAAGCTGCAGTACCACTTGTGACTACAGGAGTGAATTCAGCCACAGAATTCACAACAGTACCCCCCCCTTGAGGAGGGGTCACCGAACCCTCACCAGAGCCCCCAGGCCGACCAGGATGAGCCGCATGAAAGGCACGAACAAGATCGGAAGCATGAACATCAGAGGCAAAAACCCAGGAATTATCTTCCTGAGCATAACCCTTCCATTTAACCAGATACTGGAGTTTCCGTCTAGAAACACGAGAATCCAAAATCTTCTCCACAATATACTCCAATTCCCCCTCCACCAAAACCGGGGCAGGAGGCTCAACAGATGGAACCATAGGTGCCACGTATCTCCGCAACAACGACCTATGGAATACATTATGTATGGAAAAGGAGTCTGGGAGGGTCAAATGAAAAGACACAGGATTGAGAACCTCAGAAATCCTATACGGACCAATAAAACGAGGTTTAAATTTAGGAGAGGAAACCTTCATAGGAATATGACGAGAAGATAACCAAACCAGATCCCCAACACGAAGTCGGGGACCCACACGGCGTCTGCGATTAGCGAAAAGTTGAGCTTTCTCCTGGGACAAGATCAAATTGTCCACTTCCTGAGTCCAGATCTGCTGCAACCTATCCACCACAGAATCCACACCAGGACAGTCCGAAGACTCAACCTGTCCTGAAGAGAAACGAGGATGGAACCCAGAATTGCAAAAAAATGGAGAAACCAAGGTAGCCGAGCTGGCCCGATTATTAAGGGCGAACTCAGCCAACGGCAAAAAGGACACCCAATCATCCTGGTCTGCAGAAACAAAACATCTCAGATATGTTTCCAAGGTCTGATTGGTTCGTTCGGTCTGGCCATTAGTCTGAGGATGGAAAGCCGAGGAAAAGGATAGGTCAATGCCCATCCTACCACAAAAGGCTCGCCAAAACCTTGAAACAAACTGGGAACCTCTGTCAGAAACAATATTCTCAGGAATGCCATGCAACCGAACCACATGCTGAAAGAACAAAGGTACCAAATCAGAGGAGGAAGGCAATTTAGCCAAGGGCACCAGATGGACCATTTTAGAAAAGCGATCACAGACCACCCAAATGACTGACATCTTTTGAGAAACGGGAAGGTCAGAAATGAAATCCATCGAAATATGTGTCCAAGGCCTCTTTGGGACCGGCAAGGGCAAAAGCAACCCACTGGCACGAGAACAGCAGGGCTTAGCCCTAGCACAAATCCCACAGGACTGCACAAAAGTACGTACATCCCGTGACAGAGATGGCCACCAGAAGGATCTAGCCACCAACTCTCTGGTACCAAAGATTCCAGGATGACCAGCCAACACCGAACAATGAAGTTCAGAGATAAGTTTATTAGTCCACCTATCAGGGACGAACAGTTTCTCTGCTGGACAACGATCAGGTTTATTCGCCTGAAATTTTTGCAGCACCCGCCGCAAATCAGGGGAGATGGCAGACACAATGACTCCTTCCTTGAGGATACCCGCTGGCTCAGATAAACCCGGAGAGTCGGGCACAAAACTCCTAGACAGAGCATCCGCCTTCACATTTTTAGAGCCCGGAAGGTACGAAATCACAAAGTCGAAGCGGGCAAAAAATAACGACCAATGGGCCTGTCTAGGATTCAAGCGCTTGGCAGACTCGAGATAAGTCAAGTTCTTATGATCAGTCAATACCACCACGCGATGCTTAGCTCCTTCAAGCCAATGACGCCACTCCTCGAATGCCCACTTCATGGCCAGCAACTCTCGATTGCCCACATCATAATTACGCTCAGCGGGCGAAAACTTCCTGGAAAAGAAAGCACATGGTTTCATCACTGAGCAATCAGAACCTCTCTGTGACAAAACCACCCCTGCTCCAATCTCAGAAGCATCAACCTCGACCTGGAACGGAAGAGAAACATCTGGCTGACACAACACAGGGGCAGAACAAAAACGACGCTTCAACTCCTGAAAAGCTTCCACAGCAGCAGAAGACCAATTAACCAAATCAGCACCCTTCTTGGTCAAATCGGTCAATGGTTTGGCAATGCTAGAAAAATTACAGATGAAGCGACGATAAAAATTAGCAAAGCCCAGGAACTTTTGCAGACTTTTCAGAGATGTCGGCTGAATCCAATCCTGGATGGCTTGGACCTTAACTGGATCCATCTCGATAGTAGAAGGGGTAAAGATGAACCCCAAAAATGAAACTTTCTGCACACCGAAGAGACACTTTGATCCCTTCACAAACAAAGAGTTAGCACGCAGGACCTGAAAAACCATTCTGACCTGCTTCACATGAGACTCCCAATCATCTGAGAAGATCAAAATGTCATCCAAGTAAACAATCAGGAATTTATCCAGATACTCACGGAAGATGTCATGCATAAAAGACTGAAACACAGATGGAGCATTGGCAAGTCCGAACGGCATCACTAGATACTCAAAATGACCCCCGGGCGTATTGAATGCAGTTTTCCATTCATCTCCTTGCCTGATTCTCACCAGATTATACGCACCACGAAGATCTATCTTAGTGAACCAACTAGCCCCCTTAATCCGAGCAAACAAGTCAGATAACAATGGCAAGGGATACTGAAATTTAACAGTGATCTTATTAAGAAGGCGGTAATCAATACACGGTCTCAGCGAACCATCCTTCTTGGCTACAAAGAAGAACCCTGCTCCCAGTGGTGATGACGATGGGCGAATATGTCCCTTCTCCAGGGATTCCTTCACATAACTGCGCATAGCGGCGTGTTCGGGCACGGATAAATTAAATAATCGACCTTTAGGGAATTTACTACCAGGAATCAAATTGATAGCACAATCACAATCCCTATGCGGAAGTAGAGCATCGGACTTGGGCTCTTCAAATACATCCTGATAATCAGACAAGAACTCTGGGACCTCAGAAGGGGTGGATGACGAAATCGACAAAAATGGAACATCACCATGTACCCCCTGACAACCCCAGCTGGATACCGACATGGAATTCCAATCCAATACTGAATTATGGGTTTGTAGCCATGGCAACCCCAACACGACCACATCATGCACATTATGCAACACCAGAAAGCGAATAACTTCCTGATGTGCAGGAGCCATGCACATGGTCAGCTGGGCCCAGTATTGAGGTTTATTCTTGGCCAAAGGTGTAGCATCAATTCCTCTCAATGGAATAGGACACCGCAAAGGCTCCAAGAAAAACCCACAACGTTTAGCATAATCCAAATCCATCAGATTCAGGGCAGCGCCCGAATCCACAAACGCCATGACAGAAAACGACGACAAAGAGCATATCAAGGTAATGGACAGAAGGAATTTGGACTGTACAGTACCAATGACGGCAGACCTAGCGGACCGCTTAGTGCGCTTAGGACAATCAGAAATAGCATGAGTGGAATCACCACAGTAGAAACACAGACCATTCAGACGTCTGTATTCCTGCCGTTCAACTCTAGTCATAGTCCTATCGCACTGCATAGGCTCAGGTTTAACCTCAGGCAGTACCGCCAAATGGTGCACAGATTTACGCTCACGCAAGCGTCGACCGATCTGAATGGCCAAAGACAAAGACTCATTCAAACCAGCAGGCATAGGAAATCCCACCATGACATCCTTAAGAGCCTCAGAGAGACCCTTTCTGAACAAAGCTGCCAGCGCAGATTCATTCCACTGAGTGAGTACTGACCATTTCCTAAATTTCTGACAATATACTTCTATATCATCCTGACCCTGGCACAAAGCCAGCAAATTTTTCTCAGCCTGATCCACTGAATTAGGCTCATCGTACAGCAATCCGAGCGCCAGGAAAAACGCATCGACACTACTCAATGCAGGGTCTCCTGGCGCAAGAGAAAATGCCCAGTCTTGAGGGTCGCCGCGCAAAAAAGAAATAATAATCAAAACCTGTTGAATAGGATTACCAGAAGAATGAGGTTTCAAGGCCAGAAATAGCTTACAATTATTTTTGAAACTTAGAAACTTAGTTCTATCTCCAAAAAACAAATCAGGAATAGGAATTCTTGGTTCTAACATAGATTTCTGATCAATAGTATCTTGAATTTTTTGTACATTTATAACGAGATTATCCATTGAAGAGCACAGACCCTGAATATCCATGTCCACACCTGTGTCCAGAATCACCCAAATGTCTAGGGGAAAAAAAAAAGGTGAACACAGAGCAGAAAAAAAAAAAAAATGATGTCAGAACTTTTTCTTTCCCTCTATTGAGAATCATTAGTTAGGCTCCTTGTACTGTTATGTTTGCTAATGACAGGTGTTATGAAGGCAATCCAGAAACACAGTGTGCTTAGCGATCAGAGCGCACACAGTGATCTGACAAATACCCAAAAATACAAGAACGAGCTCTGAGACGTGGAAACTCTGTAGACTGCACACCTGATCCTATCCTAAACACAACTAAAAGCGGCTGTGGATTACGCCTAACAACTACCTAGGCAACTCGGCACAGCCTAAGAAACTAGCTAGCCTGAAGATAGAAAAATAGGCCTGACTTGCCCCAGAGAAATTCCCCAAAGGAAAAGGCAGCCCCCCACATATAATGACTGTGAGTAAGATGAAAAGACAAAACGTAGGGATGAAATAGATTCAGCAAAGTGGGGCCCGATATTCTAGGACAGAGCGAGGACAGTAAAGCGAACTTTGCAGTCTACAAAAAACCCTAAAGCAAAACCACGCAAAGGGGGCAAAAAAAACCCACCTTGCCGAACTAACGTCACGGCGGTACACCCTTTGCGTCTCAGAGCTTCCAGCAAAACAAAAGACAAGCTGGACAGAAAAAAAGCAACAAAAAAGCAAAAAGCACTTAGCTATACAGAGCAGCAGGTCACAGGAACAATCAGGAGAAGCTCAGATCCAACACTGAAACATTGACAAGGAGCAAGGATAGCAGCATCAGGCGGAGTTAAGTAATGAAGCAGTTAACGAGCTCACCAGAACACCTGAGGGAGGAAGCTCAGAAGCTGCAGTACCACTTGTGACCACAGGAGTGAATTCAGCCACAGAATTCACAACAGGGTACGCTGCTGAGTAGCACCAAATTTTACAAGGTCCAAAAGGATTTCCTGGGCCAGATGCCGTTAAAAAATAGTACTTAGGTAAACAGGCGGTGTAGCTTGCTTCATGGGTGGGGTACGCTGCTGATTAGCACCAAATTCTACAAGGCCCAAAAGGATTTCCTGGGCCAGATGCCGTTAAAAATAGTACTTAGGTAAACAGGCGGTGGGTGGCTGGGCTACTCTGCTGACTAGCAGACACTGAAGCTTTGGAGCAGACCTCTGAATCCCAGGCCATAGTATGAGTAAACAACTACTCCTTCATGCGTGAATCCCTTTCTATGGCAGGAATTATTTTGCCAAATTTGCTTTTGTACCAGGGATCGAAGAGTGTGGCAACCCAGTAGTCGGCATTACTTCGGATTCTGACAATCCGAGGATCATGTTGCAGGTAGTGCAGCAAGAAGGCACTCATGTGTCTTGCACATCCAGGAGGACCAAGTCCTTGTTGTCTTGGTGGTGGCGAGGTGAGAATCATGCTTCCTTCAGCTGCCCTCTCCCCCAACCTCGCACAACAGAAATTTGATCAAGGTCTCCCTCATCTGATGAGTCTTCCATGCCCAGCCCCAGTTCGTCCTCCACTTCTTCCTCACCTCCTGCACCTTCCTCAACAGTTTGGCAGCTACCATGCACCCTCGGTAATCTCTCTCCCCCAGCCTCCAATGCCAGCAGCTTTGGTGCTGTCAACCTTCTTGACATTGGAGATATGATCCCTTCCGCATACGACTCCTCCTGTTCCTCCTCCTCCTCCTCTTGTTCCACCACCTGACTCCGAACACTGTGTAATGTGTGCTCCAGCATGTAAATCACCGGAATGGTTATGCTGATAATGGCATCGTCAGCACTATACATCTTTGTCGCTATTTCAAAACTGTGCAGAAGGGTGCATAGGCCCCTGATCTGAGACCACTCCTGCAGCATGATTTGCCCCACCTCTTGATCTCGTTGGCCCAGGCTATACGTCATATAACGTATTGCACCAGGGCTCGACGGTGCTGCCACAGTCGCTGCAACATGTGCAGAGTTGAATTCCAGCATGTGGGCACATCGCATTTCAGCCGGTGAACTGGCAGGCCCAACGACTTCTGTAGAGATGCAAGTCATCGAGCTGCAGGATGCGAACGGCAGAAGTGAGCACACAGCGACCGTGCCCTCTGCAGAAGCCCATCTAGTCCGGGATAGTGGGATAAAAATTGCTGGAGAACCAGGTTCAAAACGTGAGCCATACAAGGAACGTGTGTGACATTGCCCCAGTGAAGGGCCACACCCAGGTTTGCAGCATTGTTGCACACAGCCTTCCCTGGCTGCAGGTTGAGTGGAGACAACCATTGATGGAACTTGGTCTCCAGAGCTCACCACAATTCCTCAGCTGTGTGACTCACATTTCCCAGACATTTCAATGTAAACACTGCCTGATGCCATTGAGCCCTGGTGACAGCATAGTGAGGTGTGCAGGATTCCTTCTGCCCAGTTACAACGCGGGTGGCATTACCAGAGAGGCTTTGGGTGCAGGTGGAGGACCGAGAGGAGGTTGAGTGTTGTGAATTCCGCTCTTGGGCTCCCTCCGGTGGTTGTAAGTGGCACTTTTGTGAGTTCTGCTCTTGGGCTCCCTCTTGTGGTTTCGAGTGGTATGGCTGCTCCTTGGATTTAGCTGTCAGCAGGTGCTTCTACTGATTGTCTTTTCTGCTCGGCTATTTATGCCTGGCTCTTTCCTTTAGCCAGTGCCACTTGTAAATGGTTCCTGGTTGGATTCACATCTCTTTGGATTTCCCTGTTATCCTGACCAGTTAAGCAAAGCTAAGTTCTTGCTTGCTCTTTTCTGTCCACAGATTGTGGACTTATCCGTTCTGTGCTTTCTATGTTTGTCCAGCTTATCAGTATGAATTAACTCTGTGTTGCTGGAAGCTCTGGGAAGCAGATTTACCCTCCACACCTTTAGTCAGGTGTGGAGATTTTTGTAATCTCTGCGTGGATTTTTGTAGTGTCTTATACTGACCGCACAGTATTCCATCCTGTCCTATCTATCTAGCTAGACTGGCCTCCTGTGCTCATCCTGGTTTCATTCTGTGTATGTCCTTTCCCTCTCCACTCACAGTCATTATTTGTGGGGGGCTAATCTATCCTTTGGGGATTTTCTCTGAGCCAAGATAGTTTTCCTGCTTCTATCTTTAGGGGTAGTTAGCTCTTAGGCTGTGATGAGAAGCCTAGGGAGAGTTAGGAGCATCCCACGGCTACTTCTAGTGTTGTGTTGAGCTTAGGGACTGCGGTCAGTACAGATACCACTTCCTTCAGAGCTCGTTCCATGTTGCTCCTAAACCACCAGATCATAACAGTACAAGTGGCCATAAATGAATTAAATGCATCTCAAAAAGAAGGAAAAAATTCTGAGCCATTTTTTTTTCTGTGCTCTCTTTTTGTCTTTTTTTTTCCTCTTGACCTTTGGGTGGTGCAGGAGTTGTGCTCTGGCATGGATGTTCAGGGTTTGTTTTCTCGTGTGGATCAACTTGCTGCAAGAGTACAGAGTATCCAAGATTATGTTTTCCAGACTCCGACTTTGGAGCCTAAAATTCCTACTCCTGATCTGTTTTTTGGAGACAGATCCAAGTTTTTGAACTTTAAAAATAACTGCAAATTGTTTTTTGCTTTGAAACCCCCGTTCTTCTGGCGATCCCATTCAGCAAGTAAAAATCATCATATCCTTGCTGCATGGTGACCCTCAGGACTGGGCATTCTCCCTTGAATCAGGGGATCCGGCATTGCTGAATGTAGACGCATTTTTTCAAGCGCTCGGATTATTGTATGATGAACCTAACTCTGTGGATCATGCAGAAAAAACCCTGTTGGCCTTGTGTCAAGGTCAGGAAGCAGCAGAATTATACTGCCAGAAATTTAGGAAATGGTCTGTGCTTACTAAATGGAATGAGGATGCTCTGGTTGCTATTTTCAGAAAAGGCCTTTCTGAAGCCCTTAAAGATGTTATGGTGGGCTTCCCTACGCCTACTGGTTTGAGCGAGTCTATGTCTCTAGCCATTCAGATTGATCGGCGTTTGCGCGAGCGCAAAGCTGTGCACCATGTGGCAGTGTCCTCTGAGCAGAGTCCTGAATCTATGCAATGTGATAGGATTTTGACTAAAACAGGACGGCAGGAATTCAGACGTCAGAATAGGCTGTGTTTTTACTGTGGTGATTCTAATCATGTTATTTCTGATTGCCCTAAACGTACTAGGAGGGTCGCTAGGTCTGTTACCATTAGTACTGTACAGCCTAAATTTCTTTTATCTGTGACCCTGATTTGCTCATTGTCGTCCTTTTCCGTCATGGCATTTGTGGATTCAGGCGCTGCCCTGAACCTAATGGACTTGGAATTCGCCAGGCGCTGTGGTTTTTCCTTGCAGCCTTTGCAGAGCCCTATTCCTTTGAGGGGCATTGATGCTACTCCATTGGCCAAGGATAAACCTCAGTACTGGACGCAGATGACCATGTACATGGCTCCTGCACATCAGGAAAATTGCCGTTTTCTGGTGCTGCATAACCTGCATGATGTTGTTGTACTGGGTTTTCCATGGTTACAGGAACATAATCCGGTCCTGGATTGGAAAACTATGTCTGTGACTAGTTGGGGTTGTCAAGAAGTACATAGTGACGTTCCTTTGATGTCAATTTCCTCTTCCCCCTCTTCTGAGGTCCCTGAGTTTTTGTCGGATTTCCAGGATGTATTTGATGAGCCCAAGTCCAGTTCCCTTCCTCCACATAGGGACTGTGATTGTGCTATTATCTTGATAAATTCATGGTTGTATATTTGGATCATATTTTGATTTTTTCCGATGATTGGGAGTCTCATGTGAAGCAGGTCAGGATGGTGTTCCAGATCCTTCGTGATAATGCTTTGTTTGTGAAGGGGTCTAAGTGCCTATTCGGAGTTCAGAAGGTCTCTTTTTTGGGTTTTATTTTTTCTCCCTCGTCTATAGAAATGGATCCTGTTAAGGTCCAAGCTAATCATGACTGGATTCAACCCACATCTGTGAAGGGAATTCAAAAAGTTTTGGGCTTTGCTAATTTCTTTCGCCGTTTCATTGCCAACTTTTCCAGTGTGGTTAAGCCCCTTACTGATTTGACGAAGAAAGGCGCTGATGTGACGAATTGGTCCTCTGCGGCTGTTGAGGCCTTTCAGGAGCTTAAACGCCGATTTACTTCTGCCCCTGTGTTGCGTCAACCAGATGTTTCTCTTCCTTTTCAGGTTGAGGTCTACGCTTCTGAGATTGGTGGCAGGGGCCGTTTTGTCTCAGAGGGAATCTGATGGTTCTTTGATGAAACCGTGTGCTTTTTTTTCCAGAAAGTTTTCGCCTGCGGAACGCAATTATGATGTCGGCAATCAGGAGTTGTTGGCTATGAAGTGGGCGTTTGAGGAGTGGCGACATTGGCTTGAGGGAGCTAAGCACCGCGTTGTGGTCCTGACTGATCATAAGAATCTGATTTACCTTGAGTCGGCCAAGCGGCTAAATCCTAGACAGGCTCGATGGTCCCTGTTTTTCTCCCGTTTTGATTTTGTGGTCTCGCATCTTCCGGGATCTAAGAATGTTAAGGCTGATGCCCTCTCTAGGATTTTTTCGCCTGATTCTCCTGGAGTCCTTGAGCCAGTTGGCATTCTTAAGGAAGGGGTGATTCTTTCTGCCATCTCCCCTGATTTGCGGCGGGTGCTTCAGGAATTTCAGGCTGATAGGCCTGACCGCTGTCCTGTGGGGAAGCTGTTTGTTCCTGATGGATGGACAAGTAAGGTGATTTCTGAGGTTCATTGTTCAGTGTTGGCTGGTCATCCTGGGATTTTTGGTACCAGAGATTTGGTTGCTAGGTCCTTTTGGTGGCCTTCCTTGTCGCGCTATGTCCGTGCTTTTGTGCAGTCCTGTGGGACTTGCGCCCGAGCCAAGCCTTGCTGTTGCTTTTGCCTTTGCCGGTCCCTGAGAGGCCCTGGATGCATATTTCCATGGATTTTATTTCGGATCTTCCTGTTTCCCAGAAGATGTCTGTTATCTGGGTTGTTTGTGACCGGTTCTCTAAAATGGTCCATCTGGTACCTTTGCCTAAGTTGCCTTCCTCCTCAGATCTGGTTCCATTGTTTTTTCAGCATGTGGTTCGTTTGCATGGCATTCCGGAGAATATTGTGTCTGACAGAGGTTCTCAGTTTGTCTCTAGGTTTTGGCGGGCCTTTTGTGCTAGGATGGGCATTGATTTGTCTTTTTCTTCGGCGTTTCATCCTCAGACTAATGGCCAAACTGAGCGAACTAATCAGACCTTGGAGACCTATTTGAGATGCTTTGTGTCTGCTGATCAGGATGATTGGGTGTCTTTCTTGCCGTTGGCCGAGTTTGCCCTTAATAATAGGGCTAGTTCGGCTACTTTGGTTTCACCTTTCTTTTGTAATTTTGGTTTTCATCCTCGTTTTTCTTCTGGGCAGGTTGAGCATTCTGATTGTCCTGGTGTTGATTCTGTGGTGGACAGGCTGCAGCAGATTTGGACTCATGTGGTGGACAATTTGACGTTGTCTCAGGAAAGGGCTCAACGTTTTGCTAACCGCCGTCGGTGTGTTGGCCCCCGGCTTCATGTGGGGGATTTGGTTTGGTTGTCTTCTCGTCATGTTCCTATGAAGGTTTCTTCCCCTAAGTTTAAGCCTCGGTTTATTGGTCCTTATAAAATTTCTGAAATTATTAATCCGGTGTCTTTTCGTTTGGCTCTTCCAGCCTCTTTTGCCATTCATAATGTTTTCCATAGATCTTTGTTGCGGAGATATGTGGTGCCCATTGTTCCCTCGGTTGACCCTCCTGCCCCGGTGTTGGTTGAGGGGGAGTTGGAATATGAGGTTGAGAAGATTTTGGATTCTCGTTTTTCGAGGCAGAGGCTTCAGTATCTTGTCAAGTGGAAGGGTTATGGCCAGGAGGATAATTCTTGGGTTGTTGCCTCCGATGTCCATGCCACCGATTTGGTTCGTGCTTTTCACTTGGCTCATCCTGATCGGCCTGGGGGCTCTGGTGAGGGTTCGGTGACCCCTCCTCAAGGGGGGGGTACTGTTGTGAATTCCGCTCTTGGGCTCCCTCCGGTGGTTGTAAGTGGCACTTTTGTGAGTTCTGCTCTTGGGCTCCCTCTTGTGGTTTCGAGTGGTATGGCTGCTCCTTGGATTTAGCTGTCAGCAGGTGCTTCTACTGTTTGTCTTTTCTGCTCGGCTATTTATGCCTGGCTCTTTCCTTCAGCCAGTGCCACTTGTAAATGGTTCCTGGTTGGATTCACATCTCTTTGGATTTCCCTGTTATCCTGACCAGTTCAGCAAAGCTAAGTTCTTGCTTGCTCTTTTCTGTCCACAGATTGTGGACTTATCCGTTCTGTGCTTTCTATGTTTGTCCAGCTTATCAGTATGAATTAACTCTGTGTTGCTGGAAGCTCTGGGAAGCAGATTTACCCTCCACACCTTTAGTCAGGTGTGGAGATTTTTGTAATCTCTGCGTGGATTTTTGTAGTGTTTTATACTGACCGCACAGTATTCCATCCTGTCCCATCTATCTAGCTAGACTGGCCTCCTGTGCTCATCCTGGTTTCATTCTGTGTATGTCCTTTCCCTCTCCACTCACAGTCATTATTTGTGGGGGGCTAATCTATCCTTTGGGGATTTTCTCTGAGGCAAGATAGTTTTCCTGCTTCTATCTTTAGGGGTAGTTAGCTCTTAGGCTGTCACAAGATGCCTATGGAGAGTTAGGAGCATCCCATGGCTACTTCTAGTGTTGTGTTGAGCTTAGGGACTGCGGTCAGTACAGATACCACTTCCTTCAGAGCTCGTTCCATGTTGCTCCTAAACCTCCAGATCATAACAGTTGAGGAGGCAGAAGCTGTGGTTGAACTTCTAAATATAGAGGATCAACGAGCAACTCGGGATGGCAAGACTCGGACAGCAGCCCCTTTTCCTGATGTCGCCGTAGTTACCCAGTGCCCAGTCACCGACATGTAACGCCCCTGTCCATGTCTACTCGTCCAAGTGTCTGTGGTGAAATGCACCCTGTCACACACAGAGTTTCTCAAGGAAGCGGTGATGTTGTGTGCGACATGCTTTTGTAGCGCAGGCACAGCTTTCTATGAGAAGTAGTGGCGACTGGGCATCTGGTACTGGGGCACTGCGACGGACATAAGGTCTCTAAAATCCTGAGTCCACCAGGCAGAAAGGCAGCATTTCTGTAGCCAACAGCTTGTAGATGGAGAAATTCAACCTCTTAGCTTTGTCATGGCTATGTTGTGAATTCTGTTATCGAACTCCCTCCTGTGGTCATGAATGGTACTTCGGCGAGTTCTGTCCATGGACTCCCTCTGGTGGCTGTGAGTGGAGCTGCTGGTTCTGAGTTTCCTTCCACAGGTGACCTAGTTTAGTCTTAGGCTGGCTGCTCTATTTAACTCCACTCTGATCGTTACTCCATGCCAGCTGTCAATGTTCTTGTACTGGTTCAGTTCGCTCTTGGATCTTTCTGGTGACCTGTCTACTCCAGAAGAAGCTAAGTCCCTGCTAGTTAATTATTTGTTCATTGTTTCCTTGTCCAGCTTGCTATCATGATTTTGCCTTGCTAGCTGGAAGCTCTGGGATGCAGAGTGGCACCTCACGGTGCGGAGGTCTTTTTGCACACTCTGCGTGGTCTTTTTGTAGTTTTTTGTGCTGACCGCAAAGATACCTTTCCTATCCTCAGTCTGTTTAGTAAGTCTGGCCTCCCTTTGCTGAAACCTGTTTCATTTCTGTGTTTGTGACTTTCATCTTTACTCACAGTCAATATATGTGGGGGGCTGCCTTTTCCTTTGGGGAATTTCTCTGAGGCAAGGTAGGCTTTATTTTCTATCTCTAGGGCTAGTTAGCTCTTAGGCTGTGAAGAGGCATCTAGGTAGAGTTAGGTATGCTCCACGGCTATTTCTAGTTGTGTGATAGGATTAGGGGTTGCGGTCAGCAGAGCTCCCACTTCCCAGAGCTTGTCCTGTGTGAGTTTAACCATCAGGTCGTTCTGGGTGCTCCTAACCACCAGGTCCATAACAGTACAGCTGGCCCAAAGTATTAATGCATCTCAATAGAGTGATAAGAGAAGTTCTGAGACCATTTTTTTTTCTCTGCAGTGTGTTTTGTCTTTCTTTTCCCCTTAACCATTGGGTAGTTCAGGACACAGGTGTAGATATGGACATTCAAGGTCTGTCCTCTTGTGTGGATCATCTCAATGCAAGGGTACAAAACATTCAAGATTTTGTGGTTCAGAATCCAATGTTAGAGCCTAGAATTCCAATTCCTGATTTGTTTTCTGGGGATAGATCTAAGTTCCTGAATTTCAAAAATAATTGTAAACTGTTTATAGCTTTGAAAGCCCGCTCCTCTGGTGACCCCATTCAACAAGTAAAAATCATTATTTCTTTGTTGCGTGTTGACCCTCAAGACTGGACATTTTCCCTTGCGCCAGGAGAGCATGCATTGCATGATGTAGATGCGTTTTTTCTGGTGCTTGGATTGCTTTATGATGAACCGAATTCAGTGGATCAGGCAGAGAAAATCTTGCTGGCTTTGTGTCAGGGTCAGGATGAAGCGGAGGTGTATTGTCAGAAGTTTAGAAAGTAGTCTGTGCTTACTCAGTGGAATGAGTGTGCCCTGGCGGCAATTTTCAGAAAGGGTCTTTCTGAAGCCCTTAAGGATGTCATGGTGGGATTTCCCACGCCTGCTGGTCTGAATGAGTCTATGTCCTTGGCCATTCAGATCGATCGGCGCTTGCGTGAGCGCAAAGCTGTGCACCATTTGGCGGTACTCTCTGAGCATAGGTCTGAGCCTATGCAATGTGATAGGACTTTGACCAGAGCAGAACGGCAAGAACACAGACGTTGGAATGGGCTGTGTTTTTACTGTGGTGATTCCACTCATGCTATCTCCAATTGTCCTAAGCGCACTAAGCGGTTCGCTAGGTCTGCCACCATTGGTACGGTACAGTCTAAATTTCTATTGTCCGTTACTCTGATTTGCTCTTTGTCATCCTATTCTGTTATGGCATTTGTGGATTCAGGCGCTGCCCTGAATTTGATGGACTTGGAGTTTGCCAGGCGCTGTGGTTTTTTCTTGGAGCCCTTGCAGTATCCTATTCCATTGAGAGGAATTGATGCAACGCCTTTGGCCAAGAATAAGTCTCAGTACTGGACTCAATTGACCATGTGCATGGCTCCTGCACATCAGGAGGATATTCGCTTTTTGGTGTTGCATAATCTGCATGATGTGGTCGTTTTGGGGTTGCCATGGCTACAGGTCCATAATCCAGTGTTGGATTGGAAATCTATGTCTGTGTCCGGCTGGGGTTGTCAGGGGGTACATGGTGACGTTCCATTGCTGTCAATTTTGCCTTCCACTCCTTCTGAAGTCCCTGAGTTTTTGTCAGATTACCAGGATGTATTTGATGAGCCCAAATCCAGTGCCCTACCTCCTCATAGGGACTGCGATGGTGCTATTAATTTGATTCCTGGTAGTAAGTTTCCTAAGGGCCGACTGTTTAATTTATCTGTGCCAGAGCACGCCGCTATGCGGAGTTATATAAAGAAATCCTTGGAGAAAGGTCATATTCGCCCGTCGTCATCACCGTTGGGAGCAGGGCTCTTTTTTGTGGCCAAGAAGGATGGTTCTTTGAGACCTTGTATTGATTACCGCCTTCTTAATAAGATCACAGTCAAATTTCAGTACCCTTTGCCGCTGGTGTCTGATTTGTTTGCTCGGATTAAGGGGGCTAGTTGGTTCACCAAGATAGATCTTCGAGGGGCGTATAATCTTGTGCGAATTAAACAGGGCGATGAATGGAAAACAGCACTTAATACGCCCGAGGGCCATTTTGAGTACCTGGTTATGCCATTCGGGCTTTCTAATGCTCCATCTGTGTTTCAGTCCTTTATGCATGACATCTTCCGAAGGTACCTGGATAGATTCATGATTGTATATTTGGATGATATTTTGGTCTTTTCGGATGATTGGGAGTCTCATGTGAAGCAGGTCAGAATGGTGTTCCAGGTTCTTCGTGCGAATTCCTTGTTTGTGAAGGGGTCAAAATGTCTCTTTGGAGTTCAGAAGGTTTCATTTTTGGGTTTCATTTTTTCCCCTTCTACAATCGAGATGGACCCTGTTAAAGTTCAGGCCATTTATGATTGGACTCAGCCGACATCTGTGAAGAGCCGGCTGAAGTTCCTGGGCTTTGTTTACCGTCGCTTCATCGCTAATTTTTCTAGTGTTGCTAAACCGTTGACTGATTTGACCAAGAAAGGTGCTGATGTGGTCAATTGGTCCTCTGCGGCTGTAGAGGCTTTTCAGGAGTTGAAGCGTCGTTTTTCTTCTGCCCCTGTGTTGTGCCAGCCAGATGTTTCGCTCCAGTTTCAGGTCGAGGTTGATGCTTCTGAGATTGGAGCAGGGGCTGTTTTGTCGCAAAGAAGTTCTGATGGCTCGGTCATGAAACCATGTGCCTTCTTTTCTAGAAAATTCTCGCCTGCTGAGCGCAATTATGATGTTGGCAATCGAGAGTTGTTGACCATGAAGTGGGCATTTGAGGAGTGGCGACATTGGCTTGAAGGAGCCAAGCATCGCGTGGTGGTCTTGACGGATCACAAGAATCTGACTTATCTCGAGTCTGCCAAACGGTTGAATCCTAGACAGGCTCGATGGTCGTTGTTTTTCTCCCGTTTTGATTTTGTGGTTTCGTACCTTCTGGGCTCTAAGAATGTGAAAGCTGATGCCCTATCAAGGAGTTTTGTGCCTGACTCTCCGAGTGTTCCTGAGCCGGCGGATATTCTCAAAGAGGGGGTAATTTTGTCTGCCATCTCCCCTGATTTGCGGCGGGTGCTGCAGAAGTTTCAGGCTGATAGACCTGACCGTTGTCCAGCGGAGAAACTGTTTGTCCCTGATAGATGGACTAGTAGAGTTATCTCTGAGGTTCATTGTTCGGTGTTGGCTGGTCATCCTGGAATCTTTGGTACCAGAGATTTGGTGGCTAGATCCTTTTGGTGGCCTTCTTTGTCACGGGATGTGCGTTCTTTTGAGCAGTCCTGTGGGACTTGTGCTCGGGCTAAGCCCTGCTGTTCTCGTGCCAGTGGGTTGCTTTTGCCCTTGCCAGTCCCGAAGAGGCCCTGGACGCATATTTCCATGGATTTTATTTCAGATCTCCCTGTCTCTCAAAGGATGTCAGTCATTTGGGTGGTTTGTGATCGCTTTTCTAAGATGGTCCATTTGGCACCCTTGTCTAAATTGCCTTCCTCCTCTGATTTGGTGCCATTGTTTTTCCAGCATGTGGTTCGTTTGCATGGCATTCCGGAGAACATCGTCTCGGACAGAGGTTCCCAGTTTGTTTCGAGGTTTTGGCGGTCGTTTTGTGCTAGGATGGGCATTGATTTGTCTTTTTCCTCGGCCTTCCATTCTTTAAGTCCCCCTTGTTCACATCTGGCAGCTGTCAATTTGCCTCCTACACTTTTCCTTTCATTTTTTCCCATTATGTAGATAGGGGCAAAATTGTTTGGTGAATTGGAAAGCGCGGGGTTAAAATTTCACTTCACAACATAGCCTATGACGCTCTCGGGGTCCAGACGTGTGACTGTGCAAAATTTTGTGGCTGTAGCTGCGACGCCTCCAACAATTTTTCTTTCACTTTTTCCCCATTATGTAGATAGGGGCAAAATTGTTTGGTGAATTGGAAAGCACGGGGTTAAAATTTCACCTCACAACATAGCCTATGACGCTCTCAGGGTCCAGACGTGTGACTGTGCAAAATTTTGTGGCTGTAGCTGCAACGCCTCCAACACTTTTTCTTTCAGTTTTTTCCCCATTATGTAGATAGGGGCAAAATTGTTTGGTGAATTGGAACGCGCGGGGTTAAAATTTCGCTTCACAACATAGCCTATGACGCTCTCGGGGTCCAGACGTGTGACTGTGCAAAATTTTGTGGCTGTAGCTGCGACGGTGCAGATGCCAATCCCGGACATACACACATACACACACACACACACACATACAGCTTTATATATTAGAAATTACATATATATATATTAGATGGTGGCCCGATTCTAACGCATCGGGTACTCTAGAGTATGCATGTCCACGTAGTATATTGCACAGCCCACGTAGTATATTGCCCAGCCACGTGGTATATTGCCCAACCATGTAGTATATTGCCCAGCCACGTAGTATATTGCCCAGCCAAGTAGTATATTGCCCAGCCACGTAGTATATTGCCCAGGCACATAGTATATTGAAAAACCACGTAGTATATTGCCCAGTTACGTAGTATATTGCCCAGTGACGTAGTTTACAGCACAGAGCCACGTAGTATATTGCACAGCGACGTAGTATACAGCACAGAGCCACATAGTATATTGCTCAGCCACGTAGTATATTGGCCAGTCACGTAGTATATTGCTCAGTCACGTAGTATATTGGCCAGTCACGTAGTATATTGCTCAGCTATGTAGTATATTGCCCAGCCATGTATGTCACAGGTTAAAAAATAAAAAATAAACATATACTCACCTTCCGAGGGCAAAGATATACTCACCTTCTGAGGGAGCCCTTGTAGTCATGTCGCCTGTGTGCGGTGCACTCGGCAGCTTCCGGTCACAGGGGTGGTAGCGCAGGACCCGTGATGATGTTGCAGTCACATGACCGTGACGTCATGGCAGGTCCTTCTCGGGCAGGCACGCAGGACCTGTGATGAGGTCGCGGTCACATGACCGTGATGTCATGGCAGGTCCTTGTCGCATATCATCCTTGCCACCGGAACATGCTGCTTGCAAGGAGCAGTTACCGGAGCATCGAGAGGAGTGGGAAAGGTGGCGGAAGGTGAGTATATAATGATTTTTTATTTTTTTTATCATTTTTAACATTAGATCCTTTTACTATTGACGCTGCATAGGCAGCATCAATAGTAAAAACTTGGTCACACAGGGTTAATAGCGGTGGTAACGGAGTGAGTTACCCGTGGCATAACACGGTCCGCTACCGCTGGCATTAACCCTGTGTGAGCAGTGACTGCGGGGAGTATGGAGCGGGCACTGACTGCGGGGAGGAAGGAGCGGCCATGTTGCTGCCGGACTGCGCCCGTCGCTGATTGGTCGTGGCTAGAGATGAGCAGTGTTCGGGTCGAACTGTTCGCCAATCTCAAATTCAAGCTGTTTTGGGCAGTGTTCGAGTCGTTCGACGAACCCGAACAATTTGCTTTAAATTTGGCATTTTGAGTTTCTGTTCGATAACTGTTCGTTCAGCAAAAGCAGCGCTTGATTTGCACATTAAAATTGTTTATCATTGTTAATAGACTGTTTCAGTGTATAGTGGGCAGGGGATAGATCTGTGCTGAAATAACACCGATCTCCATTTTTTTTTCTTTCCCGCATTTACAGTGGGGCGGTGCAGTCTCTCAGACTATCAGCAGTGCACACACACACAGCAATGTGTATGTGATGCACACAAGCAAGGGTATGTGTCATTGGCTGTGTATGTCACATGTCCTTGCCCTATAAGAACCAGCCATTTGCCCCGTCGCCACCATTTCCTCACTGCTGCAGCTTAGTGTTAGACGGCACCGCTGCTGCTGTGGGCGCAATACAGACTAATAGTGTTTTTTTGGAGCAAATTGTCAGAGAGATAGGTTTAGGGAGTCGGGAGGAGTTGGGACTAGTTGTAATATCAGCCCTTTTCAGGGTAGGTTACAGCAGTTCATAGCACTGATTGTCAGGCAGGTCTGTGCCAGTGCTGTGCAAGTGTTTGTCACAGCATTTGGTGTAATCTAGCTCAGCCAATATATACTTATTTTCCACCATAATATGCAAATAAATTGTTAAAAAAACAGACAATGTGAATTTCTGGATTTTTTTTTCTCAGTTTGTCTCCCATAGTTGAGGTCTACCTATGATGTAAATTACAGACGCCTCTCATCTTTTTAAGTGGTGGAACATGCACTATTGCTGACTGACTAAATACTTTTTTGCCCCACTGTAACTAGAGAGGATGGTAAGTAATAAGTAGCTGTGTTATACACTGTTCCCCCCATTAAAGATAATCTCCCCTTCACAATAAATATAAATTATTCAGTCTCTGTGACTCTCCTCCATTAATTTTAAGGCTACGTGCACATACTATGTTTTTTAATACGGAAAATATGCAAGGTTTTACAGTACAAGCAAAGTGAATGAGATCTTTGAAGTCTTATGCACGTTGTTTATTTTTTCCTTGCAGATTTGAAGAAGATTAAAACCCGCATAAAGTAATAGCCCAGGCTGCATGCCCCCAGGGGGCTTAGGGGAGGACATCATCATGACTAGGGAGGTATGCTAGACCTTGTATAGTGGTCAAGGGATTAGGTTTTAGGCAATTTCGCAGGGAAATCTGTGGGGAGGAGAATAGGTGAGTTTTAGTTAAGGGATAGTTGTGATTGGTTGAGTGGTGGGTCAATATGGAGAGGTATATCTAGTTGGGTTAATTAGTGGGTCTGTAATTCTGTGGCTGGACTTCTGCTGTGAACTTGGATTGCCCGCCCGCCCTGTTTTTTTATACTAGCAAAAGGATAATAAAGAGAGTGTGAATAGGAGATTGTGGGGGACTCTGAAGCACCTCCTTCAGAGTCCCCCCACAATCTCCTATTGCACTACTAGAAAGGTGGGGAACCCTGTGATGCTATGTTATCAAGGCAATTGTGTGCGGGTCCCTACTGAGCTCAGGTCTCAGAGGGACATTTTATATAGACAACATTCAGATGGGTGCCTGTTGTGAATTCTGCTCTTGGGCTCCCTCCGGTGGTTATGAGTGGTAGTGCTGCTGTCTTTGGATCGCTGTTATGAACAGGTGATTCAGAACCACAATGGACCTAGTGGTTAAGAGCACACAAAGTGACCTGATAGTTACTAACATAGGACGAGCTCTGAGACGTGGGAACTCTGCTGACCGCAATCCCTAATCCTATCATACCACACTAGAGGTAGCCATGGATTGCGCCTAACGCTCCATATGCAACTCGGCACAGCCTGAGAAATTAGCTAGCCCTGAAGACAGAAAAATAAGCCTACCTTGCCTCATAGAAATTTCCCAAAGGAAAAGTCAGCCCCCCACATATAATGACTGTGAGTTTAGATGAAAATACAAACATAGAGATGAAATAGATTTTAGCAAAGTGAGGCCTGACTTACTGAAAAGACCGAGGATAGGAAAGATAGCTTTGCGGTCAGCACAAAAACCTACAAACAACCAAGCAGAGGGGGCAAAAAGACCCTCCGCACCGACTAACGGTACGGAGGTACTCCCTCTGCGTCTCAGAGCTTCCAGCAAGCAAGAAAAACCAATATAGCAAGCTGGACAGAAAATATAGCAAACAAAAGTAACACAAGCAAAACTTAGCTTATGCAGGGCAGACAGGCCACAAGAACGATCCAGGACAAAGCAAGACCAATACTGGAACAATGACTGGAGGCCAGGAACAAAGAACTAGGTGGAGTTAAATAGAGCAGCACCTAACGACTTAACCTCGTCACCTGAGGAAGGAAACTCAGAAGCCGCAGCCCCACTCACATCCACCAGAGGAAGCTCATAGACAGAACCAGCCGAAGTACCACTCATGACCACAGGAGGGAGCTTGACCACAGAATTCACAACAGTACCCCCCCTTGAGGAGGGGTCACCGAACCCTCATCAGAGCCCCCAGGCCGACCAGGATGAGCCAAATGAAAGGCACGAACCAGATCGGCAGCATGAACATCAGAGGCAAAGACCCAGGAATTATCTTCCTGACCATAACCCTTCCACTTAACCAGGTACTGGAGTTTCCGTCTCGAAATACGAGAATCCAAAATCTTCTCCACTATATACTTCAACTCCCCCTCAACCAACACCGGGGCAGGAGGATCAACGGATGGAACCACAGGTGCCACGTATCTCCGCAACAATGACCTATGGAATACGTTATGGATAGAAAAAGAAGCTGGAAGGGTCAAACGAAAAGACACAGGATTAAGAACCTCAGAAATCCTATACGGACCAATGAAACGAGGCTTAAACTTAGGAGAGGAAACTTTCATAGGAATATAACGAGATGACAACCAAACCAAATCCCCAACACGAAGTTGGGGACCCACACAGCGCCTGCGGTTAGCGAAACGTTGAGCCTTCTCCTGAGACAATGTCAAATTGTCCACCACATGAGTCCAAATCTGCTGCAACCTATCCACCACAGTATCCACACCAGGACAGTCAGAAGACTCAACCTGCCCTGAAGAGAAACGAGGATGGAAACCAGAATTGCAGAAAAACGGCGAAACCAAAGTAGCCGAGCTGGCCCGATTATTAAGGGAGAGCTCAGCCAAAGGCAAAAAGGACACCCAATCATCCTGATCGGCAGAAACAAAACATCTCAGATATGTTTCCAAGGTCTGATTGCTTCGTTCAGTCTGGCCATTTGTCTGAGGATGGAAAGCCGAGGAAAAAGACAAATCAATGCCCATCCTAGCACAAAAGGCTCGCCAAAACCTCGAAACAAACTGGGAACCTCTGTCAGAAACGATGTTCTCCGGAATGCCATGTAAACGAACCACATGCTGGAAGAACAATGGCACCAAATCAGAGGAGGAAGGCAATTTAGACAAGGGTACCAAATGGACCATCTTAGAGAAGCGATCACAAACAACCCAAATGACCGACATTTTTTGAGAGACAGGGAGATCTGAAATAAAATCCATAGAGATATGTGTCCATGGCCTCTTCGGGACTGGCAAGGGCAAAAGCAACCCACTGGCATGAGAACAGCAGGGCTTAGCCCGAGCACAAATCCCACAGGACTGCACAAACGAACGCACATCCCGTGACAGAGACGGCCACCAAAAGGATCTAGCCACCAAATCTCTGGTACCAAAGATTCCAGGACGACCAGCCAACACCGAACAATGAACCTCAGAGATAACTCTACTCATCCATTTATCAGGGACAAACAGTTTCTCCGCTGGGCAACGGTCAGGTCTATTAGCCTGAAATTTTTGCAGCACCCGCCGCAAATCAGGGGAGATGGCAGACAAAATTACCCCCTCTTTGAGAATACCCGCCGGCTCAGACAAACCCGGAGAGTCGGGCACAAAACTCCTAGACAGGGCATCCGCCTTCACATTTTTAGAGCCCGGAAGGTACGAAACCACAAAGTCAAAACGGGAGAAAAACAGCGACCAACGAGCCTGTCTAGGATTCAACCGTTTGGCAGACTCGAGATAAGTCAAGTTCTTGTGATCAGTCAAGACCACCACGCGATGCTTAGCTCCCTCAAGCCAATGACGCCACTCCTCGAATGCCCACTTCATGGCCAGCAACTCTCGATTGTCAACATCATAATTACACTCAGCAGGCGAAAACTTCCTGGAAAAGAAGGCGCATGGTTTCATCACCGAGCCATCAGAACTTCTTTGCGACAAAACAGCCCCTGCTCCAATCTCAGAAGCATCAACCTCGACCTGGAACGGGAGCGAAACATCTGGTTGGCACAACACAGGGGCAGAAGAAAAACGACGCTTCAACTCTTGAAAAGCTTCCACAGCAGCAGAAGACCAATTGACCGCATCAACACCCTTCTTGGTTAAATCAGTCAACGGTTTAGCAATACTAGAAAAATTATTGATGAAGCGACGATAAAAATTAGCAAAGCCCAGGAACTTTTGCAGACTCTTCAGAGATGTCGGCTGAGTCCAATCATAAATGGCCTGAACTTTAACAGGGTCCATCTCGATAGTAGAAGGGGAAAAAATGAAACCCAAAAATGAAACCTTCTGAACACCAAAGAGACACTTTGACCCCTTCACAAACAAAGAATTCGCACGTAGGACCTGGAACACCATTCTGACCTGCTTCACGTGAGACTCCCAATCATCCGAGAAGACCAAAATATCATCCAAGTATACAATCAGGAATTTATCCAGGTACTCTCGGAAGATGTCATGCATAAAGGACTGAAACAATGATGGAGCATTAGAAAGCCCGAATGGCATAACCAGTAGTGTTGAGCATTCCGATACCGCAAGTATCGGGTATCGGCCGATACTTGCGGTATCGGAATTCCGATACCGAGATCCGATATTTTTGTGATATCGGGTATCGGTATCGAATCAATAGGGATGTGTAAAATAAAGAATTAAAATAAAAAATATTGATATGCTCACCTCTCCGGCGGCCCCTGGACTTCACACTGCTAACCGGGAGGCTTCTTTGTTTAAAAAGCGCGCCTTTCGGACCTGTGAATGACGTCCCGGCTTCTGATTGGTCGCGTGCCGCCCATGTGACCGGCACGCGACCAGTTAGAGGCCGCGACGTCATTCGCAGGTCCTCAATTCCTAGAATTAGCAGTTTTGTGAATGAGAATGACGTCGCGGCTTCTGATTGGCCGCGTGCCGGTCACATGGGCGGCACGCGGCAAATCAGAAGCCGCGACGTCATTCTCATTCACAAAACTGCTAATTCTAGGAATTGAGGACCTGCGAATGACGTCGCGGCCTCTGATTGGTCGCGTGCCGGTCACATGGGCGGCACGCGACCAATCAGAAGCCGGGACGTCATTCACAGGTCCGAAAGGCGCGCTTTTTAAACAAAGAAGCCTCCCGGTTAGCAGCGTGAAGTCCAGGGGCCGCCGGAGAGGTGAGCATATCAATATTTTTTATTTTAATTCTTTATTTTACACATCCCTATGGATCCCAGGGCCTGAAGGAGAGTTTCCTCTCCTTCAGACCCTGGGAACCATGAGAATACCTTCCGATACTTGATGTCCCATTGACTTGTGTTGGTATCGGATATCGGTATCGGCGATATCCGATATTTTTCGAGTATCGGCCGATACTATCCGATACCGATACTTTCAAGTATCGGACGGTATCGCTCAACACTAATAACCAGGTACTCAAAATGGCCCTCGGGCGTATTAAATGCTGTTTTCCATTCATCGCCCTGTTTAATACGCACAAGATTATACGCACCACGAAGATCTATTTTGGTGAACCAACTAGCCCCCTTAATCCAAGCAAACAAATCAGACAGCAGCGGCAAGGGGTACTGAAATTTGACCGTGATTTTATTTAGAAGGCGGTAATCAATACAAGGTCTCAGCGAACCATCCTTCTTGGCCACAAAAAAGAACCCTGCTCCCAATGGCGATGACGACGGGCGAATATGACCCTTCTCCAAGGATTCCTTTACGTAACTCCGCATAGCGGCGTGCTCAGGCACAGACAAATTAAACAGTCGACCTTTAGGAAACTTACTACCAGGAATCAAATCGATAGCACAATCACAATCCCTATGCGGAGGTAGGGCACTGGACTTGGGCTCATCAAATACATCCCGGTAATCCGACAAAAACTCTGGGACCTCAGAAGGGGTGGATGATGAAATAGACAGAAATGGAACATCACCATGTACCCCCTAACAACCCCAGCTGGATACAGACATTGATTTCCAATCCAATACTGGGTTATGGACTTGTAGCCATGGCAACCCCAACACGACCACATCATGCAGATTATGCAACACCAAAAAGCGAATATCCTCCTGATGCGCAGGAGCCATGCACATGGTCAGCTGGGTCCAGTACTGAGGCTTATTCTTGGCCAAAGGCGTAGCATCAATTCCTCTCAATGGAATAGGATACTGCAAGGGCTCCAAGAAAAACCCACAGCGCCTAGCATACTCCAAGTCCATCAATTTCAGGGCAGCGCCTGAATCCACAAATGCCATGACAGAGTAGGATGACAAAGAGCAGATCAAAGTAACGGACAAAAGAAATTTCGACTGTACCGTACCAATGGTGGCAGACCTAGCGAACCGCTTAGTGCGCTTAGGACAATCGGAGATAGCATGAGTGGAATCACCACAGTAAAAACACAGCCCATTCCGATGTCTGTGTTCTTGCCGTTCAGCTCTGGCAAAGTCCTATCGCACTGCATAGGCTCAGGTCCATGCTCAGATAATACCGCCAAATGGTGCACAGTTTTACGCTCACGCAAGCGTCGACCGATCTGAATGGCCAAAGACATAGACTCATTCAGACCAGCAGGCATAGGAAATCCCACCATGACATCCTTAAGGGCTTCAGAGAGACCTTTTCTGAAAATTGCTGCCAGCGCACATTCATTCCATTGAGTGAGCACAGACCACTTCCTAAACTTCTGACAATATTTCTCTACCTCATCCTGACCCTGACACAGAGCCAGCAAATTTTTCTCTGCCTGATCCACTGAATTAGGTTCATCATACAGCAATCCGAGCGCCAGAAAAAACGCATCAATATTACATAATGCAGGATCTCCTGGCGCAAGGGAAAATGCCCAGTCTTGAGGGTCGCCACGTAATAAAGAAATAATGATCTTAACTTGTTGAACTGGGTCACCAGAGGAGCGGGGTTTCAAAGCCAGAAACAGTTTACAATTATTCTTAAAGCTCAGAAACTTAGCTCTATCTCCAGAAAACAAATCAGGAATAGGAATTCTTGGTTCTAACATAGAATTCTGAACCACAAAGTCTTGAATATTTTGTACTCTTGCAGTGAGATGATCCACACAAGAAGACAGATCTTTAATGTCCATCACTACACGTGTGTCCTGAACCACCCAAATGTCTAGGGGAAAAGAAAGACAAAACACAGTACAGAGAAAAAAAATGGTCTCAGAACTTCTCTTTTCCCTCTATTGAGAAGCATTAGTACTTTGGGCCTCCAGTACTGTTATGAACAGGTGATTCAAAACCACAATGGACCTAGTGGTTAAGAGCACACAAAGTGACCTGATAGTTACTAACATAGGACGAGCTCTGAGACGTGGGAACTCTGCTGACCGCAATCCCTAATCCTATCATACCACACTAGAGGTAGCCGTGGATTGCGCCTAACGCTCCCTATGCAACTCGGCACAGCCTGAGAAACTAGCTAGCCCTGAAGACAGAAAAATAAGCCTACCTTGCCTCATAGAAATTTCCCAAAGGAAAAGGCAGCCCCCCACATATAATGACTGTGAGTTTAGATGAAAATACAAACATAGAGATGAAATAGATTTTAGCAAAGTGAGGCCCGACTTACTGAATAGACCGAGGATAGGAAAGATAGCTTTGCGGTCAGCACAAAAACCTACAAACAACCACGCAGAGGGGGCAAAAAGACCCTCCGCACCGACTAACGGTACGGAGGTACTCCCTCTGCGTCTCAGAGCTTCCAGCAAGCAAGAAAAACCAATATAGCAAGCTGGACAGAAAATATAGCAAACAAAAGTAACACAAGCAAAACTTAGCTTATGCAGGGCAGACAGGCCACAAGAACGATCCAGGAGAAAGCAAGACCAATACTGAAACATTGACTGGAGGCCAGGAACAAAGAACTAGGTGGAGTTAAATAGAGCAGCACCTAACGACTTAACCTCGTCACCTGAGGAAGGAAACTCAGAAGCCGCAGCCCCACTCACATCCACCAGAGGAAGCTCATAGACAGAACCAGCCGAAGTACCACTCATGACCACAGGAGGGAGATTGACCACAGAATTCACAACAGATCGCAGAATTTATCAGGTGTGTTCACTTATTGCAATTTGGACTGGGTTATTTAGTCTTCCTTGATCCTTTAGTCAGTGCCAGTTGTCCAATGTTTTTGGAGGATTCACATCCATACCTGGTCTCTCCTGTTTTGCTGTTCATTTCAACAAAGATAAGTTCTGGCTTTGTTTTTGCTGTCCACATGCTGTGGGCCTTATAAGTTCAGTGCATTTTCATGTTTTGTCTTGTCCAGCTTGTCTGTGTAAGGATTTTTGCAGCCAAGCTGTATTTCTGGAGATGCAGATATACCCTCCATGTCTTTAGTCAGATGTGGAGATTTGTATTTTCTGTGGTGGATATTTTCTAGTGTTTTAATACTGACTGCATAGTACTCTGTCCTACTTTTTCTTTTTAGCTAGAATGGCCTCCTTTGCTAAATCCTGATTTCAGTCTGCGTATGTCATTTCCCTCTCCTCTCACAGTCAATATTTGTGGGGGGCTGTCTATCCTTTGGGGATTTTCTCTGAGGCAAGATAGTTTTCCCGTTTCTATCTTTAGGGGAAGTTAGTCCTTAGGCTGTGTCGAGGTGTCTAGGGAGTGTTAGGTACATCCCACGGCTACTTCTAGTTGCGGTGCTAAGTTCAGGGTCTGCGGTCAGTACAGGTACCACCTTCTCCAGAGTACGTCTCATGCTGCTCCTAGGCCACCAGATCATAACAGGTGCCCTTGAGCCGGTGCAGTGCGATTGAGAGCAGTGGGAGGAGCTGATTTTTGGAAAATGTGGAAAGGTGCCTTCAAATTGTTGCAGAATTTGGTTGCAGAAGAAACTTGAGAGTAGATTATATGGGGTAATCAACTTTTATCTACACATAACATAAGGTACATGCATCACCATCTTAATACAGCATAACAGGAAGTCTGAGGGACCTTTTACCAGAGAGAAAATGAAACCAAAGTACAACAAGTATATGCATTACATACAACTGAGCATATAACAGTAACAACATCGCAATCTACTGTGAGAAAAGTGTAAACTCCTCCTGCACACAAATAAGTCTGTATCTGTTGCATATCTGCCAATACCCTTTCTCAACAGTAGGACTTATCCAGTTAAGCTTAATTTTGTTATCAGTCTCTGATGTCTTTCAGCATTCAATTCCTTTGTGAAAACATCTGCTGTCATAATTTCAGTTGGGCATTACTCTAAATTTAGGATTCCTTGTTCTTGGTGATCTCTCAAGAAGTGAAACTTTACATCAATCAATGTGTTTAGTTGGATTAACTCTTTCCACCTGAGCAAGAACTAGACATCCTTGAATGTCCTTATACATCTTTGTTGGTCCCAATTGTTGTTGTCCTAAGTCTGTTAGCAATTGTCTTAACCATAGAACTTCTTGACTGGCATGTGTTGCGGCAACATATTCTCCTTCTGTCGACGACAGTGTGTGCAGGTGCACTAATTGGGCTGCCTGAGAGCAAGAAAAGATAGCCATTGGTAGATTTCCTGTCAATTGGATCTTCAGGCCAGTCTGCATCAACGTATCCGGTTAAAATGCATTTCTCACTTGCAGGTAGTTTCAGTTTAACACTGCTAGTCCCTTTCAAGTAACGGATTACTCTCTTCACTGCATTCCAATCCATTTTGTTTGACTTCGAAACCTTCCTGCTCAAAATTCCTACTGCTGCTGTGGAGCGCCCGCTAGGGCCGTGGGGTACTCGGGCCAAGTCTGACAGTTCTTCAGGGGGGTTTCACGTCAGCAGTGACCTGGTCTGTGGCCCTGGGCGTCCAATAAAATTAATTAAATGAAGGGCAAATAAAGTCTGTAGGGTGTTAGTTCGTGACACCACCTGTGGTGTTCAGTAATGGATGGCCGACGCTGCTTAAGGGGACCGATGGTGACGCAACTGGGATGGTTCTGCTCCCCACAGGTGGAGCGCGACCCCAGGGCTTCCGGTATAGTTGGTAAGGGATCAAAGACGATGGGGTGCAGGACTGAGGGTGTGACAATTGACTGAAGGACACATGGATTGCATTTTCCTTTACCTTTACTTGTTAGTTGCAGGTGCAGTTGGGGCATAGGTAACAGGTGATGATGGAGTTCAGGCAGCCTTGAAGCAACTTAGCATGCACCTAGCCAGGTGGGTTTGGAGGCCTTCCTTCTGCACTATTCTCTTAGGTCCTTAGGGCTTTAAGCTCTGCTCAAGTTCCTCTCCTGCATGTTGCTTCTAACTTGTATGGCAGACAGCACAAACCTATCATGGGCACTGCCATTTCACTGGCAGCCCTGGCTCTTGGTCTACTGTAGTGCCTCTGGGTGTTCAGTGTGGCCAGGGAGATTGCAGTTCCCCCTCTAGATTCGGCTGTTGGGGGGGGGGGGGGCGTACAGCACCTACACAGCCAAGGACTCTGGTGTCCTCTTTGTCAGCACTCTCTTCTGGGGTGAGCTTGGTTACAGCTTCACTCCCCAGGTTCACCTCTCACTCTCAGACTACTCACTAGACTAACTAACCCCACCTCCAGGCCCGAACTTATAGGAAAGCTCCCCTGAAACCGGGTGTTAGAGCTCCCCCTTCTGGTCTGGAGTAAGGAAAGTGTTGGATGCTGGTATCACCTGGTAAGAGGACCCCTCCTTGCTTTCAGGCATGACATCACCCCCTGTGAGGGAGGCAATGCCACTGTGGCAACCAGACTCCTGGGGTGCCACAGCTGCAATGTCTGACCTTGTAACAATCGCAAGATATAATCATTTTACCATTGCCTTTCTGTATTGCTCATTATTCGGTAACAGATTCTGTTCACTATTTATTTCCTTCAGATAGTTGGTTTCTATTGGAGATTTTACTGGTTTTGCATTTTTCAATCCAAATGTTTTTCGGTTATCTCTTGAATCATGTGATTTTGATTAAGAAGGAAACTCCTGTCTTTTTCTCTTTCTATCTGTATTCCTAGGTACTGTTTCACATTTCCCAGATCTTTGAACTCGAAGTGTTGATCCAAAGTTTTCACTATCTCTTTTTCACAACAAACTAATATATCATCCACATACAGTATATCAGCACATAGATCTATCTGTCTGTCAGTCTCTTTGTATTTAGACAAGGGTCCACTTTGCTTCTTTGAAAATGTTCATTTATGAGTACTTCTGTGATTTTATCATTCCATGCTTTAGCGGCTTGTTTTAAACCATTTATACTTTTCCGTAGCTTACAAACCATGTTTGGTTTCCTATTGTCCTTGAATCCTGGGGGTTGTTCCATGTAAATGTCTTCTGTTAAGTCTCCATTCAGAAATGCTGCCTTTACATCCAGATGTTTCAACTAGGGTTGAGCGAAACGGATCGGACAATTTCAGAAATCGTCGACTTATGGCAAAGTCGGGTTTCGTGAAACCCGACCCGATCCCACTGTGGTATCGGCCATGGGGTCGGCGATCTGCGCGCCAAAGTCGTGTTTCGTATGACGCTTTAAGCACCATTTCTCAGCCAATGAAGGTGCACGCAGAGTGATGACATAGGTCTCGGTCCCCACCATCTTAGAGAATGGCATGGCAGTGATTGGCTTGCTTTCTGTGGCGTCACAGGGGCTATAAAGGGGCGTTCACACCGACCGCCATCTTACTTCTGCCAATCTGAGCATAGGGAGAGGTTGCTGCAGCTTCGTCCGAAGCAGGGATATAGTTAGGGAGGGAAGATTAACCCCCAAACCGCTTGTGCTGTAGCGATTTCCACTGTCCAACACCACGTTTTCTTTGCAGGGACAGTGGATTTTTTTTCTGCATCAGCTCTGTAGCTTCTTAGGCTGCATTCTAAGGCTCCCTGATAGCTGCATTGCTGCGTGTATGCCGCTGTGCAAACCAACTGCTTTTTTCAAAGCAAAAATCCTGTTGCTTCTTTCTGCACAGTTCTCTTGTTTCTTTGTCCACACTCTTTTGTGTGCGCTGTGCAGCAGTCCGTTTTATTGCTGCCATACTTGTCCTTTGATCATTGTAGGGAGATTGAAATTCTTCTACAGCTCTTGTATTTTTTGTTATATCTGCCTGCCACGTTCTGCCTTGTCCATTGTGTGGTGTAATACACAGGGCCTGTTTTTTCCTGCAGCCTCCCCCCCCAAAAAAAAAGGGAGCTTTAAATTGCCACTAAGTGGATCTACATGAGTTCTGTTTGGCGTATATCTGCCAGCCACGTTCTGCCTTGTCCATTGTGTGGTGTATTACACAGGGCCTGTATTTTCCTGCACTCTCCTGTCCAAAAAAAAGGGAGCTTTAAATTGCCACTAAGTGGATCTACGTGAGTTCTTTTTGGCGTATATCTGCCAGCCTTGTTCTGCCTTGTCCATTGTGTGGTGTAATACACAGGGCCTGTTTTTTCCTGCAGTTTCCCGTCCCCCCAAAAAAAAGGGAGCTTTAAATTGCCACTTAGTGGATCTACATGAGTTCTGTTTGGCGTATATCTGCCAGCCACGTTCTGCCTTGTCCATTGTGTGGTGTAAAACACAGGGCCTGTTTTTTCCTGCAGTCTCCCATCCCCCCAAATAAACGGGAGCTTTAAATTTCCACTAAGTGGATCTACGTGAGTTCTGTTTGGCGTCTATCTGCCAGCCACGTTCTGCCTTGTCCATTGTGTGGTGTAATACACAGGGCCTGTTTTTTCCTGCAGTCTCCCGTCCCCTCAAAAAAGGGAGCTTTAAATTGCCAATTAGTGGATCTACGAGAGTTCTGTTTGGCGTATATCTGTCAGCCACATTCTGCCTTGTCCATTGTGTGGTGTAATACACAGGGCCTGTTTTTTCCTGCAGTCTCCCGTCCCAAAAAAAAGGGAGCTTTAAATTGCCACTAAGTGGATCTACGTGAGTTCTGTTTGGCGTATATCTGCCAGCCACGTTCTGCCTTGTCCATTGTGTGGTGTAATACACAGGGCCTGTTTTTTCCTGCAGTCTCCCGTCCCTCCAAAAAAGGGAGCTTTAAATTGCCACTTAGTGGATCTACGAGAGTTCTGTTTGGCGTATATCTGTCAGCCACATTCTGCCTTGTCCATTGTGTGGTGTAATACACAGGGCCTGTTTTTTCCTGCAGTCTCCCGTCCCCCCAAAAAAGGAGATTTAAATTGCCACTAAGTGGATCTATGTGAGTTCTGTTTGGCGTCTATCTGCCAGCCACGTTCTGCCTTGTCCATTGTGTGGTGTAATACACAGGGCCTGTTTTTTCCTGCAGTCTCCCGTCCCAAAAAAAAGGAGCTTTAAATTGCCACTTAGTGGATCTACGTGAGTTCTGTTTGGCGTATATTTACCAGCCACGTTCTACCTTTTCCATTGTGTGGTGTAATACACAGGGCCTGTTTTTTCCTGCAGTCTCTCATCCCCCCAAAAAAGGGAGCTATAAATTGCCACTAAGTGGATCTAAGTGAGTTTTGGTTGGCGCATATCTGCCAGCCACGTTCTGCCTTGTCCATTGTGTGGTGGAATACACAGGGACTGTTTTTTCCTGCAGTCTCCCATCCCCCCCCAAAAAAGGGAGCTTTAAATTGTCATTAAGTGGATCTACGTGAGTTCTGTTTGGTGTATATCTGCCAGCCACGTTCTGCCTTGTTCATTGTGTGGTGTAATACACAGGGCCTGTTTTTTTCTGCAGTCTCCCGTCCCAAAAAAAAGGGAGCTTTAAATTGCCACTTAGTGGATCTACGTGAGTTATGTTTGGCGTATATCTGCCAGCCAAGTTCTACCTTGTCCATTGTGTGGTGTAATACACTGGGCCTGTTTTTTTCTGCAGTCTCCCGTCCCAAAAAAGGGGAGCTTTAAATTGCCACTTAGTGGATCTACGTGAGTTATGCTTGGCGTATATATCTGCCAGCCACGTTCTGCCTTGTCCATTGTGTGATGTAATACACAGGGCCTGTTTTTTCCTGCTGTCTTCCTGCCAAAAAAAGGGAGATATAAATTCTCCAATAGTTAATATACACTTTCTACCTTGTTTAACAGTAGCATATAACAGTTGTTATTTTGGTAACATTTCCGCAAAAATGAGGAAGTCTGGTGGAAGAGGCCATGGGCGGTTGTTGCCAGCTGGTACTGATGGTGGTGGTGGTAATGGAGCATCTGGTGGTACTGGGAAAAGCAAGATAGCACCAAATGCTCGAGGTGTTGAGGCAGGGTCATCGTCTGGCTACACAAGGCCTCGAAGGCTCCCTTATCTGGGAGTAGGAAAACAGCTTTTAAAGCCGGAGCAGCAGGAACAAGTTTTGGCTTTAATTGCTGACTCAGCCTCCAGCTCTTTCACCTCCTCTTCAGAAGTTTCGAAATCTAAAACCAGTGAGTCGTCAGTGGATGCTCCAGGTCCGGAAAAAGTTGCTTCCTTGTGTCCTTCACCTAAAACAAAAGTGAAGGATGCGGCAGGCAAAACTACACTTTACTCCATGGAGCTCTTTACACATACCGTGCCTGGGTTAGAGAGGGAAATTTTTAAAAGCCCATTACAGGAAGAATCGGACATGGAGTGCACAGATGCACAGCCACAGCTTGATTATTATGCTGTTCCATTGACTCAGATCACTACTTTGCCCTCACAGCGTACTGAGCCCGAATCTGACCCTGATGAGACTATGGTGCCCAGTCCCGAACGCTATAGCACCTTACACGGTGAGACAGAGGACGGTGCACATGACATTGAAGAGGAGGTGATAGATGACCCAGTTGTTGACCCAGATTGGCAGCCATTGGGGGAAGAGGGTGCCGCAGCCTGGAGCTCAGAAGCGGAGGAGGATGATCTGCAGCAGCCATCTACATCGCAAAAGTTGTCATCTGGCAGGCCCACATCAGGCCCAAAACGTGTGTCAAAAACCACAACAGGTGTAGGACAGCGTTGCAATCCGGTGACAGTAGGACGGCGTGGAAAGCCTGAAAAGGTATTCCATAGCAGGACAATTGCAGTGTGGCAATTTTTTAACCAAGATCCGAATGATCAGTCCAAAGATATATGTAAGAAATGCTCCAAGACCTTTAGCAGAGGGAAGAATGTTCAAAATTTAAATACAACGTGCATGTGTAGACATCTAACCAGCAGGCACTTGGAAGCATGGACTAACTACCAAATGTCCCGTACCATTGGTGCACCTGCTCATGTTGAAGCTAGTCAGCAACGCAACATTGCTTCCCTAACTGGAAGCCCACCGGTTATGACACCACCAGTAGAAAATGTGGAGGTATTGTCGCAAGGCCAAAGCAGTCAGTGAATCGTAAGGTTCTTGGTTGGAAACACTGTAGGTAGGCCCACATCAAGAATACCATTGCCAAGCCTCTCTCAATCTGCCATGTCCACCACCACCCCCGCTAGTTCCACCATATGCAGCTCTCCAGTCCAGCTCAGCCTAAAAGAGACTCTCGATAGGAAAAGAAAGTACTCTTCCTCTCATCCGCGTACACAGGGTTTGAACGGCTACATTGCTCGACTAATCTCGTTAGAGATGATGACCTACCGTTTGGTTGAAAGCGAAGCTTTCAAAGCCCTGATGGCCTACGCAGTACCACGCTATGACCTACCCAGTTGACACTTCTTTGCGAGAAAAGCCATCCCATCACTCCATCAACATGTAAAAAAAAAACGCATTGTCTATGCACTCAGGCAATCGGTCAGTAGAAAGGCGCACCTCACAACAGATGCATGGACCAGTAGGCATGGCCAGGGATGTTACGTGTCCATTACCGCACACTGGGTTAATGTGGTGGATGCAGGGTCCACAGGGGACAGCCATAGTGGCACAGTTCTGCCTAGCCCACGGTCTAGGAAACAGTTGGCTGTAGGCATTTGTTCCTCCTCCTCCTCCAGAAGAGAAAGCTCGTCCACAGAGCCTAGTCACACGACCACTCCATCCGCAGCTTCAGTGTTGCACCCGTGGTGTCCCATTATGGAACAGCTAGTGGGAAGCGTCAGCAGGCTGTGCTGCAAATGAATTGTTTGGGCGACAACAGACACACCGCGGAAGTACTGGCCGAGTACTTGCAGCAAGAAACGCAGTCATGGCTGGGTAGTGTACATCTTGAGGCAGGCAAGGTATTCAGTGATAATGGAAGGATATTTATGGCTGCCATAGCCCTTTCAGAACTGAAACACCTACCTTGTCTGGCTCACACATTGAATCTGGTGGTGCAGTGCTTCCTCAAGAATTACCATGATTTACCAGCCCTGCTCCTGAAGGTGCGCAGACTTTGCTCGCACATCCGCCGGTCGCCCGTACACTCCAGCAGTATGCTTAACCATCAGCGATCGCTGAATCTTCCCCAGCACTGCCTAATAATCGACGTAGCAACAAGGTGGAACTCCACACTGCACATGCTTCAGAGGCTGTGCGAACAGAGGCGTGCTATCATGTATTTGTGGGAGGATACGCATACACGGGCAGGCAGTTGGATGGCAGACATGGAGTTGTCTGGTGTGCAGTGGTCGAAGCTCCAAGACCTCTGTCAAGTCCTTCAGTGTTTTGAGGAATGCACACAGCTGGTAAGTGCAGACGACGCCATCATAAGCATGAGCATCCCACTAATGCGTCTGCTGATGCAAAGTTTGATGCACATTAAGGAGCAGGCATCTGCAGCCCAGGAGGGGGAAGCCTTGATGACAGTCAGCCATTGTCTGCTCAGGGAACTCTCCTGGACGAGGTAGCAGACGAAGAGGAGGAGGAGGATGATGGGGATGAATATTTATGGGAGGAGGATGCTTCACAGGGGGCAATAGAAATTGGTGGCGTTGCAAGGTCAGGTACAGGGTTTTGCGGGACACAAGTGATGTAGATTTTCAAGAAAGTGCTCCTCAACCCAGCACAAGCAGTGAATTGACACCTGGAACTTTGGCCCACATGGCAGAGTATGCCTTGGGTATCCAAAAACGGGACCCCCGCTGTTATGAAAGGCAATTCAGTATCACAATGGACATGGAGGTCAGAGCACATACAGTGATCTGACAATAACCCAAAATAATAGAACGAGCTCTGAGACGTGGGAACTCTTCAGACCGCAATCCCTGATCCTCTCCAAACACAACTAGAGGCAGCCGTGGATTGCACCTAACGCTACCTATGCAACTCGGCACAGCCTGAGAAACTAACTAGCCTGAAGATAGAAAAAATAAGCCTACCTTGCCTCAGAGAAATACCCAAAAGGAAAAGGCAGCCCCCCACATATAATGACTGTGAGTAAGATGAAAAGACAAACGTAGGGATGAAATAGATTCAGCAAAGTGAGGCCCGATATTCTAGACAGAACGAGGATAGGAAAGATAACTTTGCGGTCTACACAAAACCCTAAAGAAAACCACGCAAAGGGGCAAAAAGACCCTCCGTACCGAACTAACGGCACGGAAGTACACCCTTTGCGTCCCAGAGCTTCCAGCAAAACAAATAGACAAGCTGGACAGAAAAAATAGCAACAAATAGCAAAGAAGCACTTAGCTATGCAGATCAGCAGGCCACAGGAATGATCCAGAGAAACACAAGTCCAACACTGGAACATTGACAGGAAGCATGAATCAAAGCATTAGGTGGGGTTAAGTAGAGAAGCACCTAACGACCTCACCAGATCACCTGAGGGAGGAAACTCAGAAGCAGCAGTACCAGTTTCCTCCACAAACGGAAGCTCCCAGAGAGAATCAGCCGAAGTACCACTTGTGACCACAGGAGGGAGCTCTGCCACAGAATTCACAACACCCCGCATTATCAAAATGATGACCGATGACGATTACTGGTTAGCATGCCTTCTGGATCCACGATACAAAGGCAAATTACAAAGTATCATGCCACATGAGAACCTTGAGCAAATATTGGCTACCAAACAAGCAACTCTTGTAGACCGTTTGGTTCTAGCATTCCTAGCGCACAGCGGTGCTGAAGGTTCTCACACGAGCTGTAGGGGTCAACATGGCAGAGGTGTTAGAGCTGCACAAAGCCGAAGTAGCGTTGGACAGAGGGGATTTATGACCAGGTTGTGGAGTGATTTTGCAATGACCGCAGACATGACAGGTACTGCTGCATCGATTCAAAGTGACAGGAGACAGAATTAGTCCAGTATGGTTACCAACTATTTTTCCACCATTATCGATGTTCTCCCTCACAGTTCATTCCCCTTTGATTACTGGGCATCTAAACTAGAAACCTGGCCCGATTTGGCAGAATATGCATTACAGGAGCTCGCTTGCCCAGCTGCTAGTCTGCTCTCAGAAAGAGTCTTCAGTGCTGCTGGTTCAATACTGACTGAATAAAGGACACGTCTGGCTCCCCGAAATGTTGATGATCTAGCCTTCATTAAAATGAACCAATCATCGATTTCGAATTATTTTGCCTCACCTTCCCCTGCTGACACGTAGCTTGCCAGAAAAATTGCTTGTATTTGGCCTCCTCTTACTGACTGCCATTTGACTGGCCTCCTCCAATTCCGCCATTTGCAGGTGCCGAATGTCCACCATAGGCCATTTTTATACCTCCCTAAATGGGCTGACCACAGGTCCTTGGTCACAACTTGGGGCAAGCACCCGTGCGAGTGCCGTTTGCTTGGACAGGTGTGTGTGCCCACTCTTGGGCGATGGCACTGGCACAGGGTCCAACATAGTACAATGAAGTGTCTCTGAGGGTGGTGGTGCACAACCAACTTCAGACACACCGTCGTAATATGAGGGGCCCTGTGCCAGTACCGCCGCCCACGAGAGAGTCTTCCCCCCCAGCTCGAACAGTGCTCTACCACTTGCAATACTTACCTCTCCCTGCTCCACCACTGTGTACTCTGTGCTGTTAAATACTTAAATGGCGCTGCCATTACAAATTTGTTGCAATGATAGATGATAGTAAAAATATACAGGGACCCTGGCTTCCATTTAGACCCCTTAATACTTTTCGCCAAATACCACTGTCTGCAACTCTGCAGAGGAGCCCACCCCTGTACCTCGCAATGCCACCAGTTTATTTATGAATAATTCCTTGGCAGACATTTAGCCCAATTTAGTTTTTTGGCCTACTAACTGTGTCATCCACTTATAACAGTTGTCCTCCGCTGAACAAAGCTATGCCACCTGAGTAATCCTGTTACCAATTGTGAACTGCATGTAGCCTACTTACTTATTTGTGCCTAGTTAATGTGTCAGCCTCTCATAATAGTTGTCCTCCCACGCAGAACCAAGCTAGGCCGCCTGGTTAGTCCTGGTAGCACTTTTGAACTGCATTTAGCCATCTATTTTTATTTTAGGCCTCTGTCTGTCTGTCTGCCTGTGCCACACATTACAACTCTCCCCCTCTGAACCAAGCTAGGCCGCCTGGTTAGTCCTGGTAGCAGTTTTGAACTGCATTTAGCCACCTTTTTTATTTTAGGCCTCTGTCTGTCTGTCTGTCTGCGCCACACATTACAACTCTCCCCCTCTGAAACAAGCTAGGCTGCCTGGTTAGTCCTTGTAGCAGTTTTAAACTGCATTTAGCCACCTTTTTTTATTTTAGGCCTCTGTCTGTCTGTCTGTATGTATGTATGTCTGTCTGCGCCACACATTACAACTCTCCCCTTCTGAAACAAGCTAGGCCGCCTGGTTAGTCCTGGTAGCAGTTTTGAACTGCATTTAGCCACCTTTTTTTATTTTAGGCCTCTGTCTGTCTGTCTGTCTGCGCCACACATTATAACTCTCCCCCACTGAAACAAGCTAGGCCGCCTGGTTAGTCCTGGTAGCAGTTTTGAACTGCATAAGGCCACCTTTTTTAATTTTAGGCCTCTGTCTGTCTGTATGTCTGTCTGTCTGTGCCACACATTACAACAGTCCTCCGCTTAACAAAGCTATGCCGCCTGTGTACTACTCAAACTAATTTTGAACAGATATTAGCCTACTTTTTTTATTTTAGGCCTACTCTGTCTGTCTGAGCCGCTTATTACAGTTGTCCTCCGCTGAACCAAGCTATGCCGCCTGTGTACTCCTCTGACCAATTTAGAACAGCATTTAGCCTACTTACTTACTTGGGCCTAGTAACTGTGTCAGACTCTCACAACAGTTGTCCTCCACCGCTGAACCCAGCAATGCCGCCTCTGTAGTCCTCTTAGCAATTGTGAACAGAATATAGCCTTATTTTTTATTTTAGGCCTACTCAGTGTGTCAAAGCCACTAATTACACTTGTCCTCCTCCACTTAACCACGCTATGCCGCCTGTGTACTCCTCGTACCAACTCTGAACTGCAATTAGCCGTTGAAAAAAGCTATGCCGCCTGTGTACTCCACTTACCTATTTTGAACAGCATTTTGCCTACTTACTTATTAAGGTCTACTAACTGTGTCTGCCTCCCTTTACTGTTGTCCTCCACTAAACAAAGCTGAGCCTCAATTTTCATCCGGTGTCAGATATTAAACTGCATTTGGCCTACTTCATTGGTTGGGCCTACAAATGGTGTGTGCCGCAGCTTGGGGATCTCCACTCAATAAAGCTGAGCTTAAATTTACAGGCTTTCAGCCTATATCAAATATTAAACTGCATTTGGCCTACTTGTTTGGTTGGGCCTACTAACGGTGTCTGCCACTGCTTGGTGTTCTCCTTCACTTTACAAAGCGGGGCTTCAATCTTCAGGCTTTCAGGCTATATCAGATATTACACTGTATTTGGGCTACTGGTTTGGTTGGGCGTACTAATGGTGCCTGCGGCTGCTTGCTTTTCTCAACTGTACAAATCTGAGCTTCAATCTTCAGGCTTTCGGCCTACATCAGACATTACACTGCGTTTGGGCTACTGGTTTGGTTGGGCGTATTAATGGTGTCTGCGGCTGCTTGCTTTTCTCAACTGTACAAAGCTGAGCTTCAATCTTCAGGCTTTCGGCCTACATCAGATATTACACTGCATTTGGGCTACTGGTTTGGTTGGGAGTTCTAATGGTGTCTGCGGCTGCTTGGTGTTCTCCTCCACTTTACAAAGCTGAGCTTCAATCTTCAGGCTTTTGGCCTACATCACATATTACACTGCATTTGGGCTACTGGTTTGGTTGGGTGTACTAACGGTGTCTGCCCCTGCTTGGTGTTCTCCTCCACTTTACAAAGCTGAGCTTCAATCTTCAGGCTTTTGGCCTACCTCACATATTACACTGCATTTGGGCAACTGGTTTGGTTGGGCGTACTAATGGTGTCTGCGGCTGCTTGCTTTTCTCAACTGTACAAAGCTGAGCTTCAATCTTCAGGCATTTGGCCTACATCAGATATCTGGTTTGGTTGGGCGTACTAATGGTGTCTGCGACTGCTTGTTGTTCTCCTCCACTTTACAAAGCTGAGCTTCAATCTTCAGGCTTTCGGCCTACATTACATATTACACTGTATTTGGGCTACTGGTTTGGTTGGGCGTACTAATGGTGTCTGCGGCTGCTTGGTGTTCTCCTCCACTTTAAAAAGCTGAGCTTCAATCTTCAGGCTTTCAGCCTACATAACATATTACACTGCATTTGGGCAACTGGTTTGGTTGGGCGTACTAATGCTGTCTGCGGCTGCTTGCCTTTCTCAACTGTACAAAGCTGAGCTTCAATCTTCAGGCTTTCAGCATACATCAGATATTACCCCGCATTTGGGCAACTGGTTTGGTTGGGCGTACTAATGGTGTCTGCGGCTGCTTGCTTTTCTCAACTGTACAAAGCTGAGCTTCAATCTTCAGGCTTTCGGGCTATATCGGATATTACACTGCATTTGGGCTACTGGTTTGGTTGGCCGTACTTATGGTGTCTGCAGCTGCTTGGTGTTCTCCTCCACTTTACAAAGCTGAGCTTCAATCTTCAGGCTTTCGGCCTATATCAGATATTACACTGCATTTGGGCAACTGGTTTGGTTGGGCGTACTAATGGTGTCTGCGGCTGCTTGGTGTTCTCCTCCACTTTGCAAAGCTGAGCTTCAATCTTCAGGCTTTCGGCCTACATCACATATTACACTGCATTTGGGCAACTGGTTTGGTTGGGCATACTAATGGTGTCTGCAGTTGCTTGCTTTTCTCAACTGTACAAAGCTGAGCTTCAATCTTCAGGCTTTCGGCCTACATCAGATATTACACTGCATTTGGGCTACTGGTTTGGTTTGGCGTACTGATGGTGTCTGCGGCTGCTTGGTGTCCTCCTCCACTTTACAAAGCTGAGCTTCAATCTTCAGGCTTTTGGGCTATATCAGCTATTACACTGCGTTTGGGCTACTGGTTTGGTTGGGTGTACTAATGGTGTCTGCGGCTGCTTGGTGTTCTCCTCCACTTTTCAAAGCTGAGCTTCAATCTTCATGTTTTCGGCTTACCTCAGATATTACACTGCATTTGGGCAACTGGTTTGGTTGGGCGTACTAATGGTGTCTGCGGCTGCTTGCTTTTCTCAACTGTACAAAGCTGAGCTTCAATCTTCAAGCTTTCGGCCTACATCAGATATTACACTGCATTTGGGCAATTGGTTTGGTTGGGTGTTATGAAAGGCAATTCAGTACCACAATGGACATAGTGGTCAGAGCACATACAGTGATCTGACAATAACCCAAAATCATAGAACGAGCTCTGAGACGTGGGAACTCTGCAGACCGCAATCCCTAATCCTCTCCAAACAACACTAGAGGCAGCCGTGGATTGCGCCTAACTCTGCCTATGCAACTCGGCACAGCCTGAGAAACTAACTAGCCTGAAGATAGAAAATAAGCCTACCTTGCCTCAGAGAAATACCCCAAAGGAAAAGGCAGCCCCCCACATATAATGACTGTGAGTTAAGATGAAAAGACAAACGTAGAGATTAAATAGATTCAGCAAAGTGAGGCCCGACTTTCTTAACAGAGCGAGGATAGAAAAGGTAACTTTGCGGTCTACACAAAACCCTAAAGAAAACCACGCAAAGGGGGCAAAAAGACCCTCTGTACCGAACTAACGGCACGGAGGTACACCCTTTGCGTCCCAGAGCTTCCAGCAACAAATTAGACAAGCTGGAAAGAAAAAATAGCAAACAAATAGCAAAGAAGAACTTAGCTATGCAGAGCAGCAGGCCACAGGAATGATCCAGGGAAAAGCAAGTCCAACACTGGAACATTGACAGGAAGCCAGGATCAAAGCATTAGGTGGAGTTAAGTAGAGAAGCACCTAACGACCTCACCAGATCACCTGAGGGAGGAAACTCAGAAGCCGCAGTACCACTTCCCTCCACCAACAGAAGCTCACAGAGAGAATCAGCCGAAGTACCACTTGTGACCACAGGAGGGAGCTCTGCCACAGAATTCACAACAGTACCCCCCCCCTTGAGGAGGGGTCACCGAACCCTCACCAGAGCCCCCAGGCCGACCAGGATGAGCCACATGAAAGGCACGAACAAGATCGGGAGCATGGACATCAGAGGCAAAAACCCAGGAATTATCTTCCTGAGCATAACCCTTCCATTTAACCAGATACTGGAGTTTCCGTCTAGAAACATGAGAATCCAAAATCTTCTCCACAATATACTCCAATTCCCCCTCCACCAAAACCGGGGCAGGAGGATCAACAGATGGAACCATAGGTGCCACGTATCTCCGCAACAATGACCTATGGAATACGTTATGTATGGAAAAAGAATATGGAAGGGTCAGACGAAAAGACACAGGATTAAGAACCTCAGAAATCCTATACGGACCAATGAAACGAGGTTTAAACTTAGGAGAGGAAACCTTCATAGGAATGTGACGAGAAGATAACCAAACCAGATCCCCAACACGAAGTCGGGGACCCACACGGCGTCTGCGATTAGCGAAACGTTGAGCCTTCTCCTGGGACAAGGTCAAATTGTCCACTACAGGAGTCCAAATCTGCTGCAACCTGTCCACCACAGTATCCACACCAGGACAGTCCGAAGACTCAACCTGTCCTGAAGAGAAACGAGGATGGAACCCAGAATTGCAGAAAAATGGCGAAACCAAGGTAGCCGAGCTGGCCCGATTATTAAGGGCGAACTCAGCCAAAGGCAAAAAGGACACCCAGTCATCCTGATCGGCAGAAACAAAGCATCTCAGATATGTTTCCAAGGTCTGATTGGTTCGTTCGGTCTGGCCATTAGTCTGAGGATGGAAAGCCGAGGAAAAAGACAAGTCAATGCCCATCCTACCACAAAAGGCTCGCCAAAACCTTGAAACAAACTGGGAACCTCTGTCAGAAACGATATTCTCTGGAATGCCATGTAAACGAACCACATGCTGGAAGAACAATGGCACCAAATCAGAGGAGGAAGGCAATTTAGACAAGGGTACCAGATGGACCATCTTAGAAAAGCGATCACAGACCACTCAAATGACTGACATCTTTTGAGAAACGGGAAGATCAGAAATAAAATCCATAGAGATATGTGTCCAAGGCCTCTTCGGGACCGGCAAGGGCTAAAGCAACCCACTGGCACGAGAACAGCAGGGCTTAGCCCGAGCACAAATCCCACAGGACTGCACAAAGCACGCACATCCCGCGACAGAGACGGCCACCAAAAGGATCTAGCCACCAACTCTCTGGTACCAAAGATTCCAGGATGACCAGCCAACACCGAACAATGAACCTCAGAGATAACTTTATTGGTCCACCTATCAGGGACAAACAGTCTCTCCGCTGGACAACGATCCGGTTTATTAGCCTGAAATTTTTGCAGCACCCGCCGCAAATCAGGGGAGATGGCAGACACAATTACTCCTTCCTTGAGGATACCCGCCGGCTCAGACAAACCCGGAGAGTCGGGCACAAAACTCCTAGACAGAGCATCCGCCTTCACATTTTTAGAGCCCGGAAGGTACAAAATCACAAAGTCAAAACGGACAAAAAACAGCGACCAACGAGCCTGTCTAGGATTCAACCGCTTAGCAGACTCAAGATAAGTCAAGTTCTTATGATCAGTCAATACCACCACGCGATGCTTAGCTCCTTCAAGCCAATGACGCCACTCCTCGAATGCCCACTTAATGGCCAGCAACTCTCGGTTGCCCACATCATAATTTCGCTCAGCAGGCGAAAACTTCCTGGAAAAAAAAGCGCATGGTTTCATCACTGAGCAATCAGAACCTCTCTGCGACAAAACAGCCCCTGCTCCAATCTCAGAAGCATCAACCTCGACCTGGAACGGAAGAGAAACATCTGGTTGACACAACACAGGGGCAGAAGAAAAACGACGCTTCAACTCTTGAAAAGCTTCCACAGCAGCAGAAGACCAATTGACCAAATCAGCACCCTTCTTGGTCAAATCGGTCAGTGGTTTGGCAATACTAGAAAAATTGCAGATGAAGCGACGATAAAAATTAGCAAAGCCCAGGAACTTTTGCAGACTTTTCAGAGATGTCGGCTGAGTCCAATCATGGATGGCTTGGACCTTAACAGGATCCATCTCGATAGTAGAAGGGGAAAAGATGAACCCCAAAAATGAAACCTTCTGCACACCAAAGAGACACTTTGATCCCTTCACAAACAAAGAATTAGCACGCAGGACCTGAAAAACTGTTCTGACCTGCTTCACATGAGACTCCCAATCATCCGAGAAGATCAAAATGTCATCCAAGTACACAATCAGGAATTTATCCAGGTACTCTCGGAAGATGTCATGCATAAAGGACTGAAACACTGATGGAGCATTGGCAAGTCCGAATGGCATCACTAGATACTCAAAATGACCCTCGGGCGTATTAAATGCAGTTTTCCATTCATCTCCTCGCCTGATTCGCACCAGATTATACGCACCACGAAGATCTATCTTGGTGAACCAACTAGCCCCCTTAATCCGAGCAAACAAATCAGATAACAATGGCAAGGGGTACTGAAATTTAACCGTGATCTTATTTAGAAGGCGGTAATCTATACAAAGGTCTCAGCGAACCATCCTTTTTGGCTACAAAAAAGAACCCTGCTCCTAATGGTGACGATGACAGGCGAATATGCCCCTTATCCAGGGATTCCTTCACATAACTGCGCATAGCGGCGTGCTCAGGCATGGATAAATTAAACAGTCGACCTTTTGGGAATTTACTACCAGGAATCAAATTGATAGCACAATCACAATCCCTATGCGGAGGTAGGGCATCGGACTTGGGCTCATCAAATACATCCTGGTAATCAGACAAGAACTCTGGAACCTCAGAAGGGGTGGATGACGAAATTGACAGAAATGGAACATCACCATGTACCCCCTGACAACCCCAGCTGGACACCGACATGGATTTCCAATCTAATACTGGATTATGGGCTTGTAGCCATGGCAACCCCAACACGACCACATCATGCAGATTATGCAACACCAGAAAGCGAATAACCTCCTGATGTGCAGGAGCCATGCACATGGTCAGCTGGGTCCAGTATTGAGGCTTATTCTTGGCCAAAGGCGTGGCATCAATTCCTCTCAATGGAATAGGACACTGCAAGGGCTCTAAGAGAAACCCACAACGCTTAGCAAACTCCAAGTCCATGAAATTCAGGGCAGCGCCTGAATCCACAAATGCCATGACAGAATACGATGACAAAGAACAGATCAAGGCAACGGACAGAAGAAATTTTGACTGTACCGTACCAATGGTGGCAGACCTAGCGAACCGCTTAGTGCGCTTAGGACAATCAGAGATAGCATGAGTGGAATCACCACAGTAGAAACACAGCCCATTCAGACGTCTGTGTTCTTGCCATTCAACTCTGGTCAAAGTCCTATCGCACTGCATAGGCTCAGGTCTAAGCTCAGGTAATACCGCCAAATGGTGCACAGATTTACGCTCACGCAAGCGTCGACCGATCTGAATGGCCAAAGACATAGACTCATTCAAACCAGCAGGCATAGGAAATCCCACCATGACATCCTTAAGGGCTTCAGAGAGACCATTTCTTTAAATAGCTGCCAGCGCAGATTCATTCCATTGAGTGAGCACGGACCACTTTCTAAATTTCTGACAATATACCTCTATCTCATCCTGACCCTGACAAAGAGCCAGCAAATTTTTCTCTGCCTGATCCACTGAATTAGGTTCATCGTACAGCAATCCGAGCGCCAGGAAAAACGCATCGATATTACTCAATGCAGGATCTCCTGGCGCAAGAGAAAATGCCCAGTCCTGAGGGTCGCCGCGCAAAAAAGAAATAACAATCAAAACCTGTTGAACTGGATCACCAGAGGAGCGAGGTTTCAAGGCCAGAAATAATTTACAATTATTTTTGAAACTCAGAAACTTAGTTCTATCTCCAAAAAACAAATCAGGAATAGGAATTCTTGGTTCTAACATAGATTTCTGATCAATAGTGTCTTGAATCTTTTGTACTCTTGCCGAGAGCTGATCCACAAATGAAGACAGACTTCTAATGTCCATCGCTACACCTGTGTACTGAACCACCCAAATGTCTAGGGGAAAAAAAAGGCAAAACACAGTGCAAAGAAAAAAAAATGGTCTCAGAACTTCTTTTTTCCCTCTATTGAGAATCATTAGTACTTTAGGCTTCCTGTACTGTTATGAAAGGCAATTCAGTACCACAATGGACATAGTGGTCAGAGCACATACAGTGATCTGACAATAACCCAAAATCATAGAACGAGCTCTGAGACGTGGGAACTCTGCAGACCGCAATCCCTAATCCTCTCCAAACAACACTAGAGGCAGCCGTGGATTGCGCCTAACTCTGCCTATGCAACTCGGCACAGCCTGAGAAACTAACTAGCCTGAAGATAGAAAATAAGCCTACCTTGCCTCAGAGAAATACCCCAAAGGAAAAGGCAGCCCCCCACATATAATGACTGTGAGTTAAGATGAAAAGACAAACGTAGAGATTAAATAGATTCAGCAAAGTGAGGCCCGACTTTCTTAACAGAGCGAGGATAGAAAAGGTAACTTTGCGGTCTACACAAAACCCTAAAGAAAACCACGCAAAGGGGGCAAAAAGACCCTCCGTACCGAACTAACGGCACGGAGGTACACCCTTTGCGTCCCAGAGCTTCCAGCAACAAATTAGACAAGCTGGAAAGAAAAAATAGCAAACAAATAGCAAAGAAGAACTTAGCTATGCAGAGCAGCAGGCCACAGGATTGATCCAGGGAAAAGCAAGTCCAACACTGGAACATTGACAGGAAGCCAGGATCAAAGCATTAGGTGGAGTTAAGTAGAGAAGCACATAACGACCTCACCAGATCACCTGAGGGAGGAAACTCAGAAGCCGCAGTACCACTTCCCTCCACCAACAGAAGCTCACAGACAGAATCAGCCGAAGTACCACTTGTGACCACAAGAGGGAGCTCTGCCACAGAATTCACAACAGTTGGGCGTACTAATGGTGTCTGCGGCTGCTTGCTTTTCTCAAATGTACAAAGCTGAGCTTCAATCTTCAGGCTTTCAGCCTACATTAGAAATTACACTGCATTTGGGCTAGTGGTTTGGTTTGCCGTACTAATGGTGTCTGCGGCTGCTTGGTGATCTCCTCCAATTTACAAAGCTGAGCTTCAATCTTCAGGCTTTCGGACTATATAAAATATTACACTGCATTTGGGCTACTGGTTTGGTTGGGCGTACTAATGGTGTCTGCGGCTGCTTGGTGTTCTCCTCCACTTTACAAAGCTGAGCTTCAATCTTCAGGCTTTCGGCCTATATCAGATATTACACTGCAATTGGGCTACTGGTTTGGTTGGGCGTACTAATGGTGTCTGCGGCTGCTTGGTGTTCTCCTCCACTTTGCAAAGCTGAGCTTCAATCTTCAGGCTTTTGGCCCACATCACATATTACACTGAATTTGGGCTACTTGTTTAGTTGGGCGTACTAATGGTGTCTGCGGCTGCTTGGTGTTCTCCTCCACTTTACAAAGCTGAGCTTCAATCTTCAGGCTTTCGGCCTATATCAGATATTACACTGCAATTGGGCTACTGGTTTGGATGGGCATACTAATGGTGTCTGCGGCTGCTTGGTGTTCTCCTCCACTTTGCAAAGCTGAGCTTCAATCTTCAGGCTTTTGGCCTACATCACATATTACACTGAATTTGGGCTACTTGTTTAGTTGGGCGTACTAATGGTGTCTGCGGCTGCTTGGTGTTCTCCTCCACTTTACAAAGCTGAGCTTCAATCTTCAGGCTTTCGGCCTACATCACATATTACACTGCATTTGGGCAAATGCAATGGTTTCGTTAGGCGTACTTACGGTGTCTGCGGCTGCTTGCTTTTCTCAACTGTCCAAAGCTGAGCTTCAATCTTCAGACTTTCGGCCTACATCACATATTACACTGCATTTGGGCTACTGGTTTGGTTGGGCGTACTAATGGTGTCTGCGGCTGCTTGGTGTACTCCTCCACTTTACAAAGCTGAGCTTCAATCTTCAGGCTTTCGGCCTACATCACATATTACTCTGCATTTGGGCTACTGGTTTGGTTGGGCGTACTAATGGTGCCTGCGGCTGCTTGGTGTTCTCGTCCACTTTACAAAGCTGAGCTTCAATCTTCAGGCTTTCGGCCTACATCACATATTACACTGCATTTGGGCAACTGGTTTGGTTGGACATACTAATGGTGTCTGCAGTTGCTTTCTTTTCTCAACTGTACAAAGCTGATCTTCAATCTTCAGGCTTTCGGCCTACATCAGATATTACACTGCATTTGGGCAACTGGTTTGGTTTGGCGTACTAATGGTGTCTGCGGCTGCTTGGTGTTCTCTTCCAATTTACAAAGCTGAGCTTCACTCTTCAGGCTTTCGGGCTATATCAGATATTACACTGCATTTGGGCTACTGGTTTCGTTGGGCGTACTAATGGTGTCTGCGGCTGCTTGGTGTTCTCCTCCACTTTACAAAGCTGAGCTTCAACATCCAGGCTTTCGGCCTACATCACATATTACACTGAATTTGGGCTACTTGTTTAGTTGGGCGTACTAATGGTGTCTGCGGCTGCTTGGTGTTCTCCTCCACTTTACAAAGCTGAGCTTCAATCTTCAGGCTTTTGGCCTACATCACATATTACACTGCATTTGGGCTACTGGTTTGTTTGGGCGTAATAATTAGTGTTGAGCGATACCGTCCGATACTTGAAAGTATCGGTATCGGATAGTATCGGCCGATACCCGAAAAATATCGGATATCGCCGATACCGATATCCGATACCAATACAAGTCAATGGGACATCAAGTATCGGAAGGTATTCTCATGGTTCCCAGGGTCTGAAGGAGAGGAAACTCTCCTTCAGGCCCTGGGATCCATAGGGAGGTGTAAAATAAAGAATAAAAATAAAAAATATTGATATATTTACCTCTCCGGCGGCCCCTGAACTCAGCGCGGGTAACCGGCAGGCTTCGTTGTTCAAAATCAGCGCTTTTAGGACCTGAGAATCACGTCCCGGCTTCTGATTGGTCGCGGGCCGCCCATGTGACCGCCACGCGACCAATCACAAGCCGCGACGTCACCGCAAGCTATTGACGCGTTCATTTTTAAAAATGAGCGCGTTAATGGCTTTGAAAGACATAGCGGCTTGTGATTGGTCGCGTGGCCGCGACCAATCACAAGCCGCGACATCACCGCAAGCTATTGACGCACTCATTTTTAAAAATGAGCGCGTTAATGGCTTTGAAAGACATAGCGGCTTGTGATTGGTCGCGTGGCCGCGACCAATCACAAGCCGCGACGTCACCGCAAGCTATTGACGCGCTCATTTTTAAAAACTTTAAAAAGCTGAGCTTCAATCTTCAGGCTTTCGGCCTACATCACATATTACACTGCATTTGGGCAACTGGTTTGGTTGGGCGTACTTACGGTGTCTGCAGCTGCTTGCTTTTCTCAACTGTCCAAAGCTGAGCTTCAATCTTCAGGCTTTCGGCCTCCATCAGATATTGCACTGCATTTGGGCAACTGTTTTGGTTGGGCGTACTAATGGTGTCTGCGGCTGCTTGCTTTTCTCAACTGTCCAAAGCTGAGCTTCAATCTTCAGACTTTCGGCCTACATCACATATTACACTGCATTTGGGCTACTGTTTTGGTTGGGCGTACTAATGGTGTCTGCGGCTGCTTGGTGTACTCCTCCACTTTACAAAGCTGAGCTTCAATCTTCAGGCTTTCGGCCTACATCACATATTACTCTGCATTTGGGCTACTGGTTTGGTTGGGCGTACTAATGGTGCCTGCGGCTGCTTGGTGTTCTCGTCCACTTTACAAAGCTGAGCTTCAATCTTCAGGCTTTCGGCCTACATCACATATTACACTGCATTTGGGCAACTGGTTTGGTTGGACATACTAATGGTGTCTGCAGTTGCTTGCTTTTCTCAACTGTACAAAGCTGAGCTTCAATCTTCAGGCTTTCGGCCTACATCAGATATTACACTGCATTTGGGCTACTGGTTTGGTTTGGCGTACTAATGGTGTCTGCGGCTGCTTGGTGTCCTCCTCCACTTTTCAAAGCTGAGCTTCAATCTTCAGGCTTTTGGGCTATATCAGATATTACACTGCATTTGGGCTACTGGTTTGGTTTGGCGTACTAATGGTGTCTGCGGCTGCTTGGTGTTCTCCTCCACTTTACAAAGCTGAGCTTCAATCTTCACGCTTTCGGGCTATATCAGATATTACACTGCATTTGGGCTACTGGTTTCGTTGGGCGTACTAATGGTGTCTGCGGCTGCTTGGCGTTCTCCTCCACTTTACAAAGCTGAGCTTCAACATTCAGGCTTTCGGCCTACATCACATATTACACTGAATTTGGGCTACTTGTTTAGTTGGGCATACTAATGGTGTCTGCTGCTGCTTGGTGTTCTCTTCCACTTTACAAAGCTGAGCTTCAATCTTCAGGCTTTTGGCCTACATCACATATTACACTGCATTTGGGCTACTGGTTTGTTTGGGCGTAATAATGTTGTCTGCCGCTGCTTGGTGTTCTCCTCCACTTTACAAAGCTGAGCTTCAATCTTCAGGCTTTCGGCCTATATCAGATATTACACTGCATTTGGGCAACTGGTTTGGTTGGGCGTACTAATGGTGTCTGCGGCTGCATGGTGTTCTCCTCCACTTTACAAAGCTGAGCTTCAATCTTCAGGCTTTCTGCCTATATCAGATATTACACTGCATTTGGGCTACTGGTTTGGTTGAGCGTACTAACAGTGTCTGCCGCTGCTTGTTGTTCTCCGTCACTGAACAAAGCTGTGCTGCCTGTTTACTCCTGTTACCAATTTTGAACTTCATTTGGCCCACTTTATTACATGCGACTACTAACTGTGTCTGCCTCTCATTACAGTTTTTCGCCACTGAACAAAGGTACGCCACCTGTTTAGTCCTGTTACCAATTTTTAACTGCATTTAGCCTTCTTTATTCTTTGGGACTATATCTGTGTTTCCTCCTCATCCTGCCAATTGGCCAGCCACTGCTACATGAGTCTGCTGGTACATTGACCCAGACCACTACATTCCCCTAGCACTCTACACAGCCAGAATCTGACCCTGCTGAGAGTCAGGTTCCCCTTCCCGCATACTATACCACCTTACACGGGGACAAAGAGGAAGGTGCAGATGAAAGTGCAGGTTCCTTCATTAGGTGGGGGGGCATACTCGTTGGAGATGTCACTGGCACAGGGTCCTTCATACTACGCAAAAGTGTCTCTGCTGGTGGGAGGCACCCCCGTCGTCAAACACACCGCCGTACTTTGAGGGGCCCTGTGCCAGTGCCAATGCGAACGACTGGGCCCCCCTTCCTTGCTCGGGATCACAGCACTTGCAAAGTTTAAATACTTACCTCTCCCTGCTCCACCGCCGTGACAGAGTCCGCATTTCCTGGGCCCACGAAAATCTTGAGCCAGCCCTACCCCCCACAACTTTAGCCAAATAACCCCCTGTTTTCAATGTCTAACTATTATTATAAAGTAAATGAAGATTGACAAGCTTAAGAAATAAGAATTGATGTTTTTGGCATAAAAATGGGCACTGTAGGTGTTTTCCTGTCCTCCACTCACTGCCGACCTTGATTCCCTATTGGCTTGCATTGGGTTTCGTGTTACGGTCGATCAACGACTTTTCGCAATAATCGGCCGATTTCAGCCGACCCGACTTTTGACTAAGTCGGGTTTCGCGAAACCCGACTCGATCCTACAAAAGTAAAAGTCGCTCAACTCTACTAAACAGCACTATTTAGCCTACAAAAAAATTGAAAGGCCACAGATTTGCCAGTGTGGTATTTCTGTTACAGCCCTCATACATCTCTGCTCCAAGTTTTGGCATTGGAGGCCGGTGTACTTATTTTTGGCTGTGAAATACTCAAATTCTATACAGCGCTATTTAGCCTAAACATTTTTTGAAAGGCCACAGATGTGCCAGTGTGGTATTTCTGTTACAGCCATCATATATCTCTGCTCCAAGTTTTGGCATTGGAGGCCGGTGTACTTATTTTTGGGCTGTGAGATACTCAAATCCTAAACAGCGCTATTTCGCATAAATTAATGTTAAAAAAGCGGGGATGGCCTGAGGACAAGGAAGAGGAGGAGGAGGAGGAGGAGGACAGCATGGTCAGTCATCCTGTTGGTGAGGACACAGAAGTCTTGCCTGTTAGCAGTCTGGCACACATGGCTCACTTTATGTTGCGCTGCATTTCACGTGCCCCCCAGATTATCAAAATTTTGGGTGACACTCATTACTGGTTGGTGACACTTCAAGACCAACGCTACAAGGAGAACTTTCAATCTCTTCTGCCTGAGGCAGAGAGGTGAACTAAAATGTTGCAGTACCACAGGGCCCTTGTAGTGCAATTACTTAGAAAATTCCCATGTGAGAACGCTGGCAGCAGACATCAGAGTTTGTTGTACAACCAAGGACTCCAAGTGAGAGAGACAGAAGTACAATCCAGCACAGGCAGGGGAACAAGGGCCAAGTTCTGGGACAGTTTTCTCAGACCCTCCCATCGTGGGGGCACAGAGGCAACGGGTGCTGTCACAAGAAGTGCAATGTTTGGGAAGATGGTGAGGGAGTGCCTTGCAGATAGTAGAAATTTCTTGCACGTAAGGGCCCATTAGGGCGATTTAGGGATAGGCTATGTTGAGCGGGGGCGCCATTGCGCAGGATACATAGGGTGCCAACCTCCGCAGCAAGGTAGGGGACAGATAGTCGGGAACCTAGGGATCGAGAGCACCCTGTATCTTTGTCTTATATTTTTTGTGTCAAACAACTGGTACCGGTCTAAGGTTGTATGTGGTGTGTGTTTTTATTATAAAAGTATTATTAAATGTTAAGTTTTATTGGGTATATTATTCTATTCTTATATGGTGTTCTAATGGGGTGCATATGACTGACTACAAAATGCATAATGTGAAGTGGATTTTCCTGGACCCATCCAGTATGTGGGTTCCAAGGCCTAATGGGGTGCATATGACTGACTATGCAGCAGGGCTGGCCTTGCCGCCAATGTGTAAAACCTAGGAGTACGGGAGTACAAAATGCATATTGTGAAGTGGATTTTCATGGGCACATCCACTATGTGGGTTCCATGGCATAATGGGGTGCATATGACTGACTATGCAGCAGGGCTGGCCTTGCCGCCATGTGTAAAACCTAAGAGTACGGGAGTACAAAATGCATATTGTGAAGTGGATTTTCATTGGCACATTCAGTATGTGGGTTCCAAGGCCTAATGAGGTGCATATGACTGACTTTGCAGCAGGGCCGGCCTTGCTGCCAATGTGTAAAACCTAGGGGTACGGGAGTACAAAATGCATAATATGAAGTGGATTTTCCTGGACCCATCAAGTATGTGGGTTGCAAGGCCTAATGGGGTGCATATGACTGACTATGCAGCAGGGCTTGCCTTCATGCCAATGCATAAAACAAAGGAGTATGGAGCACGCAATGCATATTGTGAAGTGGATTTTCAAGGGCGCATCCACTATGTGGGTTCCAAGGCCTAATGGGTGCATATGACTGACTATGCAGCAGGACTTGCCTTCCTGCCAATGCATAAAACAAAGGAGTATAGAGCACAAAATGCATATTGTGAAGTGGATTTTCCTGGGCCCATCCAGTATGTGGGTTCAAAGGCTTATTGGGGTGCAAATGAATTGGTAGCAGGGCAGGCCTTGAATTCAATGCAACACTTTTTCAGGAGTCCCCCTGGACATCTTATGACAGGGGTATTGCGGTGCGTCGTAATTCTTGGCAGCCCATCCACTCACAGCATAGGCTACAACAGCTTAGTAGACCCACTGTTTCATAATGGCCAATTAAGAAGATTAATGTCGCCTGATGCACCAGTAAAAATAGGCTCTCTGACGTTAAGAGTCCCTCCTTTGTAAATGAAACAAGATGGGTCTGTTTATGTGTCACACCCCACAAGGCCAGCTAGGGGTGTTAAATGTTGCAATGACATTTCCCAGTGAATACATTTGTAGTGGTTGAAAGCAATGTTAAAGTTGAAAAACGCTTCAAAAATGCAGCGTCTGACCTAAGCCTAAGTGGGAGAGGAAATTTTCGTTCTGGGGTGAAATATTTGGCCTTACAGGCAAGTCATTAACCTGCAAAGGATGTACCGTACCTTCACATATTTCCAAGCAAAACCCGTTTTGGTTTCATTTTCATGTGTTTTTTGTGGCACCAGGAAAAAAATGATTAAGGCTGTGAACTAGGAGTCAGGAATGCTTTCAGGGGCGATCCCCATGAGGTCCCTGTGTTATTTGAGCAGTGTTTCCATCATTTTCAGATGTTTTTAGACCTTAAAAGGACCCTTGTGGGGGATCGCGGTAAAAATACTCGGGTCTCCAATAGACTTATAGGGCTTGTTGTTCTGGCCAAGTACCCGAGTATTCCAATTTACTCAACCCGAATAGCGAGCACCCGAGCATTTTAGTGCTCGCCCATCACTAAGGATTACCTCTTGGGATCTATGGAAGCGAGATGCTACCTTCGGTAGATAGGCTGGGTCAGGTTTTACAATAATCCTATCATCTAGAATCCTGGTGAAAGGAGGACCTGCAGATAAGGCCTGGATGTCGCTGACTCTCCTAGCTGATGTTAGAGCCAGAAGGAGAACAGTTTGAAAAGATAGAATCTTGAGAGGGACGGAGTCTAGAGGTTCCTGGTTATATAACACTCCAAGGGCTGCTAGCTGTACCTTTAAGGTGTTGACTGCTAGGCCTCATTCTAGTCTCTTCTGGAAAAACTCCGGGATCTCAGATATTGGAACCCCATCCTGAACCCTTACCCCTGAAGTGGACAGGAACTTCCTCCAGGTCTTACCATATGCTCTCGTTGTCACAATTTCCCTACTCTTTAGTAGCGTAGAAACCAAATTTTGCAAAAATCCTCTTTCCCTCAACAGCACCCCCTCAAATTCCACGCTGTCAAATGAAAGTTCGCTGCTTGATGGTGGAACACTGGCCATTCAGAAAAAAGGTCCGGGAGTTCCAGTAAGACCCAAGGATCGGTGATCAACAACATCGTCAGCCAGGAGAACCAAGTTATTTTGGCGGGAGGGGACTATTAATATTAGCCTTGATTTGTCCTCCCTGACCTTTCGTAGAACCTCTGAAATGAGGACAATTGGGGAAAGCATATGCTAGGGTTTGATTAAATGGAATCATGAAGGCGTCCAGGGCCTGGGGATTCCCCCTTGGGTTCCAGAGAACGAAAATATTCTACCTTCCTGTTGTTGACATTGGCAAACAGATCTATGACCAGGGCCCCCCACATGTTTTCAATCTGTTCGAAAATGGACTGCTTTAGAACCCATTCACCTTGTCTCAGCTGAGTGCTGCTCAAAAAATCTGCCTTTGGGTTCTCTACCCCCCGAATGTGCAATGTGGAAAAGGACAGAAGGTTGGTTTCTGCTAATTCAAAAATCAGGGAATTTGCGTCCATTAGGGTCAGGGACCTGGTTCCTCCTGATGGTTCAGATAGGCCACTACCACGTGGTTGTCTGAAAACACCCGAACATGATGTCCCCTTAAAATATTCAGGAAATGTGTCAGTGCGTGACCTACTGCTAATAGCTCTTTTTGGTTTGATGACGCCACTAACTCTTGGCTTCTCCACACTCCTTGATTAATCATATCGTCCTCGTGAGCCTCCCACCCCATGGGGCTTGCGTCGGTGGTAACCACCCAAGACACCTTTGTTACACAGGGAATTCCTCTGGATAGATTGCTAATTTCTCTCCACCAATCAAGGGAATGAATAGCGGTTAAAGATAGTCATGTGGTCCTCTAAGTGACCCTTTAATAAGGCCTGGTTTCTCAGTATGTCCCATGTTATGATCTGGTGATTAAGGAGTGACATGCGTCTAGCTCTGAGCAGGTGGCAACTATATTGACTGCAGTCCCTAAGCTCAACACAACACTTGAAGTAGCCGTGGAATGCTCCTAACTCTGCCTAGGCATCTCGTCACAGTCTAAGAGCTAACTACCCCTAAAGATAGAAGCAGGAAAACTATCTTGCCTCAGAGAAAATCCCCAAAGGATAGATTAGCCCCCCACAAATAATGACTGTGAGAGGAGAAGGAAATGACATACGTAGTATGAAACAAGATTTAGCACAGGAGGCCACTTCTAGCTAGATAGAAATAGTACAGAACAGAACGCTGTACGGTCAGTAATAAAAACTAGAAAAAGTCCACCGCAGAGAAATGCAAAAAATCTCCACACCTGACTAAAGGTGTGGAGGGCAAACTCTGCAGCCCAGAGCTTCCAGCTTAACTGAATAGATCCATACTGAAAAGCTGGACAAATGAACAAAAACAAAGAAAGTGCTGAACAACAAAGTCCAAAACAAGAGAACCGCAAAAGGACAAGCAAGGACTTAGCTTTGATGAACTGGTCAGAGTGTCAGGAAAGTCCTAAGAGCAATGACTCCAGGCAGGAACAATTGACAACTGGCATTGAATGAGGGATAAGGCCAGACTAATATAGCCGAGCCAGAAAGATGATCAGTGAAAACAGCTGCTGAAGCTAAATCCAAGAAGCAGCCATACCACTCAAAACCACAGGAGGGAGCCAAAGAGCAGAACTCACAAAAATGCTACTTACAACCACCGGAGGGAGCCCAAGTGCGGAATTCACAACAGTACCCCCCCTTAAGGAGGGGTCACCGAACCCTCACCAGAGCCCCCAGGCTGATCAGGATGAGCCAAATGAAAAGCACGAACCAAATCGGCGGCATGAACATCGGAGGCAACAACCCAAGAATTATCCTCCTGGCCATAACCCTTCCACTTGACAAGACACTGAAGCTTCCGCCTCGAAAAACGACAATCCAAAATTTTCTCAACCACATATTCCAACTCCCCCTCAACCAACACCGGGGCAGGAGGATCAACAGATGGAACAACGGGCACCACATATCTCCGCAACAAAGATCTATGGAAAACATTGTGGATGGCAAAAGAGGCTGGAAGGGCCAAACGAAAAGACACAGGATTGATAATCTCAGAAATCTTATAAGGACCAATAAACCAAGGCTTGAACTTAGGGGAAGAAACCTTCAAAGGAACATGACGAGAGGACAACCAGACCAAATCCCCCACATGAAGCCGAGGACCAACACATCGACGGCGGTTAGCAAAACGTTGAGCCTTTTCCTGGGACAACGTCAAATTGTCTACCACATGAGTCCAAATCTGCTGTAACCTGTCCATCACAGAATCAACACCAGGACTATCAGAAGGCTCAACCTGCCCCGAAGAAAAACGAGGATGAAAACCAAAATTACAAAAGAAAGGCGAAACCAAAGTAGCCAAACTGGCCCGATTATTGAGGGCAAACTCGGCCAACGGCAAGAAAGTCACCCAATCATCCTGATCAGCAGACACAAAGCATCTCAAATAGGTTTCCAAGGTCTGATTAGTTCGCTCAGTTTGGCCATTGGTCTGAGAATGGAACGCCGAAGAATAAGACAAATCAATACCCATCCTAGCACAAAAGGCCCGCCAAAACCTGGAAACAAACTGGGAACCTCTGTCAGACACAATATTCTCCGGAATGCCATGCAAATGAACCACATGCTGAAAAAACAATGGAACCAAATCAGAGGAGGAAGGCAATTTAGGCAAAGGTACCAAATGGACCATTTTAGAGAACCGGTCACAAACCACCCAGATAACAGACATCCTCTGGGACACAGGAAGATCCGAAATAAAATCCATGGAAATATGCGTCCAAGGCCTCTCCGGGACGGGCAAAGGCAAAAGCAACCCACTAGCGCGGGAACAGCAAGGCTTGGCTCAGGCGCAAGTCCCACAGGACTGCACAAAAGCACGGACATCACGCGACAAGGAAGGCCACCAAAAGGACCTAGCAACCAAATCTCTGGTACCAAAAATCACAGGATGACCAGCCAACACTGAACAATGGACCTCAGAAATCACCTTACTCGCCCATCTATCAGGAACAAACAGCTTCCCCACAGGACAGCGGTCAGGCCTATCAGCCTGAAATTCCTGAAGCACCCGCCGCAAATCAGGGGAGATGGCAGAAAGAATCACCCCATCCTTAAGAATGCCAACCGGCTCAAGGACTCTAGGAGAATCCGGCAAAAAACTCCTAGAGAGGGCATCCGCCTTAATATTCTTAGATCCTGCAAGATATGAGACCACAAAATCAAAACGGGAGAAAAACAGGGACCACCGAGCCTGTCTAGGGTTCAGCCGCTTGGCCGACTCAAGGTAAATCAAATTCTTATGATCGGTCAAGACCACAATGCGGTGCTTGGCTCCCTCAAGCCAATGTCGCCACTCCTCAAATGCCCACTTCATAGCCAACAACTCCCGATTGCCGACATCATAATTGCGTTCCGCAGGCGAAAACTTTCGGGAAAAGAAGGCACATGGCTTCATCAAGGAACCATCAGAATTCCTCTGTGACAAAACGGCCACTGCCCCAATCTCAGAAGCGTCAACCTCAACCTGAAAAGGAAGAGAAACATCCGGTTGACGCAACACAGGGACAGAAGTAAATCGGCGTTTAAGCTCCTGAAAGGCCTCAACAGCCTCAGAGGACCAATTAGTCACATCAGCGCCTTTCTTCGTCAAATCGGTCAGGGGTTTAACCACACTAGAGAAGTTGGCAATGAAACGGCGATAAAAATTAGCAAAGCCCAAAAATTTCTGAAGGCTCTTCACAGATATGGGTTGAATCCAGTCATGAATGGCTTGGACTTTAACAGGATCCATTTCTATAGATGAAGGAGAAAAAATAAACCCCAAAAAAGAGACCTTCTGAACTCCAAATAGGCACTTAGACCCCTTCACAAATAGAGCATTATCACGAAGGATCTGGAATACCATCCTGACCTGCTTCACATGAGACTCCCAATCATCGGAAAAAATCAAAATATCATCCAAATACACAATCAAGAATTTGTCAAGATAATTGCCCAAAATATCATGCATGAAAGACTGGAACACAGATGGAGCATTAGAGAGCCCAAATGAAATCACAAGGTATTCAAAATGGCCTTCGGGCGTATTAAATGCAGTCTTCCATTCGTCACCCTGTTTAATACAAACAAGATTATATGCCCCTCCAAGGTCAATCTTGGTAAACCAACTAGCCCCCTTAATCCTAGCAAACAAATCAGAGAGCAAAGGTAAAGGGTATTGGAATTTGACCGTGATCTTATTAAGAAGGTGATAATCAATACAGGGTCTTAAGGAGCCATCCATCCTTCTTGGCAACAAAAAAGAATCCCGCTCCCAATGGTGACGAAGATGGCCGAATATGCCCCTTCTCTAAAGACTCGTTAACATAGCTCCGCATGGCGGCATGCTCTGGCACAGACAGGTTGAAAAGTCGGCCCTTAGGGAACTTACAGCCAGGAATCAAGTCAATAGCACAATCACAGTCCCTATGTGCAGGAAGGGAACTGGACTTGGGCTCATCGAATACATCCTGGAAATCTAACAAAAATTCAGGAACATCAGAAGAGGGGGAAGAGGAAATTGACATCAAAGGAACGTCACTATGTACTCCTTGACAACCCCAACTAGTCACAGACATTGGTTTCCAATCCAGCACTGGATTGTGTACTTGTAACCATGGAAAACCCAGTACAACAACATCATGTAAATTATGCAACACCAGAAAACGGCAATCTTCCTGATGTGCAGGAGCCGTGTACATAGTCATTTGCGTCCAGTACTGAGGTTTATTCTTGGCCAATGGTGTAGCATCAATACCCCTCAAGGGTATGGGACTCTGCAAAGGCTGCAAAGAAAAACCACAGCGCCTGGCGAATTCTAAGTCCATTAAGTTCAGGGCAGCGCCTGAATCCACAAATGCCATGACAGAAAAAGATGACAATGAGCAAATCAGGGTCACAGACAGGAGAAATTTAGGCTGCACAGTACTAATGGTAACAGATCTAGCGACCCTCTTAATATGCTTAGGGCAATCAGAAATAGTATGAACAGAATCACTACAGTAAAAACACAGCCCATTCTGACGTCTGTATCCCCTCTGTTCCGCTCTAGTCAAAATCCTATCACATTGCATGGGCTCAGGACTTTGCTCAGAGGACACTGCCATATGGTGCACCACTTTGCGTTCGCGCAGGCGCCGATCAATCTGAATGGCCAGAGAAATAGATTCGCTCAAACCAACAGGCGTGGGAAACCTCACCATAACATCTTTAAGGGCTTCAGAAAGACCCTTTCTGAAAATTGCTGCCAGAGCGTCCTCATTCCATTTAGTGAGCACAGACCATTTTCTAAATTTCTGGCAGTATAATTCTGCCACTTCCTGACCCTGACACAGGGCCAACAGTGTTTTCTCAGCATGCTCTACAGAGTTAGGTTCATCATACAATTATCCGAGCGATTGAAAAAATGCATCTACATTAAGCAATGCCGGATTCCCTGACTCAAGTGAGAATGCCCAGTCCTGAGGGTCGCCACGCAGTAGAGAAATAACTATCTTTACTTGCTGAATGGGGTCACCAGAGGAACGGGGTTTCAGAGCAAAAAACAATTTGCAGTTATTTTTAAAGTTCAAAAACTTAGATCTATCCCCGTAAAACAAATCCGGAGTAGGAATTCTAGGCTCTAAGGCCGGAGTCTGAACCACATAATCTTGAATACTCTGTACTCTTGCAGCAAGCTGATCCACACGAGAAAACAAACCCTGAACATCCATGCCTGCATCCAAATCCCGAATCACCCAGAGATCAAGAGGAAGGAAAAAGACAAAACAAACTAAAGAAAAAAAAATGGCTCAGAACTCTTTTTCTCTTCCTTCTTTTGAGAGGCATTCAGCTCATTTTTGGCCAGTTGTACTGTTATGATCTGGTGATTAAGGAGCGACATGCGTCTAGCTCTGAGCAGGTGGCAACTATTCTGACCGCAGTCCCTAAGCTCAACACAACACTAGAAGTAGCCGTGGAATGCTCCTAGCTCTGCCTAGGCATCTCGTCACAGCCTAAGAGCTAACTACCCCTAAAGATAGAAGCAGGAAAACTATCTTGCCTCAGAGAAAATCCCCAAAGGATAGATTAGCCCACCACAAATAATGACTGTGAGAGGAGAAGGAAATGACATACGTAGTATGAAACAAGATTTAGCACAGGATGCCACTTCTAGCTAGATAGAAATAGTACAGAACAGAACGCTGTACGGTCAGTAATAAAAACTAGAAAAAGTCCACCGCAGAGAAATGCAAAAAATCTCCACACCTGACTAAAGGTGTGGAGGGCAAACTCTGCAGCCCAGAGCTTCCAGCTTAACTGAATAGATCCATACTGAAAAGCTGGACAAATGAACAAAAACAAAGAAAGTGCTGAACAACAAAGTCCACAACAAGAGAACCGCAAAAGGACAAGCAAGGACTTAGCTTTGATGAACTGGTCAGAGTGTCAGGAAAGTCCTAAGAGCAATGACTCCAGGCAGGAACAATTGACAACTGGCATTGAATGAGGGATAAGGCCAGACTAATATAGCCGAGCCAGAAAGACGATCAGTGAAAACAGCTGCTGAAGCTAAATCCAAGAAGCAGCCATACCACTCAAAACCACAGGAGGGAGCCAAAGAGCAGAACTCACAAAAATGCTACTTACAACCACCGGAGGGAGCCCAAGAGCGGAATTCACAACAGTCCCACTGGAGATCCCTAGTGTGTATGTGTGCCTACTGAACTGCTTGTAAACAAGCGGAAAGG